>NC_142502.1:73661538-73967692 GCF_057876585.1 Rhinolophus sinicus | reverse complement strand
AAAGCCTAAGGTGCCTTCCTAAAATATCTAAATTAAAACCAACGCGTAACTTAACCAAAAAGGAGAATGTAACTATAGTGCAAATGTTCATTAAAAAAAAGTACAGAATAGTTTTCTTACAGTAAGCCACACGATTAATGATTATAAAGTATCATCTTTATTCTCTTCTTCACATGTGATAATTTTCTATGCTCATTCATATTCATAAACATGAAGACACCCACGCCAATATCATTATTCTACCTGTATTGAGATACTTTTAGGGATAATTTATTAATTCAATTGTCTCTTGATTTTTCATATCAGGGACAGAGATGTCTAGGTAACATGGTCATACAAGCCATAAATGTATGTATGCGTGCATTCCCATGTGTAACAACTAAGGTTGCAAATTGGGAATGGTAATAAGCTAACTCATAAATGATGTTTAGATTTGTATGTATACTCACAAAGCTACCTGATTTCTTTAAGTATTGACCAACTCCATTACTACGTAAAAGTGAAATTTTGAATCTCACAAATGTTGCCTATCCCACTAGAGAATCAATGTTGACACTCTTAAATATCAAAGCAGAAAGCCCTAACTAAACTGATATAGCTGTATCAATTTGTCATGGTAATTGAAGTGTTCTATATGTGATCATTCTTCCTTCACCCGCAGGCATTATTCAGTTTTAGATTATGCACGTGTGTGTGTTTATTTTTTAAAACTTAATGACATTATACGGTGTATCTGGATTGATCAGGAAATAAAATAAAATTTAAATTTGTCAATTGAAGTTAATAATATTGAAAAACATCCAAAAATAGCCCTTGAGATAAATTGTAGCTAAGATAAAATGCTTAAGAATGTTCAAATTATTTCACGATCCTTGAGTCTCCTAGAATTTAAACTATACATTTACCTGATAATAGTTCTTTTTGGACAGGAGAGAAGCTAGATACCAATTATAATTTTTGTATGTATATGTTAATGATTTGGCCCCACAGAACTTCTTAATAAAATCTGAATCAAAAGGACGTTTTTCCCACTAGCCATCTAGAGCCAGTGGACAGTGGTCAGGGTCCACTGCTGACATCCAAGCGTTCACTCCATCAGCCAGAATTCAAGGGTCTAACTCTGATCTGGCCTTTTATCCCAAATCCGCTCCAAAACTATATTTCTTCTAGTTTAAGATTCACAGCTTCACCTCCATTTCTCTTTTATCAGTCCTCCCCACCACACAGCCTCATCATGCCCACCATCTGTTGCTAAACTGCTCTCCCACGGCTTTGGAGCACCTTTCAAGAAGTCACATCACTTCTTCAAATTCCAGATGCAGTTTTTAGGAAACTCAGCTCCTCCTTAGCCACACCTTTTATTTTCCCTCCATTAACATTCTATCATATTTCCAAAGTATCCTCCTTCTGTAAGCTTATAAGGAATTCTCTTCACCTTTTATTTCATTGCTTTCTCTCACACTTACTTCACAGTTCTAATCTGGGCCTTTGCAGACCTGTTCTCCATGACACACGAAGTGTACTTTCCACTTAATTTTGTCTTTCCAAATCGCATGCTATTTTCAGAGCCCATGTGAAGTTGTACCTTCCAAGAATTTCCCCCAGGGCTCTCCACTACTCTGTATATTTTCTAAATCACTGAAATAAATAATCATAGTAATACAGGACATCTAGAATTCAGTGTTATATGTCTTCTGTTTTACTGTGATATTGTCTCTGAAATGTGTAATACGTGATATTGTCTCTTGATCACATGTAATGTGTGATATTGCCTCTGTAAAATGGACTCAAATTTTTAAGAGAAAAAGCCATGTCTTATTCTTCTCTTGATCCCCACACAGAACACAGAGAGACCTATCAGGTATTCAGTAAATTCTCACTTATTGAGTAGATTATGAAAGGCGATTATGAAAACATTAAGTCAATGATGTCCGAGCAGGAGCAATTTTGCCCCCCCCCCCCCCGGGACATTTGGCAATGCCTGAAGACATATTTTGGTTGTCACAATCAGGATGGAGGTCCTAGTAGTATCTGAAGAAGTCAGGGATGCTACTAAACACTCTTGGGTGCCTAGGACAGCCCCACAAGAAAGAATTATCCCCAACCCCAAAATGTCAGTAGTGACGAAGTTAAAAAATTCTATTTAAATAGATGTTACATTTCACTGTAAATAATCAAGAATCTTACATATTTCCTCAACAGAAAGAACCCAAGGGATTCATCCAAGGGACAGTTATATGCAGTTCCCCTCTTTCTTCCCACTACTTATGGAAGATCAAAGAAATACTCAGAGGTAGCCAGAAATAATTTGTGAAGTTAGTTCTTTACACCCTCATGTGGCTATCACACAATAAAATCAGAGATAAAGTGAGCCTACATTGTATTTATCAAAACATTGTAGGGACTACCTTAGTCCTTTAATAGCAGCTTTCTTCTTTGTAAATTTACTCTTTGGTCTGTGCTATTCAGCAGTTTTTACCCTTTCTTATTTATATGACCTCCTGCAATAAGAGTTTTTGTTTTTTGGTTTTTTGGTCAAGGTATTTTTTGATAGTTAAATTTTAATTACAACCAAGTGGCAAAGTATTCATAACTTGGATTTTTTTTCAATTGTTGCTCATGTTAACACATATTTTTATATTTATTGAGATACAAAACTTTAAAAAGTTAGGGTAGAAAAAATTGATTGAAAAAATTTTGAAATGTAAAAGGGGAAATTCTTTTAGATATTCTTAAAGACATGAAATTGTTTGGAATTTCATCCTATTGCAAAGAGAGAAAAAAAGTTATACTTGAACTTGTTAAACATACTTTTTTTCAGACTGTCCTCTAGATGGAGAGACAAATAAAAATGGCAATAAGTATAGTTCTTTTGGCTCATGTACTTTTCAACAAATAATCAGTTTCCTCCCAAAATATTTAAATGAAGAATACAATTCTCTAAGAAATTGCAAATATTACAACTATAGATTATTTTATTAAGTTATACGTGTTTTTCTATAAATTCCAAAATGATATATTATCTAAATGTATTGATCAATTTTCTTTCCTTTTAAGATTCTCTAAAAGTAAAACAGGCATAGAGAACAAATTTACTTTTTCAAAATTATTTTGGTTTAGAGTACGAGTCATTCTAAATGTGTACTTTTATTGCCTTGTTTTTAAGACATTTATTTCAATCCATACAAAACATCCAAATAATTTGGTCCTGGAATCCCATTCATTGGTGAACTAAAAGATGATCCAAATAAATAATAGTCTGGGATTACGCATGGTCCTTGGAAAGGAAATATTTCTACAAATAAAAATACTGTTATTCTTTCTTCTGTAATTTTCATAGCACTCTAATGGCAGTTTTATGGCCCCTAATAGAGATTTGGCTCAGAAAAGACATGTTTAAACAGAGGGTGTACCCCTGCTAAGTCAAAATGAATTGTGAAATAGCTACAAATGCCACCACATCTCTTCATGTTCTGCAAATTGTTTCAAGATGTTTTCTGTAAACTTTCACTACTTTTGCTTTTTAAAATTTTTATTCTTTCATTCAGCAAATATTTACTAAGGCCATGCCACATACCAGCCACTAGTCTTAAGTGACCAGTTACTGGTTAGCATAACAGACATTCTTCCTGTATGACAGAAACTACAGACTGATAGGGCAAACAGATTAGAATCAAATAGATGGCCTCTCCACGGGTTATTTGAACAAAGGCCTGAATGAAGAGATGGAATGAGCAGAGAAGAGAATTTCAGGCAGGAAGTGCCTGACATATTAGAGGATGAGCAAGGGGACTAGACTGAGTGAGGGAGAGAGGTCGGAGACAAGGTCAGAGAGACAGGAAGGGGCCAGATCTTGTACATGGCAAACAGCTTTGGTTATTATGAATTTGGGAAGTTCTTTGTGACAAATACAAGGTGTTAAAATAACAGACACCTGGGCGCCTAACTTAATCTAAGGAATTAAGGGAGGCTTCTGTTAGGGACTGAATTGTGTCTGCCAAAGTCATATGTTGAAGTCTTAATACCCAATGTGACTGTATTTGGAGAGAAGGCCTTTAATGAAGTAATGATGTTTAAATGAAAAGAGGAACGCTTATCCAATAGGACTGGCATCTTTAAAAGAATAGGAAGAGATACCAGACAGAGGGAAAGGGCTACGTGAAGACACAATGGGAAGGTGGCCAGCCATCTGCAAGCCAAAGAGAGAGGTCTCAGGAGAAATCAAACCTGCCGACACTTTGATTTGGACATCCAGCCTCCAGAACTGCGAGAAAATATATTTCTTTTATTTAAGCCACCAGCCTTTGGTGTTTTGTTATGGAGGTGACCTTTGAGCTGAAAAGTGAAGATGAATAGGAGTTAACCACTTGAATTGAAGCATAAGGCAACAGTGTGTGCAAAGGCTCTGCATTTGGAAAGCGCATAGCATGTTTGAGAACCTGAAAGAAAGCCCACTGGCTAAGCCCTGAGAGCAAAGATAAGAGCAGTATGTGGAGAGCTGAAGAAGGTCAAATCCTACAAAGTCTTGTAGGCTTATGAAGGATTTTGGCCTTTATCTTAAAGAGGCTGGCATGATCAAATTTGTAGTTTTAAACAACATCTAGCTGTGGAGAATTGGAGTAGGGAAAGAGTGGGTTCTGGAAGATCCACCCCAAAGGGCCCAGAGAAATGAAGTAGCTTGGACTGGGATGGTGGCAGTGAAGATGGAGAGAAGCGGATTGATATTTACAAATAAAGTTGATAGAACAAGGATTACTCCCACATTTCTGGATTCTGCAGATGGAGGGAAGTTGATACCATTGTTGAGGTAGGGAACACTGAACTCACAATTTTATCCCCAAACCTGACCAGTTTCATTGTGGGAATCTTGAATTTGAGATGCTTCTAAAATATCCAAGTAGAGAATCTGTAAGTGGATGAATCTGAAACTCGGAAAACAGATGGAAGCTGAGATACAAACATCGAGGCCACTAGTGTATATATAGTGATGGAAACGTGTTGCAGTGTAAGCTCTCTGCAGACAGGGATTTTATTTATTTTGTGCATTGATGCATCCCAGGTGCATGGAACAGTGCTGACATACAGTAGGCACTCA
This sequence comes from Rhinolophus sinicus, assembly GCF_057876585.1. Taxonomy (NCBI): domain Eukaryota; kingdom Metazoa; phylum Chordata; class Mammalia; order Chiroptera; family Rhinolophidae; genus Rhinolophus; species Rhinolophus sinicus. The sequence goes on along the minus strand of NC_142502.1, from coordinate 73,962,597 downwards.
ATCCATATTTGTTGAGTGAATGAGTGAATGAATGAATGCATGAATGAATGAATGAACAAATGAACAAATGAATGAATAGATTACCCAGGGAGAGAGTTTAACATGAAAAGGGAAACAGGTCAAGAATGAACACTTGAGGGATGCCAACATTTTCAGGCTAGGTAGAAGAGAGTGAACTTACAGAGAAACAGCAAAGGAATTGTCAGAGAGAGAAAGAAAATTAGTCAGTACAGTCTGAGGTCTGGGAAGCCAGGAGAAGAGAACATTTCAAGAAAAGGCAAGTTCATCCTCTGAAGTGAGTGACATGCACTAGCAAGCCTGGCACATGAATGAACACTCCTAAATTCTAACACCTAGACAGGCTTTAAAATACTTGAATTTAGTTATCACTGTTGTCAATCTCTGAATCAAAGAAGATTTGATTGCTTATGTGTAAGATTTACCTCAGATAATAGTCTCTTGGAACCACCTTTGAAAGCACATCTCTGACACATTTCCAGCCTGGGCGTATATATAATTACATAATCATTCTTTGCGTTAAATTATGATCATAATGACAGTTGCAAAAAATGTATTCAAGTAATAGAACACCAATAGCTTTTCTTGACAGGTTCACTTGTAGTCTCCTCTCTGGATGAAAGCTTAACCACCTTTTACCTTTCTACCTCCTCCTCTCCCTCTTTTTATTTCACTCTGTGCATCCCTACACTCTGCATAACAAAGATTTTATTAGCTTCATGCATAACCATATGATGAGTCATAATTAAGATTTGGTTGAAAAAAGTAATTTCATTTCACTACCTGTATACCTTATATATATAAAAAAAATACCGATTAAAAGGGGAAAATGATATTTTGGTGCAGATTGTAATTAATTTCCAAGGTTGTGAGCATAATTTGTCCAATTGTATTTATTCTCACACAGATTCTCTGCCTTGCAGCAGAGCTGTGGGACCCTCTGGGGACCACTCCTAATACTCATGAGCATGGTTTTCTTGTAGCTAAATTGGGGTCACAGCTCTCAATTTAGAGATTAAGGATATTCAGCAGAAAGTCCTGCCTTTCCAGCTCATCTGAATGGCCTCTTCCTTGAAGTAGATAACTCACTTGACTTGTACATGTTATTATCTGCAAAGGAAAGAATAAGGAGAAAAGGCATTAATTAGTCTGTGGTTTAAATCTCAACTGTAGACTGTAAATATTTAGTTTAAGAAATACTCTCCCTCTCACTCCCTGCTTTATTTTTCATCAACACACTTACCTTATTTGAAATTTTATTATATCTTTATATTTCATTTGGTCTTGATCACTCTTCCTTTGAAAAATAATCTGCATGAGAGCAAGAACATTGTTTTTCATGTTTCCTATATCTCCAGTCTCGAAACTATGCCTGACATATTGTAGGTGCTCAGTAATATTACAGAATGAATAAATGAATAGATGCTTAAAGCCTGATGGCAGGAGGTAGATATAAAAATGTTGGTTGAGTTTGCAATTCAGTATGAAATGCAATTCCTGATATCATGTCACACTTTTTATTTTTATTTTTTTGGTCTAGTGTCTCTTCTTATAAGGACTCTACTCATTTTTTTAAAGTAAAGTTTATTGGGATGACAATGGTTAGTAAAGTTATATAGATTTCAGGTGTACAATTCTGTATTACATCATCTATATATCACATTGTGTGTTCACCACTGAGAGTCAGTTCTCTTCCCATTACCATATATTTATTTGATCCCTTTTATCCTCATCTATCACTTCCCTCCCCCCTTACCCTCTGATAACCACTAAATTATTGTCTGTGTCTGTGAGTTTTTGTTTCTTTCTTTCTTTGTCTTTTTCCTTTGTTGTTTTCAGTTTTATATCCCACATTATCAGTAAAATAGTACGGTTCTCAACTTTTTCTGTCTGACCTGAAAGAATAAATTGCATAGAAGAGAACATAGGTACTAAACTTATGGACTTTGGGTTCAAAGAGGATTTTATGAATTAGACCTCAAAAGCAAGGGAAGTAAAATCTGAAATATATGACTGGGATTATATCAAACTAAAAAGTTTCTACACAGCAAAAGAAACCATCGACAAAATAAAGAGGCAACCAACCAAATGCGAGAAGATTTTTGCAAACAATGCCTCCAATAAAGGACTAATATCCAAAATATATAAGGAACTCATACAACTCAACAAAAAAAAAAACAATCCAATTAAAAAAAAAAAAAAAAGGGCAAAGGACCTGAATAGATATTTCACCAAAGAGGACATACAGATGGCCAACAGACAAATGAAAAGATGCTCAACATCACTAATCATCAGAGAAATGCAAATAAAAACCACAATGAGATATCACCTGACCCCAGTCAGAATGGCTATCATCAACAAGACAAATAGTAACAAGTGTTGGAGAGGCTGTGGAGAAAAAGGAACCCTCATACACTGTTGGTGGGAATGCAGACTGGTACAGCCACTGTGGAAGGCAGCGTGGAGGTTCCTCAAAAACTTAAGAATAGAATTACCATATGATCCAGCAATCCCTCTCCTGGGTATCTACCCAAAAAATCTGAAAACATTTATCCATAAAGACATATGTGTTCCAATGTTCATTGCAGCTTTATTTACGGTGTCCAAGATGTGGAAACAACCAACGTGTCCTTCGATAGATGAATGGATAAAGAAGATGTGATATAGATACACAATGAAATACTATTCTGCCATAACAAAAGATTAATTAGTGCCATTTGCAACAACATGGATGGAACTTGAGATTACTATACTAAGTCACACGTTTGAAATCCAGGCAACATCTTGTTAACCTCTCTAGCTGAATTCTCCTAAGCTCCAGCCCCACATTTAGATGTTTCCACAAGAAGGTCCAACAGGCAGGTTGACTTCAATGAATCCCAAACACCGTGTTTTTTTTTTCCTGCCCCCACCCCAACCCTCACACCTCATCCTCCTGAAGGATTCTTATCTTTGAACGAAGTATCACTGTCGACCTGCTCATTCGAATTATGAAACTTCTCTCTCTCCTTCAGATAGCCATCCAATCACCAAATTCTATTAGCTCTGCCTCTGCAGCATTATGTCTGTTATATCCACCTTCCAAATGGCTTGGTCCCTGTCCCACCAGTTGCAGTACCTCCTAAGGTCTTCTGGGCCCTCTAGTCTCTCTTCTCCAGCCAATATTCTATATCGTCAGCTGAAGTCTGTTACAATAAGATAACGATTAACTGATGTGAATATTAGTTACTCAATAAATACTTGTTAAATTCCTTTTATGTGTACATTCCGGCTCAAGGAATCATCTTGTCTTATAGAAGGGCATAGAGACTAGATAGAAATGCTCATGTCACTGCCCTTCTCAAAAATGTTCAGTAGAATTTCCAGTAGAATAAGACTTAATTCCTCAAAGTGCTATTCTTAAACTCTCTTGCCTTTCTAGCTTCGTTCCAGACCATTCCCAAGGCCCTAAACACAAACACTCTCTGTAACTCCTGCATTGTTTCCAAAAGGGGTATGCACTTCTGTCCTGGGTTGTCTTTTTTATCTCTTTCCTCTAACTGGAATGAATTCCTCTTTCGCCTTACACATGTGATAAAATCCCATTCGTTCTTAGAAGCCCAACTCAAATGTCAGCTCACCACTACTCCAGGCAGAATTAAGCCTCTTCTGTTTGCTCCCAGGCTTCATTTATTCCTCTGTAAGAGCAGTGGCAGCTGCTGGGGCGTAGACTGTGAGCACCTTAAAGACATATGCTCCTGGTGAGTCCATTGTGTTTGTTTCTTTCAGGCCTCTTTTTAACTAAGTCTTAATTTCTACCTAGTTACCTATTTGAGGTTTCAAGTTTATATCAAATAATATATTTCTGTGGAATTCCTAGGTTCCCTCTAAAGTGCTAGCCACGACTGTGTTCTTTTTCCCTGAAGTTCTCTATCTCTGAGCTGTAGCAATGAAAGTGGTTTTATAGCCTATTGCGTAGGAAACCTCACACTGTCTTCAGAGTTCAAAATGAAAATGCATCCTCCCCTGAACTGAAAAAATGCTTTCATAGAATGTCCTATGTAACATGGCTAAATACTTTGCTTTCTCTTCTTTCTCTGACATAGCTCAGGACCAGTTTTATGTACTTCATGCCTAATGCAGTGTGGTTACAAAAGGACTTAAAAACCTCTTTTATAATAAATATGAATAGTGGTAGTCTCAGGTGTTGTTTGATAGCTATTGTGCTTTCATTAATGACCACTGGATTCAAAGCTTAATTATCAACTGATATGCAGAAGGTGCCCCCCAAAAATGTATACACATTTTAAGAAAGGAAAAAAACTGTATTAAAATTATGCTGATGGTAACCACTTTGAGCACCTCTTGTAACTGCAGAAGTCACACGTGACTTGTATTCATCTTTTGTTATTGGTATATATTACGTAGTACAATTAATACAGTTTTTTTCTTTCTTAAAATGTGTATACATTTTTTGGACACCCTTTGTATGTCAGAACTCCATATACTGGCTAATTTACGTCAGTTTCTAAATGATACCTGCTAATGTCAAGGCCATTCAAAAATAGCAAAAACTTGATTTCCCCTTAATATCCTGAGGAACGTATTCATGGGCACCAGGGAGTCTAGGCAATAAATCTGATGGATTTTTGCCATCATATTTAGAATAAACAAATTAATGCTCGAAACAATTTTCTAACAGGAGATAATAAAGGAAATGGGCAAACAAAAATAAATGTTACAAAGAGGAAATATAAAATCTCAGTGAGCAAATTAGTACTTGCTTTAGTAAAATAGATGGAACTTTTAAATGTAGGCAAGAGTTTTAAAATTATGCAATTCAGCTAAATAACATAATATTTGTTCCTATCATTAAATAGTTGTCTTTCTACAGGGGCCAAAATTAATGTTTAAATATGTTTATGACAAAGAAGTAAGCACTTGCCAAATTATTTACTAATGAATATTTAATTGGACTGAGGTAAGTGAGAGTATGATTCATCCCTAAAGTGGCAAATTTCAGGCAGATCATTGCAGGGTGGGTTGGAGGATGCTTTTGTCCTTGTGCCTGTGGTGAGATCACTGAAGAACAAACAGTGTTTGGAGCACACAGCATGACAGTATCTACGTGTGTTCCCAGGACCACCAAGCTCTCCAAACCTGTCCCACCTCCCTTGGGGCTCTGGCTTTGTCGGGCAAACTTTGGCAATTAATCACAGCTGCTGTCTTATACAGGCTGTGGGCTCTCAATAAATGTTTGTCCTTTGATTATTACAAAGGCTTTTTTGGTACAGAGGTTCAGACAATACTCCGAAGCATAGGATGAAAAGAGAAGTTGCAGAAGAAGCCAATTCTAAATTTTGCTGAAATCAACTCTTGTCTTCACATAATAGGGAACTTTCTTGGTCCCTCCTGACCAGGTGGAAAGAATGAACCCTCTTCCTGGCTGAGGCCATGCACCAATTTAATAACGTGTACTTTGTTGGGTTTTTTTTAATTGTATATATTTAAGGTGTCTAACATGGTGTTTTAGGATACATACACATAGTGAAATGAATATTCCAGTCAAGCTAATTCACATATTTATCTCCTCTCATAGTTAGCTTTGTGTGTGTATAAGAGCACCAGAGAGTCACTCTTTTAACGAATTTTCAGTATACAATGTTATATTATTTATTACAGTCACCATACTGCACATGAAATCTCTACAAGTTAATTCATCCTGCATAACTGCTTACTTTGAAATGCAGACACATCTAAAGAAAGAAAAAAGGAAATCATAAGATGACATAAAATACCTTAAAAATAATATTTGGTTTTGTGCTATGGTGTTTTGATTCTGATAATCTAATACGGTGAAATTCTAATGATATTCACATACTGAGTTTTTAAAAATAGTTATTTTTACAATATCTGAATATTTTAATATTGTCTCAGTTTTTCATCTGTGTTGAGAAATCTTGTATCTAAAAAAATAATTTCCCTTCATAACATACTACAAAACTCAAGCGTTTATAATTGATGTTTATGATACAATTGCTTCTGCATTGTTACATGTAAAATAATGAAAATGTATTTGAGATTGTAATTCAGCACCTATTTTAAGGCAATATGAATTCTTGTACAGTTTATTAAGGATAAAATGCAATGAGAGAATATTGTCTCGTAACATTAGAGTCCTCATAATATTTATGTGTATGATAGACACAATAATGCAGCTGATTTTACTTTTTTTTCAGTTTTGAAAAATACTCTCACATAGAGCACTGTTAGTCCATATGATTTATAATACATTAAAAGATAGCTGATGAGACCATTTTAATATTCTCACACATTAGTTATCAAACTTAAAACTTTTGTGCTCTTAAACTTTTCGTATCCTTTCTGATCTTTTATTTAATGAAAATATTTTATACCATATGTATACATATTTAAAGAAAATATGTTACCATATTTATAACTTATAACACTAATTTTATGAATGTCACCTAATAAATGAAACACCTATTTTGAAGAACTTCTAAAGCAGTAGGTGAATCCCAGCTATAGAGGCTTCTCTAGGGTCTTTAATTTTAATCTCAACAGAAGCTTTACTTTCTACAAATTAATCCAGGGCACCACATTTTGTAAAGGCTGGGAATATAGCCATAAGATTAAATTTAGTTTCATGTTTTTATGACATGAATAAGACCATGTCTGTTTGGTTCACTGGCATATATGAATGTCACAGTACCCAGTTACGTAGTAGGTGTTCAAGTACTGTCTGTTGAGTGGATGTCGGATGTCAGACACACACTTTGTCATATTTAGGTTTCCTGATATTTGAGAGAAGTGCTCAACTTAGGTGAGACAAGACAGGAAATTATATTTTAACAAAAGCAATTTTTGGAGAAGAGATTTCAGGGATATTAATTCGTAAAGTGACATATAAAATTCTTGTTCTTCTTTAGCCAGTTTCCCCAGTACCATCTCAAAGCAGCAATTTAAATTTATTTATGCATTTAATCAACACAATGTTTATTAAACACTTACTACATCCCAAAGAGTGTTCTAGGGTCTGGGATAACAGCTATAAACAAAAGAGAGCTCCCAAGGAGTTTGCATTGTAGTGGGGAGGATGATGATTCTCAGAGATATTATAATGTATCTGTGAGCACTGTTTCTGGTTGTTGACAAAATGTGAGAAATGATCACAGTGTAGTGGCATTTTACTGGCATGATTTTGATAGCTTCATAAACCGTATCACAGAAGGGAGTGCCAGTTATCTAGTTTGAGCAAATCTAGACATTTGGATACCTAATACCTAGGGTTCTTTCACTGACACTGTAAAATGGACTGCCTAAGATGAATAGTGGACCACCTTGAATTTTCCAGGGGTTACCAAATAATGTGTTAAAGAGAACGTCCTTGAATGACGAGTGCTTTCAGAAAATAACACATGTCAGTATAGGAACACTCATTTGGGGTACACTCTTTATTTAATAAAGGCTACAGACATTGGGGCTTTTTATCTTAGCATTAGCCGCATAGTTAAAGGATGGTAGGCACAGTATCACCTAAGTCATTAATTTAGAATCCCTCTCCCTGAGGATGCCTCTAGATTTTGCTTTTTTCCAACAGCCATCTAAGCCAGAAATAAAAACTGACTGAATACCTTTGTTTATGTATTCATGAATGCCTTTCCCTAAAAGCATGAAAAATATCCCTATCACTAAGGAGGTGTTAGAAAAATTCCTTTATTTGTCTAGGCCATTTGTTTAGTAGATGTTCACTCAGCTTTGACAGTACAGTACAACCAATAGTGGCTGGAATCCTGCCGTGGCGCCTCCCCGGCACCACCTCACATGCCTCTCTTTCTCCCAAACACCACACTGCCAATCATTAGCCATAAATCTCTAGAGGGCACGATTGTGTTTCATATGAGCACCCCTTTCATCCCCCATGGCCACCCCAAAGCATACACAAAGCCTCACACATTTTGCCAATTGATTTTACCAATTGTTTGTGGCAAAGAGCTGTGGAGAGCCCTTTCTTCCTTGCCTTGAATTGCCAAAAATTTCCCTTGAGTGCCTTTCCAAAGAAACTGAGTTTGCCTTAGCAGCCAGCTTTTACTTTTTCTTTAGATACACATGATCCTATAAAAGAGTTCCTCTGAACTGATCTTTAAGAGGGTTTGAATAGTTAATTATGTTACAAATGTAGGCCTCATCCTTTGCCAGTTTTCCATCAGCAGTTGGTGGCATTAAAGCAACAGCTGCCTTATCTTTATCTTGCTTTTCACTTGGAGATTCGGGAGCTAAGCCAGGTCTTGAGACTCTTCCCTTCTGCTCCTTCTTACGGTCTAATTTGAAATCCTTTTACATTTTTGGGATACCCAAAAAAGGAAGGACAAAAAAAAAAAAAAGGGACATTTTCTCCCTACTCCCTAATGTAAGTTTTATCTTAGACCTGCTTTTGTTATGTGCTCATATTTTATCAGTTGCTCTTTTTGTATTGAAATGTAAAAATGTTCTAGCTTTGTTTTCTAAAAATAGCTCCTAAGAAGTAATTCAAACATAGATGTAAAATGTAGTCAATGGGGAAAAAAAGGATACTGCTGGGATCAGAGGAGAGGGTATTTGTTCAGCATTTAAAATGGTGTGCATTCATTCAATAACGATTGAGCAGCTACAATTTGTCAGGATCTGTGGAACATGCAAAGATGAATGAAACATAATTGTACTCCCTCCCTTAAAGCATGCAGTCTATATGGAAAAAGCACAATCTTGTACTGTACCAAGAGAAGTCTGAACTCCCACTGAGATTTTTAGACCCCTCCTATGCTAGGTTTTCTGATGGAAACGTGTGATGATTTTTTCTTTGCTCTGAGAAACGTTTTGAAAGACTAATACAGTCTCCCTTCCCCAGTGATGGAGTGTATAGAGCTAGAAGACAGAGGCACAGATCTCCCCAGACATTAGATACCTTTTGCTGTTCCATTCTACCTGCTGCTTCCAAAAGTAACTTCACTCAGAAGCACCTCCTCTCACATATTTCTTCCTCTGAGTGCATCCAAAACTTCTTACATAATGATAAAACAACAGGAGAAAAATTTTAATGAACTGAAGTGCATCTACATACCAGCAACATTTTAATTCACTTTTCACACCAATGAGCTGAGGTAGATATTTTACCTGTGAAAAACCTGGATACTGAACCCCAAACCAAGTCAGATTCAAAGCCAGGTCTATGTGACTCCAAAGCCATATGCACTTTTTTTTTTTTTTCAGTTGTAGTTTATTGGGGTGACCATGGTTAGTAAAATTACATAGGTTTCAAGTGTACAATTCTGTAATGCACCATCTATATATCACATTGCACGTTTAAAGTCATAACTTTGTGGTGTTCTGCTTAGAGGTCCTTCTTTGTGAGGTGGCATCTTTTCTTGGCAGTGGTGGCCCAATCGGCCCTTATGAGTAGCTCTCCTAGTTTCCTCTCTTGCCTGTCTGTCTGTATGTAACTCCCTGGCTTCCTCAAACAATTCCTCGGGGATTAGAAGCTAAGTGCTCTCACAGCGCCATCTCCAGAACCCTCTAGTGTCGGCAGCAGATCTCCATACCTCTCCCAAAGCACTTCCTCAAGGACTGACACCCGCGATTTAGGCGCTCTTGTCATGGGACCATTGAGCCAGAGTCTTTCACCACTTGTCCCAGACTACTGGCACATCTGGCAAGAATCTCATTCCTCTTCCTCCTATCCTTCTTATGCCTGATTCGTAAACTAAACTCTGGTGGTGACTCAGTAAATGCTGAATCAACACTAGAGCCAGGATCCAAAGCCGTATCTCTCTGGCACCCAAGGTAGTACTTATCATCATTTTCTCATTTGGCCTCCGGAGTGTCCTTTGTCCCGTACAAAGGACCTTCAGACCCATGCTTTTGTGTCATTGTGGCAGCTTGTGATAATTTTACTATCTTCTCCATTGCTTTTTACTGCTGTAAGTGCACAGCTCATTCAACCTTCTGGTGGTTTTGCTGCTTTTAATCTGCCATGGAATAGATGCTTTTTCGCATTGTATCTAAAATGAGAAATGACAAGAGTCCCAGGGAAAGACTCCTCTGCATTCACTTAAGTTTCTGAATCTCTCAAATTACTTGTCGCCTTTTCAGAGGCAGTTTTTGCCTACTGTATGGCTCTCAGCTATATCATATTATTTGTGTTGCCCTGTCTTTGGAATAAGTGAGTGGTAAGGGATATTCTTTTCTTTGTTATTTACAGATTCTAGGCAAGATTTGAGCATGTAATTTTATTCAATTTCTTCCTTATTTAGACTTTTTTTATTTTTTTTCCAGACAGAGGTTTCTGCTAATACATAGAAGTTCTTCTTGGAGGAAACTATGACCAAATCAGTGTGGAGTGATGTCATGTTTGATGTGATGCATAATTGCTCTAAATCATAAAATTCCCAGAAATGCAAAACAATATGTGATCTTAGAGATTATTTTGTCTGGTCTTCTGATTTTCAAATTGGGAAAATGCAGGCCATGGAGATGAAGGGATTTGTTGAAGGTCTCAGAGAAACCAGAGCCAGGATAAATTCCACCCTCTGGTTCTCAGCCCATAGCTCTACCTCTCTCTCCTCTTATTTATTTCTCTTCCTAAAAAAAATCAGGTATATCTATTAAGTGATTGTAGATTTTCTATTTAAATATATGACTAGAGTAGTTAATCTTCTGTAGGTTAGCAGAGGATAAAGCAGCAGAGTAGGAAATATATGAATTTAGAAGCCAGACAATGACCAAATACTAGTTCTGCCATTTTCTAGCTGCGTGATGTTGGGCAAGCTATTTAATCCCTGTAAACTCAGTTTGCTCACCCACAAAATGGAGATTATAAAACTAACTATAAAGGGGATGAAACAAATTCACACTATATAGTGCTTGGAACAGTATCTCGCTCATAGCAAGAGTGAGATGACAACAATTCTCAGATGTCTTCTTCCCCCTTAGCCGAAATAGGTAAAAAAATTTTCCCTTTATACTCAAAATAGTGACTTTCTATTATACTGTGATTATTTTAGCTTTTTGATAAATCTAACAAACAAATTGCTTTGTAAATAAGTTTAAATGTACATTTGATTTTCATGGTTTGTTTGTTTGTTTTAATCTGATATGATTCCTTGCATCAAGTGGGGAAGGAGTGAATGTAGATTTATGAAAGCATTTAAGTGTCATAGACTAGCATTTCTCAAAGCATAATCTTAGATCACCTGTGTCAGAATCACCTGTGGGGATTGTTTAAAAGGGAAGATTCCTGAGCTCCACCACAGACCCAACGGATAAGAATCTCTAGCAATGAAGGGTCTCAGGAATCTCTATTTTACAACAAACACAAACTGTGATTTTTACACAGTCTATTTTTTACCTCTGCTGTAGATGAATTATCCTAAACACCAGGTTACTCAACCTAAAATATTACATTAATCATGCTATTTTCTTGTTTAAATAGTCTTCACTAGTTATCATGAATGTACAGTTCGGCAAGGAGGGTTATCACTGGCAGGTTGTGTGAACCTGCCTGTCTAGTCTTGTGATAGGCTGAAAAATGGTCCCCTAAGATTTCTAATATCCAGATTCTAGAAATAGGGTAACTTAAATGACAAAGGGACTTTGCAGAGGTCCTTAAATGACGGATCTTGTGATGAGGAGGTTATCCTGGTTATTCGGGTGGGCCCACATAATCACAAGGGTCCTTACAAGAGAGAGGCAGGAGGATCAGAGTTAGTATGTGACAACAGAAGCAAGAAGTTGGAGTGATAGCAGGAAGGGGTGCTGAGCAAGGAAGACACGAAACCTCTAGTAACTGAAAAAGGAAACAGGTGCTCCCCTCAGCCTCTGGAGGGAACCAGCCCCTGCTGACACCATCACTTTAGCCCAGTGAGACTGATTTTGAACTTCTGACCTCCAGAACTATAAGACACTAAATTTGTGCTGTGTTCAGTCAATAAGTGGGTGATAATTTGTTACAGCAGCAATAGAGAACAAATACTTTATTTTCTCCAAGTACTTAACTTTTCAGACCCTCGGCATCTCTCTTACTGGTTCTTGCACTTTTCCTTGAACTAGCCTTGCGTTTTCTAGTCTTGCATCTTGGAGTTATGCTCACCTTCCACCTACCAGGCATACTCTTCCTTTACTTTCCTTGTGGTAGTTAAAGTAATTTTTCAAAGCTCTGAATAAATCCTTTCTCCTGTTTGTGTAAAAGCCTTCCGTGACCTTCCTAGCCGAAAGGGATTTCTCCTTCACTGAAATTCCAAGGCAGTCAGGATCTGTGCAATTTGTTGTGCATCCAGTTATGAAAATCTCCACCCAGCAGTGGTTAAATGCAAAATCTCTCAAACCAGAACACCTGGATCTAAATCCTGATTCTACCACTCCCTTGCACAAGTTTCTAAAACTCTCTAAGTCTCGGTGTCTTCATTTGTATCAAGGATTGTGTGTCTTCATTTGTATCAAGGATTGTGAAGTTTAGGCATGCTCCACCTAAAAGTCAATTGACCGGGTGGCTGACTCAGGGTAAGGACTCCATATGTGTTGGCAATCATGTGAAATATCAGCATATGTCTGATTATTGTCTTGAAGAGCTATTCAACCATGTTTAATTTGTAACATGTTCAGGTTTTTGTTTCCCTATCTGTGAATGTCATGAAAGTAAGCATGATAATAATTATAACAGCAATAATAATAATGATGATAATGTTACTATCAAAGTGATATAATGAAAGGAGCGTGGGATTTTGGAAGGCTGTTTCAGTTTTACCTTTACAATTTACTGGCTGTCTGAAAAGAAAAGAAATTGAGTTCCTTCATCTGTAAAATGGCAGTAATAATAATGGTATTTACCTCTTAAAATTGATTTCCGGATTCAGATGATCAATTTAAAATCTTAACACAACACCTAGAACATAGTAAGAGTTCAGCACATGTTAACCATTAATGGTAATCAGTATTTAATTTTCTCTTTACTTGTTCTGACTTTATAATGTAAATCTTGATATTCCTGTTACTTCATATATGGCAATAATATGAGAAACAGGAGAAAGAAAATTGGGTATATGTCTAACATCTAATGTCATGCTTTGCTATCATGTGTGCAATAAACTATGCATCTCACAGGCCTTTAGGGCTTGATGTTGGAGCATGCTCAAACCACAAAAGTGTGCAGGAAACTCATAAAGCCTGCCTGCTTTCCTCCATCTTTCCCTCCCTCCTTTCTTCCTTCTTTCCTTGCATCCTTCCTTCCTCTCTTTTATCTCAGGTGACTGTATGAATAGTTTGGTATTTTAAGAACTTTGAATACATTAGATTTTGGAATCATTTTTGAAAAAAAAAAACGGATTCAATACATTGCCATTTATCATGACCTTCCCTTTACAACCCTTCAAGCTATTTTAGTGCAGATGAGAGCTCTCCTATCCCAGCTAATTTGAATTCATTTTTCAAATGAGAGTTCATGAGCTACTATGCTAAATTAAGGTCTGTTACATCTTCTGCACTTCCTTTGTCTGTTAATGTTGTAATATGATATTTAAGTAATTGAGTTTCTTTTGACATGATTTCTTCTGTAGAAACTCAACCTTATTTGCAAGTCTTTTATCTCTATACAGGTTTATATATTTTATATAGATATTTTCTCCCTGGTTGCCCTCTATTATAGAGAGACTTGGAATTGCTCATTTTTATTTAAACCATATAAAATAGATCAATATCACCAAGGAAATATTACACAAAAATGCTAGGAAAAATTGGTAGTAATGACTACTTTTGTTCTTAGAAGCAGGAGAGAAAATGAAACTAATTCCTATGAAGAAAAAGAATAAGTATACTTAAGTATACCAAATAAATGCCTCAGAACTTTGCCCTTGTTGTTTATTATTTTTAAAACAAGGAAAATTTACCTCCTCTTCTTTTTCCTCTGACCATTTTTATTCAAAGGAAGACTTAATTTTGTAGATAATTTAGAGGGTTAAACTTACCTAAAAGGCAACTGGGCTTTTCCCCTGTGACCTGTGGGACAGTCTGTTCTTTGTGTATTTTTGCTAGAATGCAACAGGGGCAATCCCAGTGGTTGTAGGCTCTCCCTGGAAACTTTGTTCAGTAGCCCAGTGCCTTGAAAAATTGTCTATTCTGCTCTAAGAAGTCATTCTGACTCTGGACTACACACACACACACACACACACACACACACACACACACACACGCACAAGAGGATTTAAAATGAGAAATGGAGAAGTCATTTGGCAAAGTAGAAAACGTTTGCTCTGTTGAGAGATTTATGCCCTCCTTGGTCACCATGCATGAGTGCATGGCTCAGAAGTGAGAGGCAGTGCGGAATGAAGCCTATACACATGGTGACATGTGGTTTTACTTATAAATAAGCAATAGCTCATGCCATTTAGGTGTGGGTCTCTCTCAGTTAAAAAGAGGCATTTGAAGTCAAATAGAAAATGCTGTTTAACTTACCATAGGCTTCAGAGCAGAATACAAATTGTTATACTTTCTAACAAGGTTGCATCAGGAAATGGAAACAACAAATTTAAATAACTCAATATGAACCTAATAATGTATTAGGTCACTCAACATGAATTTAACAGTCTTAAAGAATTTGTTAAAAATTGATTTATATATAAAAATAAAAGATGCATTTTTTTCTTACAATTGTTCCTACTTTTCCCCTAAACATGATTCATTTAAAAATGACTTATAGAGGAATCATGGTATGTTTTAAAATAGTCTTTTAAAGGCAGTATTAAATTAAATTTTAATCTAATTGATGACAAAATAACACTGAGTTATATTCAACTCTTAATATATAAACATATACTCCCAAAATGTGTAAACTCTTAATATATTTAATGAAGGCCAAGTGGCAATCATTTTTGCCTGTGTTTACACAAGTCTATCAAAAACTGATTGATCATATTGGTTGCTGGTTTGTGGGGGACTTCACTGATTAATTTAAAAGTAGTATATATTGTGGGGCATGACTTTTCTTTAATAAGTGTAGTAGGAAAATATAATCTGTATAAGAATTTTTTAATTTATTGGGGTGGGAATTGTTGGTAAAATTACATAGATTTCAGGTGTACAATTCTGTATTACATCATCTATAAATCCCATTGTGTGTTCACCACCCAGAGTCAGTTCTCCTTCCATCACCATATATTTGATCCCCCTTACCTTCATCTCTCACCCCCCACCCCCCTTATCCTCTGGTAACCACTAAACTATTGTCTGTGTCTATGAGTTTCTGTTTCTCATTTGTTTGTCTTGTTCTTATGTTGTTTTTGGTTTATATACCACATATCAGTGAAATCATATGGTTCTCTGCTTTTTCTGTCTGACTTATTTCGCGTAGCATTATAATCTCAAGATCCATCCATGTTGTCACAAATGTTCCTATAGCATCTTTTCTTACCGCCGAATAGTATTCCATTGTGTATATATACCACAACTTCTTTATCCATTCATCTATCGAAGGACATTTTGGCTATTTCCATGTCTTGGCCACCGTAAACAAAGCTGCAATGAACATTGGAGCACACGTGTCTTTATGTATAAATGTTTTCAGATTTTTTGGGTAGATACCCATGGGAGGGATTGCTGGGTCATATGGTAATTCTATTCGTAATTTTTTGAGGAACATCTACACTGCCTTCCAATACCATGCTGTTTTGATTATTGTAGCCCTGTAGTACAAGCTAAAATCAGGGAGTGTGATACCTCCAGTATTGTTCTTTTTTCTTAAGATTGCTTTGGCTATTCGGGGTCTTTTGTGATTCCATACAAATCTGATGATTTTTTGTTCCATTTCTTTAAAAAACGCCATTGGGATTTTGATGGGCATTGCTTTGGGTAATATGGCCATTTTAACTATGTTGATTCTTCCAATCCATGAGTACGGAATGTCTTTCCATTTCTTTGTGTCTTCTTCAATTTCTTTCAAAAATGTCTTAATAGTTTTCAGCATATAGGTCCTTCACATCCTTGGTTACATTTATTCCTAGGTATTTTATTCTTTTTGCTGCAATTGCAAAAGGAATTGTTTTTTGTATTTCTTTTTCTGAGATTTCATTGTTAGTATATAGGAATGCAATGGACTTTTGTACGTTGATTTTGTAGCCGGCAACTTTACTGTATTCATTGATAGTTTCTAATAGCTTTTTGGTGGAGTCTCTAGGGTTTTCTATATATAGCATCATGTCATCTGCAAAGAGTGATAATTTAACTTCTTCATTGCCAATTTGGATGCCTTTTATTTCTTTCTCTTGCCTGATTGCTCTGGCAAGGACTTCCAACTATGTTGAAAAGCAGAGATGATAGGGGACAGCCCTGTCATGTTCCTGAATGTAGAGCAAAGGGCTTCAGTTTTTCACTATTAATTATGAGATTAGCTGAGGGCTTGTCATATATGGCCTTTATTATGTTAAGGTATTTTCCTTCTATACCTATTTTATTAAATGTTTTAATCATAAATTGATGTTTTATCTTGTCAAATGCTTTTTCTGCATCAATTGATATAATCATATGATTTTTGTCCTTTATTTTGTTTATGTGATGTATCGCATTAATGGATTTGTATATGTTGAACCATCTTTGTGCCCCGGGTATGAAGCCCACTTGGTCGCGGTGAATAATCTTTTTAATGCATTGTTGTATTCGATTTGCTAGAATTTTGTTTAGGATTTTTGCATCTGTATTCGTCAGAGATATTGGTCTATAGTTTTCTTTTTTTAGTGTTGTCCTTACCAGGTTTTGGTATCAGGATAATGTTGGCCTCATAAAATGAGTTAGGAAGTACTATCTCTTCTTCAGTTTTTTGGAAGAGTTTGAGCAGGAATGGTATTAGATCCTCTTTGAAGGTTTGTTAGAATTCACTAGTGAAGCCGTCTGATCCCGGACTTTTTTGTGGGAAGGTTTTGGATGACTGATTCAATTTCGTTACTGGTGATTGGTCTGTTTAGATTTTCCAGTTCGTCATGGTTCACCCTTGGCAGGCTATATGTTTCTAAGAACTTGTCCATTTCTTCTAGGTTATTGAATTTGGTGGCATATAGTCCTTCATAGTATTCTTAGATGATCCTTTGTATTTCTGTGGTATCCATGATAACTTCCCCTTTTTAATTTCTGAGTTTGTTAATTAGTGTCTTCTCTCTTTTTATCTTAGTGAGTCTAGCCTAGGGTTTGTCAATTTTGTTAATCTTTCCAAAGAAACAGCTCTTTGTCACATTAATTTTTTCTATTGTCTTTTTGTTCTCTATTTCGTTTAGTTCTGTTCTGATTTGCGTTATTTCCTTTCTTCTGCTGACCTTGGGTTTCACTTGTTCTTCTTTTTCTAGTTCTTTAAGGTGTAACATGAGGTTATTTATTTGGGGTTTTTCTTGTTTCTTGAGATAGGCCTGTGATGATATAAATTTCCCTCTTAAAACTGCTTTCACTGCATCCCAAAAATTTTGGTAGGATATATTTTAATTGTCATTTGTGTCTATATAACTTTTGATCTCTCCTCTAATTTCTTCTTTGACCCAGTCGTTCTTTAAAAGTATGTTTTTTAATCTCCATGTATTTGTGTTTTTTCCTGCTTTCTTTTTGCAGTTGATATCCAATTTCAAAGCCTTGTGATCAGAGCATATGCTTGGTATGATTTCAATCTTCTTAAATTTGCTGAGGCTGATTTTATGTTCCAATATATGGTCTATCCTTGAGAATGTTCCAGGTATACTAGAAAAGAATGTGTAGTCTGATGTTTTATGATGAAGCACTCTATATATGTCAATTATGTCCATTTCATCTAATGTGTCATTTAGGGCTGCTATTTCGTTATTTATTTTCTGTTTGGATGATCTATCCATAGCTGTCAATGATGTATTTAAGTCCCCTAGTATAATTGTGTTTTGAGCAATTTCTCCCTTTAGTTCTGTTAGTAGTTGCTTGGTATATTTCGATGCTCCCTGATTGGGGGCATAAATATTGATGATTGTTATGTCTTCTTGTTGTATAGTCCCCTTTACCATTATGAAATGTCCATCTTTGTCTCGTGTTACCTTTTTCACCCTGAAGTCTATTTCATCTGATATCATTATAGCTACATCTGGTTTTTCTCTGGGTACCATTTGCTTGGAGTGTCAATTTCCACCCTTTCACTTTGAGTCTATGCTTGTCCTTGTAGCTGAGATGTGTCTCTTAGAGACAGAATATGGTTGGGTTTAGTTTTTTGATCCAATCTGCTACTCTGTGCCTTTTTATTGGTTAGTTCAGTCCATTTACATTTAGGGTGATTATTGATATGTGAGGAATTCCTGTCATTCTATCTTTAGTTTTCTGGTAAGGCTGTGTCTCCATTGTTTCTTTGCCTTTTTGTTGTTGTCTGTTATTTCTGTGTGGTGGTATTCCATGATGTTTCCCTCTGTTTCTTAGTTTATTACAGTGTATATTTCAGTTCTGGATTTTTTTTGAGTGGTTACCCTTAGCTTTATGTAAAAGAACGTTTGATATTTAGAGTATTCCATTTTCTTCAGCACACTTACTTTCTCCATTCCCATATTCCAGTTCAGGACTTTTACTCTCCCCCTTTTTATGTTTTGGTTGACACAAATTGTCCCTCTTGATGCTGGTCAAATAGCCTCCTTTAGTATTTATTGTAGTGCAGGTCATGTTTTAGAAAATTCCCTCAGCTTCTATATGTCTGGAAAGGTCTTTATTCCTCCTTCATATCTAAAGGATATCTTTGCTGGATATAATATTCTTGGCTCATAATTTCTCTCTTTCAATAGTTTGAATATTTGATTACACTCCCTCCTGGCTTGTAGAGTTTCTGCTGAGAAGTCTGATGATAATCTAATGGACTTTCCTTTGTAGGTTACCGTCTTCTTTTCCCTGGCTGCCTTGAGGATTCTTTTTTTGTCGTTGATTTTAGACAGCTTCAATACAATGTGCCTTGGAGAAGGCCTGTTGGGATTGAGGTAATTAGGTGTTCTATTTGCTTCTTGGGTTCGAGGATCCAGTTCTGTCCACAAGTTTGGGAAGTTCTCATCAACAATTTGTTTGAATATATTCTCTGTCCCCTCTCTCTTTCTTCTCTGTCTGGTATGCCCATTATTCTTATATTGCTCTTTCTGATGGAGTCAGAAAGTTCTTGTAGAGTTATTTCATTTCTTTTAAGTCTCAAGTCTCTTTCTTCTTCCATCTGTGTAATTTCCAGGTTTCTATCTTCGATGTCACTGATTTTTTCCTCCATCTAGTCAACTCTACTACCTAAGCTGGTTATTTCATTCTTAATTTCTTCTATTGAGTTCTTAATCTCCAGAAATTCTATTTGGTTCTTTTCAAAATTTCAATCTCTTTCGTAAAATCCTCATGTGGTTTGTTCTTTGATTGTATTTCTGAGTTCATTAAACTGCCTTTCTGTGTTTTCTTGCATCTCGTTGAGTTTTTCAGAACTGCAATCTTGAATTCTCTGTCATTTAAGTCACATATTTCCATATCTTTAAGTTCCTTTTCTGGAGACTTTTCACTTTCTTTCTGAGCTGCCTTGTTGTCTTGGTTATTCATGGCAATTACTGATTTATTATTTCTCTTCCTAGACATCTATGTGAGTGGCTTCTGCAACAGGTTGATAGGAAGAGGTCTTTCTTTTGTTTTTCAGTACTTGTGTGTAGAATGTTTTATTTTTTCTCTGACTGCCGCCTTTTTTTTTCCTCTCTTACATGGTAGTGCTATGTTTTCTCTGCACTATTCCAGCTTTTCACATAATGGGGGGATTCCCTGGGAGACGGGCTTCTCCTCTGTTAATAGTTCGCCTGGGTCACAGGGCACAGTGTCCGTGTGGGTATGCGGAGAGCTTTTGAAGTTCCAAAGCTCTTCCTGCACCAGATTCAGAGCCCGTATGTTTCAGCAGTTCTTTTCACTCCTGCAGGGATCCACCCAGATAGGTAGGGCCAGGGATGGGGTGAGTCATGAGAGGTGGCCCAGAGCAATGTTGGTGACCAACACTATAGCCCGTCCTGCTTCCACAGCTCCCTCACCTTTGCCTGAACTAGTTGGGCTACGAATCTGTGTCTGTGGTCCACAGTTGTCAGAACAGCAAATATTCTGTTCTTTTGATCTGACACTGCTACTGTTCCGCTTCTAGCACCGGGCAGGTGGGGGCGGGGCGAGCTCTGGGAGGGTAGGGAGGGGTCGGCTAGTCTCAGTGCCTAAGGCTTCTGTTCTCTGCTCGGCAGTGAAGGCTTAAACCACTGCTTTCAGCCTTCTTCCCTCAGTCTTTTCTCCGAGGTTTCTGCCATGAGTGTTGGGTTCAGCCATGTTAGATGCTGCCCCCTCAGCCCTGTGGGCCATATGCGGAGCCCTAGCAGTCCTAGTTCTTCCCTCTCCTGCAGCTGCGGTAGTTCCGGGAAGCAGTGAGCTTGGAGCACTGAGCTAGGTCTGCATCCTGTGCTCCTGTGTCTCCATCTCCGCACTTCTCCCTTCCCTCCTCCCCCACTTGCGGGATTCGCCCACCTTTAGGTGAATTCAGTAGTGGGCCTCCTCGTCTTGCCTGTCTGCTGTGCAGGGAGTCCTTTGTGGAGTTATTGTTGTTCGAGTAGTTGTAAATTCCAAGGCAGCTTTACAGAGGCTCACTTCACACCACCATTTTGATCGCTGAAAAATAATTTAAGAGTTATTTTTAATCACCAAAGATAACTCTTTTTTTATTCATAGCAAGAGCCCTATTTTAGATTACAATATTTGATTTTACAGTGAAGATAATTTATAAAATCAGCCATATTTTATCAGATTTTATATATAACAAAAATCGTGACGGTATCTTTCTTAGTACAGTTTCCTAAAATGCCTTACTCCCAAAGTAATTTACATGCAGAATGCATGGATTCATTTTATATAAAATGTCTCATCTCACATAATCTAAGAAAAAATATGAAATATTGTAAAAAAGTTTTTACTTAATAACATGATCCTTCAAATTTATCAGAGAAATCCAGGTATTTACAAAGTATAAAAAAAATCTGTTTTTAATATTGTCGCTTTCTCACAACCAATGGCTTCTTTTCATGAATTTCAGTGTTCAAGATAAACAGGGCACCTTTTTAAATTCTTGTGAAAAGTGACTGGCCAAGGCAGAGATGGCAAATAAGCAGAGATGATTAGGTTATTAAAAAAAACCATGTTTTAAGTGGAGAATAGACTATGAAATATTATTGAATAAGTACAAAAAATATATGTATACTATTCTTTAATTCTATTTTGTCATTAAAGGAACGGACAAACAGTGAGGAATAAATTTAAGAGCATGTTATAGATTGAAGTATGTGGCCTCCCGAAATACATATGTTGAAATCCTAACCCTCAGTGTGATGGTATTAGGAGGTGGTGTCTTTGGGAGGTAATCAGGTTTTATGGGTGGAGCCCTCACAAATGCAATTAGTGTCTTACAAGAAAAGACACAAACGTTTGCTCTGACTCTCTGCTCTCAGCGAAGATACAATGAGAAAACAGCCATCTATGAAGTAGGAAGCGGGGTCTCACCAGACATTAGATCTGCTGGTATCTTGATCTTGGACTTCTAGCCTCCAGAGCTGTGAGAAATGAATGTCTGTTGTTTAAGCCACTCAGTCTATGATAATTTGTTATAACAGCTCAAGCTGACTAAGATGAAGAGAAGATATAAAAAGAGGAAGTAAAGATAGAATGAAGGCCTTAAGTTCTGTGGCATGTTGATTAAAGGTAAGCTGTTCAGATCACAGTCATGGTATTCAGGAAAAGTGATTTCTTTTCAAATATTAATCAGTTGGTTAACTGCTATACCAATTCATTCCTTACACATGAAAAATATTTCTCAAAAAGGGGCCTATGTAACCATCAACTTAAGTGTGAGGGACCATGTTCCCTATGTAGCACATCAGGGTCTCAGTGTGACCTGCCACAGACTGGAGATTTCTACTTTACATTGACCAAGATTTGTGGGGATATAACAAGTGCACAAAATGTCAAGCCCATCTTTGAGGTAATGATTTCTAGTTTGTTAAAAAATTTTACTTCATAATATCCAAACATTAGTCTTAATATTAAAGAAAAATGTTTCCATACTAAAATTCACTTATAATATTTGTATACTCAGTGTTCCTCCCTTGCATAATTCATCTCCATTATTTTCTGAGACAGCCCTGTGATTTCGCAATTTTTCTGAATCTTTTTGGACTTTTTTAGACATGTACTAAATAGTAGTGATTTCCCCAAAATTGCCCCTGAAGTAAGTTGGAATCAATATCTACCAACTGTTATTTCTTCAATAAATCTTCAGATTCCTGGATTGGTATATCAGTTAACTGGTACCACAATAACACTGGATAATAAATTACCTAAACCCCAGGGGCATTCAGGAAACATTTGTTTCTTCTTTATATGTCAGTTGAGATTAGTTGGAGTTCGATTTATCTATCGCTTCTTGGCCTTTTGGCTAAGATCTAGTGTGGAGTTTGGTTTATCTAGGCTGCCCTCAGCTGGGCTTGGCTTTAAGTTGCAATTTTGGTCTAGGTCTGCTAAACCTTTCTTTCATCCTCCTTGGACCACAAACATGGAAAGCAC
Source organism: Rhinolophus sinicus (assembly GCF_057876585.1). Taxonomy (NCBI): domain Eukaryota; kingdom Metazoa; phylum Chordata; class Mammalia; order Chiroptera; family Rhinolophidae; genus Rhinolophus; species Rhinolophus sinicus. The sequence continues at coordinate 73,939,977 of NC_142502.1, read as the reverse complement.
AGTCTTCTCATGGCATAAAGCCCAACCAGGCAAGAACATTTTAATCCTCTGCTCAAGTACTTCTACTTACATTCTACTGACCAAAGCAAGTCACATGGCCAAGCCTCCTATCACTGAGGAAAGAAAATATATCTTGATTCTAATGGGAGGTTCTGAAAAGCCACATGGCATATGGCATAGCTATGGGAAAAGTGGAGAATTGGGAGCAATAATGCAATCTGTTATGCTCGATCTTCTAGACCACAATTATTTACATGCATTCCACACACAAAAGACCTACACCTAATAATCTCCTTCCCCAAAATACCCCAGAATTACCTTTAATTTATGGACTCAGGTTCAATATTCAGGATTTTATGATTTATACTGGTTCCAGATGAAGCCCCTCTTGATCTGGATATATTTAAAAGACAAATTGCCCAACCCTCCCCCACAACATACACTCCTAACATACAATTGTAAAACAGGGACAGAATGGTCACAGTGTACACTCTATTCAAACTGCAACAATGAGAGGCACATAGCAGTCACTGGTTCATAGCAATTCTGAAATTCAACTGGAAGGATCTTGCCAGGTCTCCCTACCCTGGATTAGGTACAGATTCTGCTCCCTGGGAATTAGCTAGAAAGGAAAGGAGGCTGTATCAACTCTTGCCTTGGTGAATATATTCAGAAACCGTGAAGATTTTCAAGAAAAGCAAAGAAAAAAATGTTCCTTTCATTTTTGACATTTTCTGTGCTTCTTTAATATGACACCTCCTAGGACATAATTCCACAGGTCTCTAGATGTTGTGTTTTTTTAATTATGAATGAAGAAAAAGTTATTTCATGTATCTATGAGCTATTTGTATTTTTTTAAACATATAAGCTGTTCTTAGACTAAGACCACGTTCCATTGGGTTGTTGGATTTTATCTTACTGACTTCAATACTTATCAAGTGAATATTTTGTAGGAGCTATGTATATACCAAGGAAATTTGTCCTTTTTTAGGTTAGATGAATCATAAATATTTTTCATATTTATTTACTGTGCTTATACATTTAAAAACCATTTAGAATTTTATTTGTTTTTCTTTAATATATGGCCTAATTTATTAATTTTCCTTTTATGGCTTCTAGATTTTGTGTAATAGAAAAGTCTTTCTCTACATTATGGTTATAAAATAATTCTCATGTACATTTCTTCTAATACTTTTATTATTTTCTTTTGTTACACTTGCTCTCTGATCTTTTTATAGTTTGTTCTGGTGTATGTGTAAGAAAGAGATTCAACATTTTTTCTAGCAACACAGCTGTCTCAACATCACTTAATATATAGTCTATCTTTTCTCCATAGATATGAAATGCCACTTTTATCATATACCAAAGTTCTGTATATTTTGGTGTCTATTTCTGAACTTTATTTTTTCCTTAAGTTTACATCTCTATTCTTGCAAAAGGTCTATATTGGTTTAATTACTGAGGCTTTGCTGTGTTTTATGTGGTAGAGTTACCCATTCCTCATTACTTTTTTCCAGAATTTTCATAAATGTTCTTGTTTATTTATTTTCCATATAAACCTTAGAATGACCTGATTTTGTTCTAGAAAAAAATATTGACTTATTTTGACTATTACATTTACAAGTTAGCTTTGAGAATATTAATGTCTTTATGGTGAATTTTCCTATCCAAGAACATGGTATACATTTCTATTTGTTCAGGTTGTCTTGTATATTCTTTTTCGAAGTATTTTTAAAGTCTTCCTCATATGGTTCTTGCATATTTCTCCTTAAGTACTTTTCTTTCTGATTCTACTTATAGTTTAGCATAGGGGATGCTGAGAAGGAAGGACCTGGTAGCTGTTTTAACCCAGACTCTATGTCCAGATTCTTGCAGGATTAGTACAGACAGATATTGTACTAAGAAGGCAAATGAAAGTTTTCACTGAAAATGAGGGAACAGGTGGGAAGGTATAGAATATTGGGTTCTAACTAGCTTTTGTCATCCTAGCCAACAAAAGCCACCAGATTTGTCTGGCACACAGAGCATGGGCCAAGCACGATGTATATAAAAAGGCCATGGAAGGGCAGAACAAAGTCATTTACAAGCAGGAAAAAAAAGGGAGTCTAAGAATCTTTATCAATCAGGCTTGGCTGTATGTAACAGTTATCCTAAATAACGGTGACTTTTAAACAAGATAGAGGTTTATTTTTCTCTTCTTTATATGAGTTCTGGGTATTGGCACTCCAACATTGGTGTAGTAATTCCATAAATATCAGTGATTCAAGTTCCTTCTTTCTGTTTCTGCTACTGACTGTCCTTAGTGTGTGATTTCCATCCTCAAGTTTGCCTTGTGGTTCAAGGGGGCTACTACAGCTCTCACCAACATTCACATTTTGGGCATGAGGACGAAGAGAGAAGCAGGGCAAAAAGTGTGCGCCCCCAAGCTAAACCAACCCTCTCCTAAGACCTTTCACAAGCCTCACTCTTTTCGTTTTATTCCATCCTTATCTGTACAAAGGGATGTTCCCAAGAATATAGAGATTCTGTTACTAAGGAAGAAGGGAAGAATGGATTTCAGGGAGGCAACTTCCTGTCCCTGTGACAAGGAGTAAGCACTGTTTTTCATTTTCTCCTCAAAGTGTACTGAGAAGGGAGAAGGAAAATACCAAGAGAGAAATAGGAAAGTGAATAAAGTGAGTATAGTTTGGTCACTTTTCACATTTTAGGATCATTTAAGACAACCTTATGTTCAGCAAAATCTGAGCTGGAACTCACTGCTTTGGTGGTGTTGTTTTTCAACTCTAAAATGTGTTTTAAAGGAATTGAACCATGTGTTCTTTTTTTCTTCTTTAGAACTGACAAAACTCAATAAGAAGTTAAAATATAATACAGTGTCCAGTTTGTATAGGGCTCACAAAGGAGATTAAGACACAGTCCCTGCCTTTGGGTCCACAGGACTGCCAGAAAATATAGATATTTTTTTCTTTTTGAAAGTCACCAGACTGACCAGAGTTAGAAGCAGCTTCTGGAGGGGGCCTAAGGGAAAACTCGGGTGGGTATTGGAATGTGTTTTTCATCCTGTGGGTCTTGTAGTAGGGCTTGATATCAATTTAGTGTATAGAGAACAGCACAGTTATGTGCATGTGTGTGTTTGTACTATTGAGCTGGGGAACTTTGCCTGTTTTATTTAAATATTAATGAAATTACATTGAGTTTGACTTTGTTATATTTTTACTTTACCACAATACTTATAGGTAAGTATTGTTTCGTAAAAATCGTGTGTGTGTGTGTGTGTGTGTGTGTGTGTGTGTGTGTGTGTGTTGGGGGGGGGAGATGGAAAATGTAAAATGTATTACTTATAATTTGAGTAAAAAAAGTTTGAAATATACTACCTTAGAGGGCAAAAGTAACCTGTTGATAAGAGAGGACTGAAGACATTGATCCTCCCAAATCTTTCAGATTCAAAACCGCCTCAGGCCCCCGAGGCCTCACTCACCTCGAGGAGGAGTTCTGGGGCTGCTTTTAATTCTTAGAGACGTCATTGTAGAACCCAGATATTCTGGTGTGTAAAATTGTGTTCTTTAAATAACTGTAAGTATACCAAGATGTTACATTACACTTTGGGGTCTCAACCCTAGCCATTTAATATTTTTCAATATATCCAAAACTATGCAAATAAGCTGGTAAGACTTTCAATTCACATATCCCTTGGAATATCTTATTTTTTTTATTTGTTTTTCTCCTTCTGTTGTTGTATTGGATTTATTATATTACTCCCCATGATAATTACAAGAATTTGGATGGTAGTGTAGAAAAAGTATTTTCAAAAGGAATTTATACCAAGGTTTCTTTTAGTAGGTGAATGAATAAATTAAAGTGTAGTACATTCAGACAATGGAATATTATTCAGTACTTAAAAAACAAAACAAAAAAAACAAACAAAAAAACACTGTGAAGCCATAAAGAGAAATGAAGGAAACTTAAATGTATATTACTAAGTGAAAGAAGCCTGAATTTCAAAAGGCCAGATACTGTATGATTCCAACTATATGACATTTTAGGAAAGGTAAAGCTACGGAGACAGTAAAAAGATCACTGGTTGGCAGGGGTTGAGGGGTGGCAGGATGAGTAAGTGGAGAACAGGATTTTTAGGGCAGTGAAATGATCTTGTATGATACTATAAGGATGGATACTTGACATTATACACTTGTCAAAACCCACAGAATGTACAACACCAAGTGTGAACTCTAACACAAACTATGGACTTAGGGTGATAACAAGGTGTCAACGTAAATTCATCAGTTTTTTTTTAATGTTCCACTTTGATGGGGGATGCTGATAGTGGGGGGAGCTGTCCATGGGTAGGAGCAGAGCCTACATGGGAAATCTCTACTTTCTGCTCAATTTTGCTGTGAACCTAAAACTTCTCTAAAAAAATAAAATCTATTTAAGACATTAAAAAAATAAATTAGTGATTAGTATAAGAATTGTTAAAAGGGTAGTTGTTGGGGAATTACAGAAATCAGTTCTCCATTAGGTAATTCCATGTAATAACTGCTGAAAAAGCCTGACAATAATGCTACATCTGAAGGACAGAAGTCACCATTTGTGATGTATTGTATGGAACCAATAAATAGGATATGAGGAAAAAATTTAAATTTCCACCAACTGCTCATTTTGGTTTTACTCTGCTTAGTCTCTATTGCTTCTAAACTTCTTTCATTTCATAACAGAAATTCTGAGCTTTTGCCGCTTCACTAAATTTCATTTTAAAACCTATTCTTTCCTCCTAGAAATGGTAATATAGACACTTTTACAAGTACAACATTTAAAGAAAATCATAGTCCCCTAAATAATTTGTTTCTCTATCAGAGAAGGCAACAGAACTACAGATGGTATGTTCAGTGAGCCGAGTACTTAAGGCTGAGAAGTTATTAATTCTCACAGCAGCCCTTCTACTATTTTATGGTCCCACAAATTAATGTCATTCAACGTCTGCTTCATACACTATAAATCTATAAAATGATAAAATTAACTCTTGTATTTTAATATCTATAGCATATAAGCTTAGGCTATTATATTAGCTATCTATTGCAGTGTAACAAATTACCACAAACTTAGCCACTCAAAACAACGTAAGTTTATTGTCTCACAGTTTCTGTGTGTCAGGTGTCTAGGCACAGTTTATCTGGGTTCTCTGCTCAGGGTCTCACCAGATTGAAATCAAGGTGCAAGCCACCAAAAAACTGAAGTACTTACCAGACAAATAGTTTTTCCAAATTTTTATTACAGTAATCCCATAGCCTTCTCAATAAGTTTCGATGTTTTCCCTGGATAGAGTGGCATCTGCAGAGAGCCACTGTAGTTTTTCCATTCCAGTTATCTTCAGTTCAGAAATATTTATTGAGCACCTCTGATTTACCAGTTCAAGACACTGGAAACACTAGAGGAGTCAGAGGCCCTGATTTCAGGGGATAAATGATCTAGTAGTGAAGCAGAATGGGGGAAGGATGTGAAGGGAGACCAGGCCTGAATCATTTTGTGGGGAGGAAAGAAACTCAGAGTAGCTGCCAGCATCAATTCGTCTTGAGAGAAACTTCCCTACTAGTGAGCAGGAATTCCCTGCCCATGATAGAGTTGCCAATGGGAGCTGTTGTGTTAGGACACTATGAAACAGTCTGCAGTGGTCATCCAAGTTGGCAAGGACTGACAGAAGACTGAAAAGCTAAAATTAGATGCTTAATAACAGACCAAGTCTAAAAAGCGTTATGACAAGGTTTGTAGTTGGAAGATACAGCCATGTTCACCCAGCACATAAGGAAGATGGGATTCTGAACAGAGGATTGAAGGGTGGATAAAGACATTTCAAGGCATAATTTTGCAAATGGAATTAAAGATTATAGGAAGTAGAGGTATATGCTGAAAGTTTAACAAAATGCTGGTACCATCTTGTATCTCTTATACCTTGAACTCTAGATAGAACCATAGGGATTTTAGCTGCTAAGTCCTGTCAGGTTTTGTGTCCTTATCTAGTCCCTTCCCCTATCCTCTAATTGTGATTGGATTGATGCTGGAAAATAGCATCTTTTGGGAGGGAGATCTAGGAATTGTTCTAGGATTTGGGGTGATTATGGAGGTCACATTCCTGGGCTTTCAGTTTAATGAAACTTGTACCTGAAGTATCACCACTAGAGGGCTCCTTCTGAGGGAAGAGATTAAACATATGAGGGTGAAATTAGTCTCCTATAAATTGGGAGTCTGGGTAGAGTCTCTGATGTGTTGTCCTTTCTCTGAAAGTATGAGATAGGAGTCAGGATGTTCCATAAAGTTGAACTGGCAGTGAGTTGAAACTTAGCTGGCTTGAGTTTGGATGTAACATTGCCCAGAAATGGTTAGGGTCTCAAGTGTATCCTGAGATCACACAGTTTTTCCTTTTCTGTGGCCTTTCTAATAGTAATAGATAACCAAGAAGACTTTGCTTTAATTGGAAGGATGATGCCCCTCAACTTTTTACCTCCTTAGGAGGCAGCCTGTGAGAGAGTCCCAAAGGGTGAATGACAGTTGGGGAAGCAAGAGTCCAAATGTCCTTAGGACATTGTTTCTCAATCTTATATGGTCATTTGAATCACCTGGGGATCTTATTAAAATGCAGGTTCTGATGTAGTAGGCTACAGGGGTGGAGCTGGTGAGAATTTGCATTTCTGACAAAGTGATACTGATTGTTCTGATCCACAGACCTCACTTTAGCAAAACTTTGGAGCATTAGAATAGGGAAAACATATCTTAGAAGATGTGATTATGGTCTTCATACACTATAAAGCCAGAAAATTAAAGGAAACTTGGCTTATCCCATGCCACTGAAATAGAAATTAAAGAACTCTTCATGAAGACTTACAGATCTCAGGAAAAAAATAAAACCCAAACAAATACATTTGCTGGAGCAAATCTCTAAAAGACATGTCAGGAGAGAACAGGAAATCTGGCAGTTGCTAGAGAAGCAGACAAACCTAACTCCATTATCCCTTACTCTGAAGGATATAATCTCTGTTTAAAGTTCTAGGGGCCACTTATACCAAATGGTTAAAGAACTCTGCCACAGCCGCACATTCCACCCCACCCCTTTTCATGCCATGCCCTTCGTCCCATACCTGCCACTGGCTCTCACTGGTTTCATATAATAGGGAAGCAACTGAAGGTTCCTTGTTTGTAGATGAATTTTAGATTTGGTTATCAAATATTATAGAGTGATTTGGCTGGGGGTGGGGGATGGTATATGAAATCTTCCTAGGGGTGGAGTAATGGAGGAAGGCTGGTTAGAAGATAGCTTCAGTGTCCTTTAGTGTAACAGGTCATTTGAATATTTAATGCAATGCAATTCAAAGATAACCAAAGAATTTGTATTTCTCTTAAAACTTAATACAGTAAAACTTCCCAAGTATAATAGATGCTGTTATAATGCAATCTTGCAAATAGTTTTCCAAGTTCATAAGGATCGCAAAAGTTCTACTTGATCTGCTCACATATACAAATGTGACTTCCCCTGCTCTTCTTTCTACTGCTATTTATATCAGCTGCCCTACAGGAGATCAGCTTTCTTTTCAGTGTCTGATATAAATAACCACAGTTATCTAAGTATGAGCTGCTCAAGATCTCCAGGTAGTTCATGGACTGATATCTGGTTATTTATATTCATGATTTGGCAGTGATATGCTTATATTACTAACATAAATTAATACTTTTTATATAAAAATGCAATAACCATTACATCTGGGTGTCAATGATTTATTTAAAACTCTACTATTCTTAATGAGCAAGTAAGTCGAGTTTGGACACTGCAGGGACATTCAGAAACAAGTAGAAGTGGTGGTCTTTTGAGACCATGCACATGAGTTGGAATTTCCATGAGAGACTTAGTGAAGTCCAGATGCAGAAATGAACATAATATGCTGAAGAGAGTGCAGCTGTCTGAGTTGCCCTGGGTCGCCCTGATGTCTTTCAGACCTAGGGGGTGAGGGCTTCTGCTTATTTTTATGCCCCTTACACTGTAACCAAAAGAAATCTGAAATATTCTTGCGTCTTTGAAAAAAAACATCAATCAACAAAAACTGGAATATAAAACTCTTTTTAAGGGTGAAACTAATCAATAATATTTTTATCTTGAAATGGTCCATGTTAAAGACTACCCTGTCTAGCTTCTGCCCAAAATTCTTCAAAAACCTTTCATCATTTTCACCATTTTACATGTATCTTGATCTAAAATGATCTCTTGACTTCAAGTAATGTAGCAACAGTCATTAAATACTTAGAAGACTTAAAGATCAAAGTATGGAAAAGAAGTAGAAGTGTTGCTATGTATATAAAAGCATTAATAAATTAGTAATCTATATATAGTTTTTCTCTACTGGCCATGAAGTCTAATTAATGAAATCTTTCATAATATAAATAACTCATTTTATTAAGTATTTTTAATTTTAGTCATTAAAATGTAATTTAATTATGTTAATAGAATTTTAATGGAATTTAACATTAACGTGCAGCTTCATAATTTGAATTTTAAAATGAATTTATAGTAAATACAAAACCATTTTATTTTTATTTTTCATTATACAATATAATGGATAAAAACAACATAATGGCAATATCACAAATTCAATTTATTAACATCTCTATTAGTAGTGACCATAACAATATTATGTTTCAATAAACATGCTATTTTTAAAATCCAGATCCCATCCTTCCTATTAGGACTATGATAATAATCACATTGTATCTATTACAAGCAACTTATAAAGGAAAGAATGCTGGACCTAGACTCAACTTGCTGGTTTGTATTCTCACCAGGTCAGTAACACTATACCTTAGCTTTCTCTTTGGTAACCTAATCTAAACTCTGCCTGTCTTATGGAGAAGTATTAATTGAGGTGAAAAAGTATCAGATACAGTATGAATTTTTGTCATTGTTTCTCCCATGACAGCTAGGTTTTGCTTCAGTAAAAGAAAAACAAAGCCCCAAATCTCAGTGTCTTGAATAGCGGAAATTTATTTTGCTTTCATGCTTCAGGTCAGTAAGAGCTCGGCTCCCTGTGAGACCCTGTGAGCCCAGACCCCAGACTCTGTGCTAACTCGTGCTTCCACAATCACTAGGTGAGGGGAAAGATGCTGGCAAATTATGCACTGGCACTTAAAACTTTCTCCCAGAAACGGCACATCGAGTCTGCTCACATGCTTATATCTCATTGGCCAAAGCAAGTCACACGGCCACATCGAACTTGAGAGCGAGTGAGGAGGTGCAGTTCTACCACACACCTGGAAGGAGAGGGGGACAACATAATTGTGATGCACTCTGATGGTTGTCACAGGTATTTAAATGTGGAATTGGAATTTATTTATCCTGACACGAATTTAGTGAAGAAATTATTTTTTCCGTACAATGGTAGGGAACACCGTTACATAACTTTCTACTATGAACTTTGGATATGTGCAGAAATGGAGATTTGAGAAAAGGAGATGTTTTGAAAGGAAATAAATAAAAATCAGGATACTTTTTTTGAGGCATATGCACTGTTATTAGGAACATATATACATATATATTGTATATATATTTGCATGTATACATATATATAAAATATGGGCTAGATATACATACATATACATATACATATACATATACATATACATATACATATACATATACATATACATATACATATACATATACATATACATATATATATAAACAGTAAGAAAGGCAGAGGCACACCACACTTGCTGAGGAATCCTACAGCTAGATTGGGGAAGGTTTTTTGGGAAACATGAGTTAAGAACAGGTATCAAAAAATAGGAGGGACATGGATTTATGGAAAAAAAGGATGAACTGAAATACAGAGGAGAAAAATTCCAACACAGAAGTTCTAATTTCAGGGTTATTCTTAATGAGCACATTTATGTTGTTTTTGCTAAAATATCAGGACCTTTTAATCTAATGACTCAGCTTTTCTGTGTTTCTGTTCCTTTTGCACTTTGTCTTCTTGCTTTGCCATTTAAAAGCCCAACAATGAAAGAAATTTTGGAAACTATATCCATTTCTATGTGCGCAATTGGTCCTTAAAACTGAAAAGATCCATTAGGAAATCATTGGATCCTTCATACTTCTTTTGTCACCTTTAATCATTTAATTGATTCAATTGTGCTCTCCAGACTTAGCAATTCATTATAGTTTCAGATCAATAAAAGCTTAAATGTTTAAATCAAGTGAGTGTGTGTAACTTTCACACTGTTTGCAATTTCTAGGAACCACCCCAATTCATTCATCATTGTCATTCAATAATAGCAGTAATCAAAACTAGGGTCAGTTTGGATACTTGCAACTTGCATTCCCTATCCTAAATATTAGCCTATATTATGGGAATATTGCAACCATGCTCTCTTGAAACTGAGCTTATATTTTGGTCCTGAACTAAAGCAACTTTTTGAGATGGAAATTAGGTGCCACCTTGACTGTAGTTATAGTGCATTTCTAACTTTTCTTAAAGGAGATGATTGTGTTATTTCTGTTAGGGCTGCCATAACAAATTACCAGAAGCTGGGTGCCTTAAAACAATAGAAACGTATTCTCTCTAAGTTCCAGAGACCAGAAGTCTGAAATCAAGGTGTTAGAAGATCATATTTCCTCTGAAGGCTCCAGGGAAGAATCCTTCCTTGCCTTTTCTTAGCTTCCAGTGATTCCCAGCATTTCCGGTGATTCCCTTGACATTTCTCAGCTTGTAGCCACATCACTCCAGTCACTGCCTCTATCACCACATGGCTGTTTCCCTTCTGGCTCCCTTGTGTATCTCTGTGTCTCTGTCTTTAAAACTTTGTCTTCTTAAAAGGACACCACTCATTGGATTTAGGGCCTACCCTAATCCAATGTGATCTGAACTTAACTATATTACATCTGTAAAGACTCTATTTCCAAACAAGATCATATTCACAGGTAACAGAGTTTGGGACGTCACATATCTTTTTGTGGGGACACAAGTCAACCCACAAAAATGGCATCATTGAAAATTTTCTGTAATTCTCTGGCATTCTGTCTGCAGAATCCTGTGGAATACCTTCCCTCTCAGCCCTGCAATACATGACAGATACTAATCTCATCAAGATTCTGATTGCCAGATAATAATTTCCCCATTCTTCTGATTGCCACATTATCTAAAATTCTGCATCATTGTTTACTTGACCTAAGACCTGGTTCCTTGATATCAACTCTCTATTTCTTATGATTTTCTCGGTGGGACTTGTCAAACTTTTACCTTCTTTCTGAAAGCATTGAGAGGCAGTTCAGATGAACCCGAGTAGACATGCCAGTGATTAAGGGTGAGTCACTATTTCCCCCCTCTGTCAGGAATCTGCTGACAGATATTAATGGTAGCTGTCATTGAACTAAAACTGAAGCAATGGTACAAGAAAACAAGGTTGGCCCTGCTTTTAATGAACATACTTAGAATTGTTTTCCCTTTTACTCTTCAGCAATTACACTGGGTACATTTGGCTAAATGCTTTTTTTTTTTTTTTTTTTTTTTTTAATCTAAGCAAAATCTTGGAGCACCACCTTTACTTTCAAAGTAACATTAATATAATTTTGAGTATAGTAATAAGAGAAAAAGTTAGAAAATTCCATTTAGGGTAATAAATTGAGCCCCAACAGTGCCAGACAATAAATTGAGATGTGATAGCATCCTTTTATATTATATTGCATGACTATATTAAACTACTATATACCATACATTGTATATACTAATATAGTAGTTGCCCAAAGTAATCAAACTACTTGATTCTATCTGGCAGAACTGTAAACCTTTTTAATTGTAGTAACAAAAGTTTATATGTTGTGTATAAACCTTGCCTAGGAGACAAGCCAATGGATTTTGAAGTCTTTTAAGGGTTATATTCTTTTGTAACTCTAATATTTACTTTCTCTAGTTCAGGGGTTCATAACCTAAGGTCCAGACCTTGGGTAGAATCTTTATTTTCACTAACGCTAATATTTGATATTTCCTTCATTTGTGAATGTAAGCAACAAACCACAATAGTACTGGCACCAATAGAAATCAGATTATTTTTAAATCACATCACAGTTCCTGAAAATACACCAGGTGTAATTTATACTCATCACTACTTCAAACTTATGTTAGCTACTAGATCTGCTGCTAGAACTTGTTAAGAATTATTTTAGTAATTTAATAACTGTTTCTGTATAATTGTTTTTCATTGTAATGTGTTTATTTCGTGCATTTAAATAAGTGTTTCCACAGGCTTCATGGGACTGCCAAAAGAGGTTAAGAACCTCTGTGTTAGTTTTAGGATCTTCTGTTTCACAAATGGCAGGTTAAATGGTCAAATGTCGGCATCACTTACAAGGTCTGACAGTTAAGTTCGTGAACTTGTTACAATGATGTTGTTAACCTTTTTGTTTTTATATCAGAGGGATTATTCATTATGAATTTGTGCCAACTGGACAAACAGTTAACCAAGTTTATTATTTGGAAGTGCTGAAAAGGCTGCATGAAAAAGTTAGACAACCTGAACTTTTTGCCAACAATTCATGGCTCTTGCATCACGACAATGCACCAGCTCACACGGAACTGTCTGTGAAGGAGTGTTTAGCCAGTAAACAAATAATTGTATTGGAACACCCTCCCTACTCACCTGATCTGGCCCCCAGTGACTTCTTTCTTTACTCGAAGATAAAGGAAATATTGAAAGGAAGATATTTTTATGACATTCAGGACATCAAGGGTAATATGATGACAGTTCTGAACACCATTCCAGAAAAAGAGTTCCAAAATTGCTTTGGAAGGTGGACTAGGCACTGGCGTCGGTGCATAGCTTCCCAAGGGGAGTACTTCAAAGGTGACATTAGTGATATTCAGCAATGAGGTACGTAGCACATATTCTAGGATGAGTTCACAAACTTAGCTGTCTGACCTTGTACTACAACTTTATTTCTTTCTCAGTCAACCAATTTATTCATTAGTTGAATTACTTTTCTTTCAGAATGTTATAGTATCTAACATTGGACTAAGTGACTGAAGATACAAGGTCATAAAAATAGAAGTGTAACATAATTCTGGTCATCGATGATATTATAGTCTAATTAGTTGCATCACATATGCATAGCTGTTGTTCATATGTCTTAAAATAATGACTTATATTTGTATAATGTTTTTAAAAATGGTTTCCAAATCCTGTCCTACATAAGAACTCATTGGACATCATCAATAGTGTTGTTAAATTGGTAGAGGATCATACAAGTTTCTAAGTAATGAAGTGACTTTCCCTTAAGCAGAGAAAGATGGAGTAAGAAAAGGGTCAGCTCTTCAAAATGGTGATTCAGTAGGATTTTCATTTCATATCACTGTTACCTTAGAAAAATCCTACATTAGGAAAGCCCAGTCTTCTGCAGTATCTAATCCATACATTTCTTAAAAGCATAAAATGGCTTGTTAGGAATAAAGTGCGTTGAAAGACTTCAAAAGAGAAAGAGAGGGAGTGATGTCGGGATTAGGGAAGTTATTACAGTCTATGAACTTTGATGCAGTTTATGTGCAATCATTTTTTATCCCAACCTTTTCCTAAATGCAAATACTCACATAATGAGGAAAAGATATGATTCAAGCTGAGATAAACGCAGCCTGGCTTCAATATCATCTGGTTGGTTGGAACCTTCCTGTTAAAGAACTGCCCCTAGTATCCTTTTTATTCAAAAGGTGTTTCATTAGAGCATTACATGGCAGCCTGTTACGAAGGAGAATCTTGAGCCCCACCCCTGACCTATTGAATCAGAATCTGAATTTTAATAAGATCCTCAAGTGACCAGAATGCACATTAAAGTTTGAGATGCACTGATGGCTTAATTTCAGCCATCATAACTGAGAGATGACTAAATTCCTACACCTGACTCTTCCATAGTCTGAGTTTTTGGCTGTTATTTGTACCTTCATCAAGAGATATGAGGCTCATACTAATAAAAATGCATTAACTACTCTGGGTAAAAAAAAAAAAAATCTCATTAAGTCAGGTAAATGTTCCTAAAGCACTTATAAACAAATTTTTATAATGGAGAGCACAGTGTATTAGAAAAAACAGCCCCTGTCAACACTACAGACTTGCCAGAAGAGCTCAGTGAATTTAAGTGGTGACTGTTTAGCAGGAGCAAGAGGTCCCAAGTATTGCATTAGGCAAATCACAAGTGCATAGTATGCCAGTGAAAACTTTTTCCTACACCAGCTCTGACATGTTCACACATGAATGTATTTCATTCAAAAAAAGGAAAGGCTCAAGAATGGCATAGTCTGGTTTTGTGAGAAACAGATGTGTCATGGTTCACCCACTCCCTGACCACCTGTGGTTTGCCCATGACTCAACTTTCTTGAATAAAGGGAGTTAACTCTTGGATCTGGAACAAATTCTAAATTACATATTTATTTTCTTCCTCCTCATATTTCTCTTCACTACTCATTGCCATGACAGAACCTTACAATTCACAGAAGTCTGAATAAACTCCAGAAGAAATTCTCAACACTCCAAAGCATTTTCATTTAAAGGCAAGGACTTGTTCTGATATTTGGACTGTGGTTCTGTTAAAAATTCAAACAGAATACCAACATATCCAACCAATTAGAAAGAGTGATTTTGGTTTATAGTTTAAAGCTACCTGGTTAAGAGGTGTTCTTCTTACTGCTTATTTTTTAGTTGGGGATAGGACTTATTCTCACTCAGAAATATGCTTTAGATGCCATTGGTCAGTCACTTAACCCTCACCTACCCCTGTTCGTGAAACAATGTGGAAAAATTAAAACCATTAATATTCCACAGACTTCTGTACCTGCTGTTAAAACTCACTCTGAACCACTTCCTCCAATTGCTTACAAGTAGCCAAAAGTAAGGACTTGAACTTCATTACATTTTATTTCTCCTGCCATGCTCTGCTTTCCATTCCACAGAAAATGGGCAGGGAAATGGTCCAAACATAGGTAGGTGGATGGAAAAATACAAGGCACAAATAGCCCACATAGGGAATAATAACCCCTTGAACAGTCACTGACAATATTTTTTTAAATATTTTTATTTCCATTTATGTAATCAACTTAGGGTTGTTTTTGACATACCATTGAGACATTGGGTTTTTTTTTTCATAGACTATTTTTATTTGTTTCTTCAGAAAGGATTATCAAAGCAAACATATAAATTAATGTAGCCTGTCAAGGAAGTACTCACCATTCATGGGTCAAATTACAATGACAACATTATCAAAAAAAAGCAAAAAAAAGAAGCAAACCTTTTTTTAAAACCCATAATTACTTCATTGTTTATAATTACAAATAACATAGAACTTAAACTCTGTAAAACCTTGGTCTGTGTATCTTGCTATCAAAATGCTATCTGAAATAGCACATGGAAAATTTTACATACTTTTTTGAAATGGGGATACTTGAGCAACAAAGAAGTAAATAACCTGGCTACAGGGTGAGTCATTCACAAATTTTGAAAGGGAACTCCCAAATGTACTACCTCTATCCAGAGTGAAAGAATGCTCTGGAAATAAATAATCTATCAAGTCTGATATAATTAAGTTTTAATTATTTAGTAATAAAAAGTTATTAGAAACCAACATTAATGTCATTTTGAGATTTAGTTTTCAGAAAACAAAATATTCCATTTCAACATAGTAAGTTTGGAAACACAGAACTAAAAAATTTACTCAGGTCAGATAACCTTCAATGAATTATCAATGTAATTTGGGATTTATTAATTTTATAAAGCATAAAACCTGATGAGATTAGATTTTGGTCATAGATGAAGTTATAGGAAAGTAATAAGCTTTTAATAAGTAATATAGAAATTTAGCCATAGTATAATGTTTTTTATGTCCATTTGATTTAAAAAGTCACAATACTATCACTTCAGAATGTAAAGTTATTCTACATGATCAAATATGGTTCTATTTGCTACATTAAAATCTCTGAATTTGAAGTTAAAATGCTTTGAATTAAACAGATATATAATAAAAATGTCTGGTTCATTGGTCACACTTATATGACTTTGTATCTTATAAGCAAAAGCTATACTGATGCTAAAAGAGTATAACTTGTCCCAGATAAATCCTTTTACCACATTATAGTATTCCTAAAAAAAGTTTTACTGTTCAAGCCTTCCACTTTCATCCCTTTAACATATATTTAGTGAGTTTCACCAATTTATGTCACTCAAAACTATATATCTTCTGAGTATACTTCTGAGTATACAAACATCTAAAGATACTACTTTAGATGTTTGCTTGGGTAGAGCTGGTAGTGGAATGCAGAAAATGGCTACCATATGGTTCCTACCATTAAGAAGCCAACGGTTTGGCTCAATAGAAAAACCTGTCCATAGTTAACTTTATAATATAGGAAGAGTTATTCAAAGCAGTGGTGGGAGAGGGAGAAGCACAGAGGGAGAGTGGAAATAGCATTTAAACTGGATCTTAAGGGATAGACAATATTTTGATAGAAATGTTGAAAGGTAATTCCAAGGAGGGGGTGCAGTGTGAGCCAAAGCATGAACTCAGGGTGCATTTAGATAATGTATCATCTGGTATGATTTGATCTCAGAGTGGAAAAAGGAATTAGAAAATAAGGATGAAAGTGTAGGTTGAAGTTAGATTTGAGAAGGTTTGAATGATGTGCTATGGAAGTAAGACTATTCTTTAGTAATGGGAGACCAAGAAACAATGGTGAGTTTTTCTGTCATCAAATCACATTCACATTGGTTACAAAAAGGAGAAATGTAAAGAAAATATCCATATTTAGAATACAAAATCATCACATAGTTTGAACCACTTGAAATTGCCATTTTTGAATGTCAGCAGCAGTCAAATATCATTTTTTCAGAGTTCACCTTAATTAATTCTTCCTTTAATCATACTATATATTTTACCTTTGACTTGTTATATGAAAAGACATTCTTAAAATATAATGTAATTAAGATTGCGAGAGGCATCACTGTAATTTAGTGCAAAAAGAAATGGATCGATTCTATACTTCTTAACCACCTACTATGTCCTAAGTACACTGTGAGGCACATTACATACTTCTATTAGTTGTTACTAGATGCATTTTAAGGACTAATAATGGTCAGAATGTTTATATAAATTTCCCCCAAATCATTACCAAGTAAATGATAGTGTTGGGATTCGAATGCGTCTTTTGCTTTTTATTGAGTTTGGGTTTGGGTTTGAGTTTTTGCTGCACATTGACATTAAGCTATTTCTGCATCATGACCAGCAATCTCCTAGTGGAAAAGTAAACATTGTTGAGCACCTATCCTGAACAGTACACAAAATCTGCAGCGGTGTGAACGGCTGTCAGCAGGGAAGATACTGTCCTTTTTTTATGGAGCTTATAGTGGAGTTGGGAGACAGATTTTAAAAACAATAATCACAAAGTAATTGTGTCACTAAAATCAAGCTATGTGCTACAAGACAAAGTACAGGAGAGTGGGTAAGAGTAGAAACTTGATCCCAGCGCAGGAAGAATGGCTTCAGGCACGTAAGCTAAAACCTGCAGATGAGTAGGAGTTAACAGGAAAAGGAGATTAAAGGATTTTCCACTGAGAAAATGACTTAGGTAAAGATTTCTGTTTTCTTTAAAAATAATAACTGTATCCCAAAGCAAATGAGCTTGGAAGTGAAAAAAAAGAAAAAAAAGTTTCACTCTGGTTCTGCGCTACCCATTGATATGAGCACTCACATTCGAAATCAATGCCAATTATTTCTGAGCCTCCACAGAGTATCTCACATGTTCACTACCAACGGTCCATTGCAAGAATAAGGTCCCCATACCCTCCTGAACTGCCTACATTTTAATGTGTACACAGTTTAAACTGACCAACTGGGACAGCCAGTACATGTAACAGAGGAAATTAGACTAGGTTATTCTGAAGCTGTATTTCTGTCCTAGTAATCTGTAATATTGCATTTCTGAGTTTTATACAGGTATTAATACTGCTCCGAATTGAATAGGTAGTTTTGTCAGCAACAGGTCATAGCAAATATATGCAGTGACAAAGGGCAGGGAGTGAAAATCAATTGACAGATTCTTCTAGATTCTAGAAGAATACTTGCTGAAGAAAGAGGAAAACTGTGTACCCGTTATGAATATTTGAATGTTATCTATAAATTAATAATTAAAATATAATGCATTTTCTTGCTTGCTAAAAATATAGGAAAACTGCTTTCATATGAGCAAGATTTTAATTTATTTGCTATTGTAAAAAAGAATGACAAATATTAATTAAAACATACAATGTAACAGGAGAAAAATTTGGTATTTTTAAGGAAGAAATCTGCTTTTTGGTTACTTTTCAATTCTTCTTCTTCTAACGTTGAATTATTGAATAAAGCAGAATTCATATTTTAGCTTCTCTAATGTACTTAGCTTCATTTAGGGTTTTTATCCCTCTGAATGTTCCACAAAATACCCTGTCAGATGCTATGATGTTTCTAAAGATGCTTCCTTTGTGATATCATTTTTGTTTTAAGACAGGTTTATTAGGTCTAATTTATATGCAGTAAAATTTACCATTTTTAGACATACATATAATTTGATGAGTTTTGAGAAACCTGTACAGCCATGTAACAAACAACACAATCAAGCTGTAGATTATTTCCATCATCCCCCAAATTCCTCCATTTCTATTCCCTCATTCTTCCCAGCAATCACTGATCTGTTTTCTGGCCCTATACTTTTGCCTGTTGCAGAATGTCACATGAATATTTTTCACTCAGCATGGTGTTTTTGAGGTGAATCCGTTTTGTCATACCTATCAGAGTTTATTCCTTTATATTTTTGAGTTGTATTTCATTGTATGGATATACCACAATTTGTTTATCCTTTCACAAAGGATGAATATTTGGGTTATTTCTAGGTTATGATGATTATGAATAAAACTGCTATACACTTTCTCATGTCAGTCTTTGTATGGATATTTTATTTGGATAAATATGTAGGAGGTGGAATCCAGGTTTTACAGTAAGTGTATGTTAACTTTATAAGAAATTGCCAAATGTTTTTCCAAAGTGGTTGTGTCATTTTGCATTCCCATCAGCAATATGAGAGTTTCAGTGACTCAACATCTAGAGCAGCACTTGGTAGTGACCGTTTTTAAATTTTGGCCATTCTAATTGGTGTATAATGGTATCTTACTGTAGTTTAATTTGCATTTCTCTAATACCTAATGATGGTGAAGATCTTTCCATATGTTACTTGCCACCCATTTCTCTTCTTAGGTGAAGTTATCTTTTTAAATAATTTGCCCATTTAAAAGAAATGGATTGTTTGCTTTATATTATTGATTGTAAAAGTTCTTTACAAATTCTGGCTAGAAGAGTGCTTTATTAGATATGCGTTTTGCAACTATTTCCTCCAAGTCTATGACTTGCCTTTTCATTTTCTTAAGTGTCTTTTTAAGTTGTATAGATTCTTTGACATTTCCTACATAGACAATTATGTGGTCTGCAAATAAAAGACAGTTTTACTTATTGCTTTCTAATAATTTGTATACCTTTTATTTATCACACATGATTGCATTGGCTAGGATCTCTACCACAATGCTGAATAGGAGCAGTGAGAGCAGACAGTCTTGCCACATTCCTGATCTTAGGTGAAGGCAGTCTTTCACCATTAGCTGTGATGTTAGTCGTAGGTGCTCTTTATCAGGTTTAGGAGGTTCCTTTCTATTCCTCATTTACTGAGGGGTTTTATTCTGAATGGATTCTGCATTGTGTCAAATGCTATTTCCATATCTATTGAGTAGATTATATTTTTATCAGTGCAGCAGTTGCTTTTAATTGCCTGGATATTGAATTAATCTTGCATTTCTGGAATAAACTTACTTGGTCATAGTGTATTTTTTATGCCATGGGAATTTATTTGCTAAAACTTTGTTGTGGTTTGAGAGCATGTTTTATATCAGTGATTCTTAATTGAGGACAATTTTGCACCCCAGTGGACATTTGGCAATGTCTGCAGACCTGTTTGCTTTTTATAACTGGGAGGAGGGAGAGGATTTGCTACTGGCATTTAATGGGTAGAGGCTAGGATGCTGCTAAACATCTTAAGTTGCACAGGAAAGCTCCCCACAACCAAGAATTATCTGGCTCCCAATGTCAATAGTGCCAAGTTTGAAATATTTTGCTTTATAGGTTTCAAATCTTTTAAATTTGTTCAGATTTGATTTATGACCCATAATATGACTATCTTGGTGAATGTTCAGTGTACACACAAACACACACACACACACACACACACACACACACACAGAGGAAAAAAATGCATTCTCTTGATGTAGAGGAAATGTATAAATGTTAATTAGGTCAGCTTGGTTGATAGTGTTGTTCAAGTCTTCTATATCCTTATTGAATTTTCTGTCTGCTTGTTTTATGAATTCCTGAGAGGAGAGTGTTGCAATCTCCAACTATCATTGTGAAATTGTCACTTATTTTATTTCCATCAGTTTTTACTTCACATACTATGGAGCTATGTTGTTAGATACATTCAGGTTTTTATAAGTTCTTGAAAAATTGACCTTTTTATTATTATATAATGTCCCTATTGTTCCTAGTAATATTTCTCGTTTTAAAGTCTACTTATTTTATATTAATATAGCCCAGCTTTCTTTTGATTGGTGTTTCTGTGGTGTATTTTTTCAACCTATAATTTTTAATTTATCCATGTCTCTACATTTAAAGTGTATTTTTGTACACATCATATAGCTGGGACTTGCCCTAATTCAAGTTGACAGTTTCTGTCTCTTAATTAATGTGATTAGAGCATTTACATTTAATGTGATTATTGATATGATAGATTTAAGTCTACCATATTGCTAGTTGTTTTTTATCAATTCCATATATTCTTTATTCTTTTTTCTTCTTCTCTTACCTTTGGATTAATTAAATATTTTTATGATTCTATTTTATCTCATTTATCGGCCTATTAGTTGTTCCTCTTTTAAAATATTTCAGTTGTTCTAGAGTTTACAATATACATCTTTAACTTCTCACAGTCTACCTTCAAGTAATTTTATACCATTTCACCTATAGTATAAGAACCTTACATACAATGTGATATACAGACTATGCATTACAGAATTGTACACTTGAAGCCTATGTAACTTTACTAAACATTGTCACCCCAATAAACTTTAATAAGAAAAAAGAACCTTACAACACATTTACTCTTTGCCATCCTTTATGCTATGTTATCATCCATTTTACTTCTATATATGTTATAAACCTTATAATACATTGTTACTATTCTTGCTTTAGACAGTTATCCTTAAAAGTGATTAAAAGTGAGAAAAAAATCTTTTATATGTACCTTTATTTTTACCACTTCCAACACTTGGTTTCTTTATATAGCTCCAAATTTCCATCTGGTAGCATGCATATTCTGACTGAAGAACTTCCTTTAACTTTTCTTGTACCGTAGGTTTGTTGGCTCTGTGCCTATTGCCCAGAGGCAGCTGGTCACCTCCTGTATGTCTGTGCTGCAGCAAAGACCTTTCTCTCTAGTCTCCTGCTCACAAGCTTCCTCATGAGCACCTGCTAGAGGCCAATGGGCAAGAGTTTATGAGCAAGTGTGGACTCCCCTGTGTCTGCAGTTCCTAGCTATTTCAAAGTGACATATTAGCCCATGCTGTCCTTTATAAATTCATTAGAAATTTAGCTTATTTCCTCTTACCTCTTTGTAGGGAAGCCCCTTTTTCTCCCACACTTGGCTAAAGATAAAAATACTTTTTATGTCCCTCTTGGAGGGGCTTGTCACTATTTGAAATTTAGTTTACTTGGTTGTCTGCACTGAGATCTCTAATGGGCTCAAGGAAAGATGTCATTTTGTACCTCTTCTGGCTTGTTCATTGATTGAGGAAGCAACACTTTCTTGTGGTTTTCTACATTCTGTACCTCTCTGTTGAAGGGCAGTTCCCCTTCCACCTCTTAAACAAATGCAAGTCTTAGCTAATTTTGGATTTGAAATGACTGAAAGCATTTTAGAACTCTATTTTACATGTTTTGGGATGAAGACTATATGCCATGAAGCATATTATCTTAGTTAATAATTGTTCAGAAGGATATGTGTCACCTACTATTTCATTGTGGAGTTTTTTATTTTAGAGATTATTTATCATTACCTCAAATGGTCTATTTCTATATAAGCATTAGACTCATTTCTCAAAAAGCAGTAATGGTGAAAGTGCCATAGATTCCATGGCCAGAGATTGGGAGATTTTTCAAGGTGATGGCATGTGATGAGATTAACCTTGTGATGTACCTAAATTCCTATTTATTACATCTTACATGTTTTAACTCCTGTAAATTTTATACATAAGACCAGTAGCCAAGTGACCTCTGAAACATACTTATCATCCCCTGTTTATATGTATTCAAATAATTT
The DNA here is from genome assembly GCF_057876585.1 of Rhinolophus sinicus. Taxonomy (NCBI): domain Eukaryota; kingdom Metazoa; phylum Chordata; class Mammalia; order Chiroptera; family Rhinolophidae; genus Rhinolophus; species Rhinolophus sinicus. Next base: position 73,917,520 of record NC_142502.1, on the reverse strand, counting down.
AAATATATATATATTGATAAAAGCAAATTTAGTTCATTTAAAAACAATACTTATTTTTAATTCCTTTGAATCTGGACTGCATGCAAAAAAAATTCAGAATTCTCTTAAAATAGCTATATATTATTAAATAATAATTAAGGCCAGCTTCTGCATGTTGAAACCTGCCTTCCGGGTGTATGGAATGTAATATAGCAATTCAAGTATAAAGAATAATGTTAATGCCCATAAAACAATTTCACCTTCATTTATGCTGGGATGAAGTGTTGTGAAGAAATTTAACATGGTGTGGATTAATATTAAAAAAAAAACCTATTTGGGCTGTAATACAGCACTCACATTGAGTTTTTCATGTAGCACACTCATGTAAACCCTTAAAAAAAATGGGAATCAGATTGAATCATAGGAGCAGTGCGTGATGAAGCAGAGTTTGCCAAGGAACTCACCCGAGGAAAATGCTGTTCACCTAACATTGCCGAATCTGTGCATTTAAGGCATCTTTTAAGGAAAATATATACATTCTTTGTATATGGGCCTTTGTTATTTTACTTTTTAGAATGTTCCACTATGACAAAAATTAATATAATTGGGAAATTAACACTTGATTTAACTCCATTTCTGAGAACAGAAGAAAAATAACAAAGTTAATTATGAAGTTGCAAGATACATCAATTAGTTCTTTCTGGAGTTGGAGGAGTTTAGCATTTGAATTAAAGTAATTCAAGAAATACTTAACTGCCAGGCACAGTTCAGGTACTTCAGCAGCTGCAGTAGCATAGTCTCTGCTCTCCAGCTATGTCCAGTCTGATAAGGGAATGAGGTAAACTCATCACAAAGGACAGAAAACAGAGCCATTAGCATAAGAGCTCTAAGAGGGACACAGCATTCAAAATGCCCTGAATCTCCCATTTAGCCAAAGGAAAGAGAACAGGAGGATGGAGACCATTGCAGGAGTGCAGCTTTGCAGGAAAAGATATAAGAGAATCCCCTCTTCTCAGTCCCGTGATACTGTTCATAAGATTATTGCCTCCAAACTGAGCTTATTTTCTTTAAGAATATGAATTCCATGTGCGATTCACTTACATCTCCCCAGTCCTCATTTCTCCCATCAGTAATTACCTTTCTATTTTGTTGTTCAGAGGAATGCACTTTAAAACTATGCTACTTTAGATCTATTATTATTTTATTTTTGTGTCTTTGTTTTGTATTATTTTTCCAGGATTCTAAGACATGTTTATGAGAAGATTTTAATAATTTGTGTGAAAAAGCATAACTTTACCAAGTCTGTAGCCACAGATAACCCAGGGGAAGGTTCAAGGGAACAGGTATAAGTTTTCTCTTTGTGTCTCAACAGTCACCTAACTACAAGCACTTAGGTCAAATCAGAATTCGAGGCAGAGCAGAGAGCTGAAGCCTGAACTGAGAGCCAGGATAGAGCAAGAAACCTTTTGCTACCAGCCACCAATTAGGAAAAGTGTAAGCAGAAGTATACAAATGAGTAAAAAAATAGAAATGAGATTTAGGGTAAATGTAATATATGTGGTGCTTATAATCATCTTTGAATGTACTCACTTATTTAGATTGTGCACTTTGTGTGACTTATTTATTTATTTTTAATACTTTAATTAGTTTACCATTATAAAAAGATAGTAAGTTATGCATCTATAAGTAGGAGGTGTATCAGAGCTAGGCGCTGTCCAGAGTTCTTACTTACTTGGTTGACCTAAAGATACAACCAAAGGAATGTAAGCATGCTAGGAAGAAAAGGTTATTAACTTCACCCAGAATGGCAGAAATTTCAACATGAACAATAATGAGTGAGAATCAGTTCAAACTAGTGTTTTAGTAAGGAGAGAAAGGGTATCTTTGGCTTTCGAAAACTTTCAATTGAACAAAACACCTTAAAGCTAAAATAAATTAAAGGCATCAAGTGATGTATCTTATTTCAGATGAACCTGGTTCTCCAGCACAGAAGCACTACTAAGCAATGATCACAACTGTATCAAATCCAAAATTTGGGGAGATAAATGGTCTCTCTGGAAATGCAAGGAGATGGGGTCCAAATCTGAAAACCGATCTATAAATTTTGGAACTGTAAGTCTGAAGTCAAAAGACATAAGTCTTAGCAAATAAATTTCTTTTTCTCCAAGGCTTTCAGTGTTTCGCACTCCAGTTATAAGCAAAACATAATTATGGTAGAAGAGTGATCGGTTCAAGCTGATCTTGGCTAAGGTTAAAGGAGAAGAATATCTAAGTTAGGGTCATATAATAATAGTCTGCCTCTTTCCATTTTTATTTCATACCCCAATAGAATAATGATCATGCAATTGAACATTCTGTAATAATTTTTTCTAGTAGAGGCATTACCTAGGTCTTACCTGTACATAAATGGAGTATTGTTTCCTTAGGGGTAAGTAACCTTGCCTCCCAGCTTGTCTGGTACAGTCCCACTTCACGTCCCTTTCATTCTCAAAGTATGGTTTGGATGAAAACATCAAACCACAGTTCATCCTGCTAATCAGCCACTCCTCTCGTGATAGCACCACACCGGAGGGGAAACTGCCAGCTAAATATATCCACAGATAGTATTGAATACTGCTGAAAAGTAAACTTTATACATTTTGTAGTCACATTAAAAGAACTAAAGTAAAAGAACTACAATGTAAGTAAAGGGATAAACACACACACACACACACACACACACACACACACTCCATTCTTTGTTCAAAAAGAAGAGGCTTGGAAGTATGGTAGGAAGAAAAGGGAAGAAAAGGGAAGATGTGCAAATGCTGCAACCCTTACTAAGGATGAGAGGGAAAGGAGAAGCACTGCTATCACTGAACAGAGCAGACTGGAACACTCAGCATTCCTGTCCCAGAATGACATGGAACAAATAATTCCATGTGAAGGGGAAAGGAACCTTGTTCCAGATGACATACTTTCTCTTCAAAATGAGGGTGTGCTCCTATTGGACTTTGTCTATACTTGGTGACTTTTATTAATAAACCAAGACCAGTAATTCTTGCTGTACCAAGAGAGATTCTTGTTGGAAGGACAGCATTAACCACCAGATTTGGGTCTAACAGACAGTGTAGCAAGGTCTCTTGGCTAAAGTTTTAAGAGTAATTAGAGCTAATTAAAAAGACAGGCTTGTCAGCACCTGAACATTGTGGAAAAAGAGCCAGTGACTTGGCTTTTGACTTTGAGCTACACACAACTTAAAGCTAAATACAATTGTTTTTCAGGAGTGAGTGTGTGTGTGTGTGTGTGTGTGTGTGTGTGTGTGTGTGTGTGGTACATTCATGGGGGTGAGAGTTTGTAATCATAGATACCAGATCAGCATTGGAATAAAAGTGAAAGGCATTCTTAGCTGCTTTCAAATTCTCTAAAAATATCCACATGTCTCTGCCAAAGCTAATATAGACCAGGATTCCCATGGAAACCCTCTGGGCTAGAAGGGACGAGCATTGTTTTTTCATCAGTTATTGGTTGAATGACTCTTGCCCATTAACACATCAATCTTCTTCATAATGTAGGACTATATCTATTGTCAAAACTGATGAACCAAACCCTAAGGGTGCCTGCTTATCTGGAATACTTATCTAAAGGAAAAAGAAAGTACAGCAGTGACGGTATTTATTAGAAAAATTTCACAAAGAAAGTTTAAGAAGGAAAAAAACAAAACAAACATAGGCCACCTTGTTTCACATGCTGTGCTTATGCTTTTAGTTTTTGTAACTAGTTTCTAATTCCTAGTTTGATCCCATGGCCATGGCCAGATTTTACTATATTGTTTCTCTCATATATTTATCTGTGAATATAGTTACCCTTCTTTACATTTTCTCAGTTTGAGGGGTGTCTATTTTGGATGTATTTGTCAATTCTGAGGAATTAAGAATTTAAGGACATAATGTAAGCCTGAAATTTGATATTGTGAAGTTTACCCTTAGGAGTTTCATTTTCTTCACTTTCAGAAGGACGGTAGAAATTTCAAAAAATACTGAGTCAAGAATAATCAATCTATTTGTCTCTTATCTCTTGTATTTATAACACCTGTGAGAAAAGAACTTTGACAAAATAACTAGCTGTAATCGCTATTATTTGTTACCCAGAACCTGAGATAAGAAGAACTTAAATATTTTAAAGATTACATAAAGCAAGGATACAGTAAAATTATAAACATATTTTCCACATAATTTTCAGCAGATAAAAATTATGACTAATTTAGTGACTAATAATCATTTTTAAAATTCTGTAGCTTCAAGAGTTCCAGTCAAGATGGTGCAGTAGGTAAACACTGTGCTTTCACAACCACATCAAAATTGTAACTAAACTACAGAACAGTAATCACTGACACCTAAAGTCTAGCTGAACTGAAGTCCTATAACTAAGGACATACAGAAGAAGCCACCTTGAGACTGGGCTTGGAGATGCTTCGAGAGGCCAGGCCATGAACGGAGGCTGGCTGCTGCTAGTGCCAGGCTTGGGGATGCTCAGTAAGGGATATGGGCATGCTGAGGCCAGATGCGGGGCAGAGATGCAGAATAGGCTGGTTCCACACCTACATGTAGTGATTAAAAATCAAGAAGGATATCTCAGTTGCAGAGGTCCCCCTGAGGAGAAAGGGATCCCAGCCCCACACCAGGCTCCCCAGCCTAGGGTTCCAGTGCCAGGGAGAGAAGTCCCCACAACTCTGGCTGCGAAAACTAGCAGAGATTGTGGCTGAGTGAGTCAGAGGGCTGCCAGAGTCCGAGGCATTCCTCTTAAAGGGCCCATATACAGACTTACTCACTGGTGGACTCATTCACTCTGGGCTCCAGCACTGGGGCAGCAGCTCGAAAGGCACAAGGGACATATGGAGAGGAACTGAATTATCTGCCTCCAGGGAGAGGGCTGGAAGGACAACTTTCTCCCAGACAGAAATGCTAGGAGAATCCATTGTTTCTTTTGTGAGCCCTCTCCCATCCCAGCCCGCAAACACAGGTGGCTGCTACATCTGAGTTCTCATCAACCTAGCTAACACAATCCATCCACCCCACCATGATGATTCCCCGAGAGCCAACATCACCCAACTTTTGGGTACACCCAAGTAAAGTAACTTCCACTGTCTTTTCTATACAAATAGCATGTCTTGGCTCATGCTGAGAACGTCCTAAAACCTCTCAAAGGTTCACAAAACCCAAAAAACAGCATCTGGCCTCAGTATACCTATATCTCTTACTGAGCAGCCCCAGACCCAGCACTAGCAGCAGCCAGCCTCCGTTCATGGCTTGGCCTTTCGAAGCATCCCCAAGCCCAGCACTAGTGGTGGCCATCTGTGATTGCTCTGTGGCTCATGCCAGGTGGCTCCCAGCAGTGCACAGGCTACAACTGAGCTTGACCAGTGGCAGGGCCCCTCCCATGGAATCCTGGGACTGGCACACCCAGTGGCCAACTGCAGATGGAGCTGAGCACCACCAGCTGCATCTAAGGATGACACACCCAAAGGGCAGATTATGCAGGCACCAGAGCTCTGCTTAAACAAATCTGGCTATGTTGGGTCAGCCCCTGCACAATAGCTCCTCCACTGTAGTCACAGCCAGTCTTCACAACCAGTCAGCCCAAGGGTCAGTCCCTCCCATTGATGTGCGAACAGCAACCAAAGCTCAACTGCAGCAGGATGGCACACACAACCCACAAAATGGACACATCTGCAGCTGCCAACTCAGGTGACCAGGAGAGACTGCACCACTGGGCTTCACAAGACACCTACTACATAAGGCCACTCTACTAAGACTGGGAGACATAGCAGCCCTACCTAATGCATATAAACAAACACAAGGAGGCAGCCAAAATGGAGAGACAAAGAAACATGTCCCAAATGAAAGAACAGAACAAAAGTCCAGAAAACAAACTAAACAAAATGGAGTTTGGCAATCTACCAGATGCAGAGTTCAAAATACTGATTATAAGGATGCTCAGTGATCTCAGGGAGAACTTCAACAAAGAGATAGAAAACATAAAAAATGGAGATAGAAAACATAAACAAGAAACAGTGAGAAATGAAGAATACAATAACTGAAAGGAATACGTTAGAGGGAATCAACAGTAGAATAGATGAAGCAAAGGACTGAAGCGATTTGAAAGATAAGGTAGCAGAAAACATCCCCTCAGAACAGTAAAAAGAATTCAAAAAAATGAAGATAGTTTAAGGGGCCTCTGGGAGAACATCAAGCATACTAACATTCACATCATAGGGGTACCAGAAAGAGAAGAGAAGAGAGAGACCAAGGAATTGAAGAAATAATGATGGAAACTTCCCTAACCTGGTGAAGGAAATAAACATACAAGTCTAGGAAGCACAGAGAGTCCCTAGCAAGACAAACACAAAGAGCCCACATCAAGACACATCATAATTAAAATGCCAAAGGTTAAAGACAAAGAAAGATCTTAAAAGCAGCAAGAGAAAGGCAATTATTTACCTACAAGAGAGCTCCCTTGTAGCTGAAAACTGCCAGCTGATTTCTCAACAGAAACTCTGCAGGCCAGAAACGATTGGTATGAAATACTGAAAGTGGTGGAAAGATAGGTCCTACAACCAAGATTGCTCTACCCAGCAAAGCTATCATTTAGACTCAAAGAATAGATAAGGAACTCCCCAGACAAGAAAAAGCTAAAGGAGTTCATCAGCACCAAGCCAGTATTACAAGAAATGTTAAAGGAACTTCTGGAAGAAAGAGAAGGAGAAATAGATAAAAAATACGAATAATAAAATGGCAATAACTACACATCTGTCAACAATTATTTCAAATGTAAATAGATTAAATGCTCTAATTGAAAGATAGGGCAGCTGAATGGATAAGAAAACAAGACCCTTATATACAAGTCTACTGCCTACAAGTGACTCACTTCAGATTAAAAAACGCAGACTAAAAGTAGAGGGATGGCAAAGATATTTCTTGGGAAAAAAAAAAAAAGCTGGCATAACAATACTTAAACACCAGACAAAATAGACTTTAAAGCAAAGGCTATAACAAGAAACAAAGAAGGAACCAGTAATCCCACTTCTGGGTATTTATCTGAAGAAACACAAAACAGTACTTCAATGAGCATCCATATGTTCATTGCAGCATCATTTATAATAACCAAGATATGGAGGCAACCTGGGTGTCGATCAATGGATGAATGGATAAAGAGCAGGTGTTACATATATGCATTGGAATATTACTCAGCCATATTACTCTGCAACAACATGGAGGGTATTTTGCAGAGTGGAGTATGTCAAACACAGAAATACAGGTGCAATAAGCAACAGGATTTTGCTTATTGTGGAATCTAAAGAACAAAGTGAAGAAACAAAATAGAAACAGACTCATAGATACAGAGAATATTTTGATAGTTGCCACATGGAAAGGGGTCTGGGAAGATGGGTGAAAAAGGTGAAGGAATTAAGAAGTACAAATTGATAGTTGCAAAATAGTCATGGGGATGTAAAGTAGAGCATGAGGAATATAGTCAATAATATTGTAATAACTATATAGGGTGTCAGATGAATACTAGATTTATTTGGCTGATTACTTTGTAACTTTTATAAATGTCTAATCACTATTTTGTACAGCTGAAACTAATGTAATATTGTATGTCAACTGTAATTTTAAAAATAAAAAATATATTGTAAAAAATTCTATAGCTTTATTCTTTCATTTTATTTTTCTCCTGAGCCTTTTTTCTAATAATGTATTTTTATAAGCCACATTATAAATAATAATTAACATATGCACATGATTCTTAGTAACGTACCAAAACATGTCCATATATATCAGATTTAGTCAATCACAAGTATAAATATAAAAGGTTATAAAGTTATATTTTTTGTAATTCTTCCAGGATTATTAAATAATATACATATTCTTCACATGTCATTTCATATTCTTATGTGGTTAATCTCATTTAACCTATAGTTCTAATAGATGTCTTTGTAGTAACTGTAATTATGCATAATTTCTTGTTTAGTATTTATCTTACATAAGGGTTGGGGAGAAGATGCAGTAACCAAAAATATTACAGCTGACAATTCCCAAATATATGGTGAATTTATATTTTAGAATATTCTTGTGATCAATAGCAGAAGAAGCAGCTGGAAACAAACCTTTGATAAACAGAAGTCACCAAGATTTCTAGATAGTATCTGAAAGTGTCCAAGGCCAGGTGCTGAAAAGGTCTGGTTTTACTCCCCTGTCACAGTGGCAACAAGGCCAATGCAGAGGAATTTTTGGATCCTGCACATACCCCTCTTCATCGTTAGAGCTGGATTGTGGTCATATCCAGGAAACATGTTCCTTCTTCCCAGCCTCACCTACAGGAGATAGTCACTGTTAGTCAGAGAAAACCCCACTAGAGGAGCCCAGTCAAGCAAAACTATCTGCTGGCATTCTATATATGAAGAATTTATTTCATACGTCAATTGGCCATTTGTATGTCCTCTTTGGAGAAATGTCTATTCAGGTCCTCTGCCCATTTTTTAATTGGATTGATTTGTTGTTGAGTTGTATGAGTTCCTTACATATTTTGGATATTACCTTCTTATCAGAGGCGCTGTTTGCAAATATTTTCTCACATTTGATTGGTTGTCTCTTTATTTTGTTAATGGTTTCTTTTGCTGTACAGAAGCTTTCTAGTTTGATATAGTCCCATTCATTCATTTTAACTTTTACTTCCCTGGCCTTTGAGGTCAAATTTGTAAAATCCTCTTTGAACCCAAGGTCCATAAGTTTAGTACCTATGTTTTCTTCTATGAAATTTATTGTTTCAGGTCAGACAGAAAAGGTTGAGAACCATATCATTTCACTGAGATGTGGGATATAAAACTGAAAACAACAAGGGAACAAGACAAACAAAGAAACAAAAACTCACAGACATAGACAACAATTTAGAGGTTACCAGAGGGTAAGCAGGGAGAGGGTGGTAGATGAAGGTAAATGGGATCAAATACATGGTGATATAAGGAGAACTGACTCTGAGCGGTGAATACACAATGTGATATATAGATGATGTCTTACAGAATTGTACACCTGAAATCTATGTAACTTTACTAACAATTGTCATCCCAATAAACTTTAATTTAAAAAAAAAGAAAAAAATTTGTACAATCACATTAAATGTTTGGAGGGGAGAAAAAACAGGATTTCATAATCAGGAAAGAATGTTGAGGGCTTTTTGTTTGTTTGCTTTGTAACTTTACAGATTTAAAAGTATTAGTGCATGGTTTTAATTTTGTGAGAAAGCATAGGGAGGTGAGAAGAGGAAGTACAATGTAAAAAGCATAGGCCTGTATTTGAAACACAGCTTTGCCACGAACGAGCTGGGTGATCTTAGGATGTTATTTTTTTTTTAATATGTTTTTAATGTGGACCCTCCACATCTTTTGACTGAAGACAACACATTTAATGATATCAGATCATTTGTCATCTTAATCAGACATTAGCTTTCACATTGGTCAATGTTTGACGCTGCAGAATTTTGAAAACATCACAAACAAAAAGCAGTATAGCATGGCCAAAAATGTGATACTATTGGAATCTATGAAAAAATTAATTTAGACTAACATCCAAAGTTGAGCAGTTTTTCCTAGGCACTAGAATAAACACAATCTATTATCCAAATAAGAGGAGGATGTCACTATGTTGTGATTAAATGAGTAACTAATAGCACACATTGTTTGCTACTGTTTGAATAAGTTACATTTACTGCTGTGTCTCAAAAATCACTTAAGTAAGTATATTACATTCATCCATTTTAGTTAAATTTTTGTATGCTTTTGCTAAATTGGCCTATTATTGTCATTTGAATCTGATTTAAACATTTAATCTCATCTTCCCAAGATATAAAGCTAATTAGGTAGTACTGAGCCATTTTAGTAATTCTTGTAGTAAACACACACACACACACACACACACACACACACACAAACCCTACACAATTATATTAATAAGCTATTGTCCAGAATCAGATCTGTTTTTATATAACAATAATAAAAATGGGTTCCACAGATGGTAGGTTTTACCTATGAACAATGTAATATGTCACTTATTTATAATAAACTTTTTATAAAAATTCTCCGTCAGATAAAGATATATCTTCTTATTTATTTTTCTGAAAAAGTGCTAGTGCCCTGGGCACTAGATGTGTTACTTCCATAGCACATTGAAAAATACTAACACACCATACATTAATTTATTTTTTAAACAGGCCTAATAGCCCCAAAGGCAGGATGTATTGGCCTTAAAGGGATGAGTTATTATAAACATTATCTGTGTAGACATTTGAAAGAAACAGCGTGGGAGTATAAATTACAGGTTCAAGAACCTATTTTTCGTCTTTCTCCCACACATATACTCATCTCCTGTCATATTCTTTTGCAAAAGTTTGCAAATTCCAGTGTTTCTCAATAAATCCTTCCTTGAAGTAAATGTATAAAGTATCAATTGCAAGTCATGCTTGGTGCCCTTTATTGTCTTGTGTCAAGATTCTTCATATATGAATACTTAAAATATAAATTCTTACAATTCTAACACTTTAGAACCAGAACAAACTGTGTTATCAGAGGAAAGATGTTCATTTTAATTCTGGGACTTCTGCTATAATCTCTATCATAAAAGGAAGCCTCCAGCTAGTGCATTCTCTGAATTCCATAGTATTCTATTTAAGATTTGGCAAAATAGGAAAAAGAAAGCTAAAGAGGAGGAAGGTACATGGAGGAACATTTTCAATGTTTCATGTTTCCAAGTAGTCCCTCGAGGAGTAACCATGGGCTGTTGTAGAAAGAACAAGACATTTGAAGAGAAAAAAGAAACCTGAACTGAGTTCTGGCTGCATGCACCATTTCCTTGTCTTGTATCTTTGGGAAAGTCATGTATCTCTTTGCACGTTAGTGTCCATCTCAATATGTAACGCTAATGAATACGAGGGAGCAGGTCAAGAGCTTGCTTTGTAAAATGACTCTACTCTGTAAATTCTAAGTCACTGTATGACCAGAAGGTCTTAGGATCATTGTTTTGATAATAGCTACCTAGAAGAGGAAAAGAAAATCTTAGTAAACCAAGTCACTAGAAAGGCTGTATTTGTCAAGGCCATACTCAGAACACTAAGAAAATATTATGAATATGTGACTTCTAATCATGAGGAAACACCCTGCTAGCTTAATTGGAAGTATTTTCTCAATTAAAAATTGTACTCATTTGGAATAACAGAAACAAAATTAAACAAACAAACAAACAAACAAAAGACTGTATGAGAGTTTACAGAATATCTAGAAGTTCCTCTGACTAGAAATTGGTGTTTGGTATCAGATAAGATGAAAAAAAACTGTTCTATGCAACAAATAAATATTAAGCATCTAGTATGTGCCAACTACTTACTAGGTGCGAGGGATACTGTGTTGAACAAGGCAACACAATCCCTCATCTCTTGGAGTTTATACTCTAGTTGAGAAGGGGAGGGGAAGGCAAACAATCAATCATCAGTAAATAAGCAGAATATCAGGTCAAGATAAGGGCTATGCAGAGAACTGAAACAGCAATGAGTCAGAGTGACCGGTGTCTACTTTATACTAAGTGGTCAGGAAAGTTCCTTATGACGAGGTGATATTTAAGCTGAAGTCTCAGTGACTAAAAACAAATCAGCCCTGTGAAGACTGGGGTATGAGTGTTCCATTAAGAAGGACTAGTTACCATGTTTCCCCAAAAATAAGACCTAGCCAGACAATTAGCTCTCATGTGTTTTTTGGAGCAAAAATGAATATAAGACCCGGTATTATATTATATTGTATTAATTATATTTATATTATATTATATTATATTATATTATATTATATTATATTATAGACCTGGTCTGATATTATAGTAAAATAAAACTGGGTCTAATATTCATTTTTGCTCCAAAAGATGCATTAGAGCTGATTGTCCAGCTAGGTCTTATTTTCAGGGAAACGTGGTAGTACAAAAAGGCCCTAAAATGGAAATGAGCTAGAGTTGCTTGAGGGTCAGTATGGCTAGAGTGTACTGGTCAAGGTGGAAGTGTGGACTAAGATAAGGAGAGAGAGGCAGAAGATGGCTCATATCTACCTTTCTGTATTATAAGTAAGGAGTTTGGATTGGATTGTATGATTTTATTATATGCATTGTGTTGTGTTTAGATCAGATTGTATGATGAGTCTCCACTAGAAAGTTTAAGCAGAATGACTTGATTTGATTAACATATGTAAAACATAATACTATCTGCTTTATGGATATTATACTGAAAAGCAAAAGTAGAAGCCAGAAGTCCCATTAAGAGATTACTGACTTGTTAGGCAAGACACCATAGTAGCTTAAACTATGATAGTATTAGGTTGGTGCAAAAGTAATTGCGGTTTTTACAAGTATTTTCAACCTTTTAAACTGCAATTACTTTTGCACCAATCTAATAGTAATAAAGACATTTATTGATTCATTCATTTATTCAACAATATTTTTTGATGTCCTAGTATGTGCCAAATCCTGCTCTAGGCATTGGGCATGCAGCAAGGGTCAAAAGCACAGAACCTGCCCTCATGTACTACTTTATATTTCCATGGAAGATACAGACAATCAAGGGAATGATGTGTGACTGAACTATTTTAGACAGGCTGGTCTGGGAAAAACCTCTGATCACACATAAATGAAGTGAGAGATCAAGCTACAGTTGCCTGGAGAAAGGAAGACTCAGGCCGACGGATAGCAAGAAGACCCTGGAATGGGAATGTGCTTGGGGAGTTGCAGCAACAGCAATATGGCTGGAGCATAGTTGGGTAGGAGGCTATTGGAAAGAGTTGAGGTCTGGAGGCTAGCTAGGGCAAGATTGTTCAGGGTTGGGTAGAGCATGGTAAAGACATTGAATTTTGTTCTAAATTATATGAAAAGCCAGTGAAAGGTTTTGGAGAGAAACTCTATATTTTAAAAAGAATTACTCTGGCTGCTCTATGAAAAAGAGACAATGAATGTGGAATGGTAGAAAGGACCTATTTGGAGACTGTTGGAGTAAACTTGGCAAGAGATGATGGTAGCATGGCCTGAGTTGGTGGCAGTGTAAGAAATGCTCATATTCTGGGTATAATTTGAAGGTAGAGCCTGCAGGATTTGCTAAGCCATTAGGTATTGGGTGTGAGATTAAGGAGCCAAGAAAATCCCAAAGCTTTTATCATGAACAATTAAGTGAATAGTGGTACAATTGCCAGAAATGGGAGTGGGAAAATGTGACATGTAGGGAGTGGTGGGAGAAGGTTGGGGACTACGTGTTTCTTTTAGACATGTTAAGTTTGAGATGCCTTTTAAATATCAAGTGGAATTGCTTATAAATAGCTGTAGATAGAAAATTAAAGACCAAAGTAGGAGATGAAACTAGAGATATAAATTTGTGTTGTCACAGCATATAGTTTATAGATAGTAACTAATCCATAGAACTAGGTGAAATCACCTAAAAAGGTGAAGATAGATAGAAAAGAGAAGATGAAGAAAACAAATTCAATGTGTGTTTTGAAGACAGAGATAAGAGAACATACTGATGGATCAGGGAAAGAAAGCAAGCATAAATTATTGGCTTGAACGATTGAGTGTATAATGGTATCATTCACTGAGTTGGGGAAAAATAGAGAAGGAGCAGCAATACATTTATAGGGAAGAAATCAAGAGTTCTCTTCTGGCATATTATGTTTGAGATGCTTGTTAAACATGAAAGGAACTTGTTAATATGCAATAGATATTTAAAACTAGGAAAGGGTAATATCAGCCAGTGGTGCTGGGACAATTTGATAGCCACATGCACATGAATGAAGTTGAACCATTCCCTCACACTATATGCAAGAATAACCCAAAATGGATCAAGATCTAAATGTAAGAGCTAAACCTATAAAGTTCTTATTTAACTTAAAGGTAAATCATCATGACCTTGGATTTGGCAAAGGATTCTTAGATATGCCACTAAAAGCATAAGCAACAGAAGAAATATATATATATATATATATATATATATATATATATATATATATCAATTGGACTTTATCAAAATTAAAAACTTTTATGCTTCAAAAGACACGATTAAGAAAGTAAAAAGATAAGCCACAAAATGGGAGAAAATATTTGCAAATCATATATCTGGTAAGGGTATAGTACCCAGAATATATAAAGAACTCTTACAACTCGGTAATTAAAGGACAAATAACCCAATTTTAAAAATGGGTAAATATCTGAATAGATATTTCTCCAAAGAAGATATAAAATGGCCAATAAGTACATGAAAAGATGTTTGACACCAATAGCAATCAGGGAAATGCAAACCAAATAACAAGATACCAATTCAGTTCCCACTAGGATGGCTATAATAAAAAAAGGCAGGTAATAATAAGTGTGTGGGAGGATATAGAGAAATTGGAACTGTCATACACTGCTGGTGGAAATATAAAATGGTGCAATGACTTTATAAAACAGTCCAACAGTTTCTCAGAACTGGGTTACAGTTACCATGTAACCCAGAAATTCCACTTCTGGATATATGCCCAAGAGAAATGAACATATATGTTCACACAAATTTGAATATGAATGGCCATAACAGAATTATTCATAATAGCCCTAAAGTGGAAACAACCCAAAAATCCATCAATTATTCAATGGATAAAATGTGGTATAATTCAGCAATAAAAAGGAATGAAGAAATAATACATGTTACAACATGGATGAGTCTTGAAAACTAATTGTCATAAAAGATCACATATTGTATAATTCCATTTATATAAAATACCCAGAATAGGTAAATCTATAGAGACAGAATGTGGACTAGAAAAGAAAAGAAATAAGAATTAGAGCCTAAATCAGTGAAATTGAAAACAGAAAATTAATAGAGAAAATCACTAAAACCAAAAGCTGGTTATTTACAATAATCAATAAATCCAATAAGCCCCTAGCCAGACTAAGAATAAAAGTGAGAGGACAATCTCTATCAAAAATGAAAGAGAGACATCACTACAGAGCCCATGGACATTAGAAGATATCAAAGAATATTATAAACAACTCTATGCCCCAAAATTTGATAAACTAGAAGAAATGAACCAATTCCTTGAAAGACACAATCTGCCAAAACTCACCCAAGAAGAAATAGACAATCTGAATAGGCCCATATCGATTGAGAAATTGAATTAATAATTAATAACCTTCCAAACAGAAAGCACTAGGCACAAATGGGTTCACCGGTGAATTCCAAACATTTCACAAAGATATTATACCAGTTATCTTTAATCTCTTTTAGAGGATAGAAGTAGAAGTAATACTTCCTAACTCATTTTATGAGGCAAACATTATCTTAATATTAACAAATCAAATCCTACAATGTGTGAGAAGCGTTATACATTACAAAGAAATGGGATTTATCCCAGGTGTGCAAGGCTGCTTCAACATTCAAAAATCAATTAAAGTAATCCAGCACATCAACAGGCTAAAGAAGAAAAAAAAATCACATGATCATATCATAAGTCACAAAACAGCATTTGACAAAATCAAACACCAGCTCATGAAAGTAGATTAGTGATTGCTTAGGGCTGGTGAGAGACAGTTGAAAGGAAATGGAAAATGACTGCTAAAAATACAAGGTTTTTTGGTTGTTTTTGAGGTGAAGAAATGGTTTAAAATCGATTGTAGTGATGACAACTCTGAATACACTAAAGATCATTCAATTCTACACTTGAAATGAGTGAATATATGGTATGTGAATTATATCTCAATAAAACTGTTACCAAAAATATATATGAAATAGAAGGAGAAAAGGCAGAGCAGCAAATCAGTGGGCAGTGAGCTGGAAGAGGAACTAGTGAAATACATTTACACAGGAGCTGAGAAGAGTAGGTTTCTAGAAAGAGGGAATAGTCAATTGAAATGGATAAAGAGGAAAGTAGCTGAGGAAGGGACAATAGCTACTGATAGCTTCTTCAAGAATTTTGCTTAGAAAGTAAAGAGATGGAACAGATACTGAGTTCAGGAAGGGCAATTTGTGTTGGTCTTATTTTTATTTTGTTTTAGAGCAACTTTGTTCTCTGATGTGATTGTTTTAGTACAAAAGGAGCGAAATAATGGATACCACAGCAAAGTCTCTGAGAGAAGAAGGAATCCATAGCCTACTTGGAAAAAGGATGAACCTTAGATAGGAGCTGAGACCCTTTACCCAGCATAATTGGAAGGAAGGAAGATAGAATGCATACAAGTAATGACACCTGTTATATCAATCCAGTTCATGATGTTTGTGAGCTTCTTTATAGCTACCTTGTTTGTAAGAACATTGTGTATGCATGTGTGAGTGTCTGTATCTGTGTGTGTGTGTGTGTGTGTGTGTGTGTGTGTGAAATTTCTTTCAGTTGTAAAACCCAACTTTTGGTTCCCTTTCATCATGTCCCAATGTGGGACTAGCCCACATGGTTTACATTTATTAATATTTCACTGTCCACTTCACTGTTGGAGCTATGTTTTGGGCTTTAGCCAACAATTCTTGCAGTGGTGGAGGAGAGGAAAGAATTTCATCTTGTGGAAAAGAATCACCTGCCAAATAGCCA
The DNA here is from genome assembly GCF_057876585.1 of Rhinolophus sinicus. Taxonomy (NCBI): domain Eukaryota; kingdom Metazoa; phylum Chordata; class Mammalia; order Chiroptera; family Rhinolophidae; genus Rhinolophus; species Rhinolophus sinicus. The sequence continues at coordinate 73,900,935 of NC_142502.1, read as the reverse complement.
GTCTCCCTAGTTCTGTCCCTAGCCAGGTACTCCCCAAACACTTCTCTTCCTCAAATACTTTTCCCATTTCTATTCATGCAGTGATCAGAAAAGGATGAACTAGCAGTAGAAGAGTAGAAGACAGCAAAATAATTTAAAAATTGAAACAGAAATGCTATGGTATGCCAACACATAGGTAGAGAACAAATGCATCTATTTTCAATTTTGTTCATCTTTTCAAAAGTGATTTTGGATTTTTGAAATGAAGATGGGAATAAAATCAATGATATAATACCTAATGTTATGAATGTAATAAAAATACAGCCTTGAAGGTAACAGTTCTGTTTTGGGCTGTTTCATAGAATTATAAAGTATCAAATAAATCTAAGCATAATCAAATGCAAAATTATAGATACATCACAAAATGTAAAAAGCTATCTGTATTTTTTAATCTTTAGAGTCATCTGGAAAGGTTTTTAAAGAAAATACCAATGTATAAAGTTCACCTCAGATAATTTAAATCAGAATCTCTGGAGGAGGATCTAAGCATTGATCTTTATTTTAACCTTGTCTAGGTGATTCCAGGTGCTGCCAGTGTTGAGAACCATTGGGCTGATCATTAAAAATGTCTTGTAGAAATGCACAGAACTGTACTATGAACTGGTACTCTGATCATTGCAAACTGCCTACTAATGAAATATGGGAGGAAAAATAAAACTACTAAAATACAATTCTATACCTTCAGAAACTTCTTATTTCATAGCTTTGTTGAAAACAATTTACATAAATGACAAGAAGTGAAAATAATGGGCTTTTTCTCTTGCTTTGTTTCAAGATGGGGAAATGGAATAAAAAGTTCAACAGACTTTGGAGATATAAAGGACTCAACAGTTGTTAATTCAATTGAAGTGGGAAATCAGCCAGACAATATAAGGACTATTTTTAGGCACTGAACTGACAAGTGATACATTCTATCACACCCTCCTGGAGAGGGGTTGCCTGGAGTAGATATGAGTTTTAAAACCATGTTCAAGAAAAGAAACAAAATCTTGTAAATCTGTAAACAGAGGCAACAGCATGGAAGCCCTCTCAATACCACCTCAATCAACAAGTTGAGAAATGGTTTAAAATGGATTCTAATGGCTCATTTGACTGAAATTTCTTTTTAGAACAAATCAGTCCGAGAAAATGTTGGTAGTTTCATTAAGTAAAATAATTATATTATCAATAGTCCAAAAATAGAAGCAGTATGAAGAAAGAAAAGAGGTGTAAGGATAGGTAGGTCTAGTTCTTCGGGTGACTGACAGGTATTACCTGGGAAGATATAGGGAGACTTCTCACCTATTCTTCAGCTTTTGCATTAAAGACATTAAAGCATCAGTGGATGATTGTGAGAAGTTTTCATGATTACTTGATGTCTGAGAAAGAAGAATGACAAGTAGATTTTCTTCAGGGCTTTGAAAGGAATGAAATATGAAAGTAAATCTTATAAACTTTGAAAGAAATAAAACACAATGACAGTAAATATAATCAGCAGAACAATCAGTTTGGTTTTTAAAAACTGTAAGATGAATTGTTTTTAAATCAAGAAAATTCAGTATGAAATCAATAATTATTTCAAGTAGAAAGGAACCATTATTCATATATGTAGTCAGTTTCATTTTCCACACTTTTAGGGTACTCTGTTGCTTATGGACTTAGATATTACAATCCCTTGTCTGTTACTGAGATTCATTTAGTACTTCCGTGTGATATAGAAAAAATTAAACTGAAAATGTGTACTTTAGGACATATTTTGTGCATAATAGTCACCCCTAAAGGAGTTATGTGCCTAGAGTTAATAATACTATATTGCAATGTAAAAATTTGAGAGCGATCTCATGTTAAGTGTTCTTACCACACTAAAGAAATATTTTTAAATAAATGTGCAACTACAGAAAATATTTCCTCATTCATTTATTTATCCACAGACTTTTATTGTTTACTAGTGTGCCAAACACTGTATCCGTCATTCAGATATATAAATAAATATGGAATCCTTTCAGCCTTCAGGGGACCCGTCGTCTAGAAGTAGGTAATGGTAGGGGGATTACAATAAAAAAAAAAGGCAATAAATCAGATGTGCTGAAAACAGTTCATGCACATCTAGAGGACTTGCAGATGAAGGAGTGGGCTACCTTCCTGGAAAGGGGAGCGGGAGACCAAGGAGTAAAAGGTTTGCTGCTTGCATGCAGGTTTATGGGTGACCAGGAATGAGGGGTTATTAGGGGACAGTAACAAAAGCAGATCTCAAAAGGTCGGTAGGCATTCAACTATATTGAATATATTGAGACAAGATGGGCATGTATTCATGTATTCTAACTCAAGAAAATAACAATTAATATACTTTCACTTGAATTAAACTTACTTTTTTGAATAAAGAGTTTGAAGAATGGGATGATTAACCCATTAGGAAACAAAATTATTTTCCAGTAATTTAAAAATAGTTGCTGATGGCATTGAGATTTATAAATTGGAACTTTTTTTTCAGACTTCATTAAAATAGGACTTCTGTGATTTTGATAGCAGTTTTATTTAACAATTTCCGAGAGCTGAGAAGCTGGGGAGGCAGGTCCAAGGAAGTAGAGGATGAAATCAATGGACGGAATTTAGGGATAGGGAATAAGACTTCAAGAATCCCTGAACTATTGTTTGCAAAAAAGTCTGTGTGTGTGTGTGTGTGTGTGTGTGTGTGTGTGTGTGTGTGTGTGTGTTCTGGAGAGGTAGTCTATAATTTTCAACAAATCCTAAAATGATCCATAATTCCAAAAAGGTTAGAATCTTTTGCCTTAAAATAAGAACTTATTTTACACATCTTATGGTATAGACTTTTCACTATTCTATTTCAGTAACCTTATTATTCTGAATTTGTGAAAAATTTTGCACTATGAAATTTGGCCTTAATTTAGTTCTTGAGATATTTTATCTCCGATACACTTACATTTTAAAAACTCCTGTACATATTTTAGAATAGTCACTGCAGGAAATACATTGTTGTAAAAGATTATCTGCAAAATTATAGTGTAGGCCTGAATTTGTAATCATTAATTGCAATAGCATACCTTTTGCAGTGCAGTGAAGAGAGTTGTAAGGATAGTTGTTGAAAAGGATAATAATTGACAAATTTTAGAAACTGACCAGCAATTTGTAACATTTGTGCATAGCTCATTGTAAATTAAGTGGTTTTATATAAGTAGTGAAATTCCTTTTTTATTTTACTAAAATACATTGGCTTCATAGATGTAAAAATTCTTAATTTATTAATTGTTGCTTGTTGGATAAGAGGACAATATTTCTTTTAAAACAGACCTCAATGAAATTCAGCATTTAAAGAGAAATAACAGCAGTACCCTCCCCCAATGCAAAAAACACTGAGAGATTTTGGGGATAGTTTTTTCCTAAGAATGCTGAAGCTATCAAAAAAGCCATATTTATTGAAAAGATAATGTCTTCACACCCGCCACACCTGAATTGTGATGGTTACTTTAAGGATATCAAACAGAAAATTTAAAAATAGAACTAAATTTTCAAGGACACTGTCTATGTCAGTGTCACAGATAACCTAGATTTTAGCTTATCAGTGTTGCACTTTATAAGACACACAATATATTGAATATATCAATAAACAAAATAATAATGTATAGAAACTATCCACTAGTCTCAATATTTTTAAATTTCAAATATATATTCTGTTTGAAACTTTCTTTTTATATCTGAAAATTATATGTTTTTTATATGTTTCTCTAACAGTAAAAATATTTGGAAAATCAATATCAAACTTTCTAAAATGCATATGGAAATGCAAAGAATCAAGAATAGCTTCTGGTGAACTGATATTACAAAATATGAGACCAAACAGTCACATTTAAAACAGTGCAGTATTGGTGAGAGGCAGAACAGCAATAAATCAGTAGAATGGAATCGAAGTCCAGAAACAGTCTCACACGTACAGATCCCCTGATTTATGACAAAGACAACACTGTGGTGCAGTGGAAAAGGGATTTTGTTTTTTCCCAGTTAGAGCTGCAAGGTCAATTGGATAGCATTGTGGAAAAAAAATGAATCTTGACTCCTTTTCACAACATACACAAAAATCAATTCTAGATGAATTGCAAATCTAAGTGTAAAGGTTAAGGGGGGAAAAAAAGCCTCTAAAATATGAGTTGGCAAACTTTTCTTAAAGGGCCAGATAGTAAATATTTCAGTCTTTGCAGATCATACGGTCTCCATTGCAACCATTCAATGCTCTGCCACTGTAGCAGAAGCAATCATAGATGACATATAAGTAAATGAGCCTGTCTGTGCTCCAATAAAACTTTATTTATAAAAACAGAGGACAGGCCAGATTTGGCCTGTTAGCCAAAGTTTTCCAAGCCCTGTTCTAAAATATCTTTCTGATCTTAGAGTTAGCAAAGATTTCTTAAACTGAACACAAAAGGTGGTAACCAAAAAATAAAAATATGATAAATTAGTCTACATTAAAATCTTAAATCTATTCATCAAAACCACTGGTAAGATTGTGAAAAGGTAACCCTATTTTATTAGAATAAAATATTCAAAATGCATATATTCTACAAAGGATTCATATCTGGAATACACACACACACACGCATGCGCACACATGCGCACATCCTACAGATAGATTTTAAAGAGAAAAACAACCACATAGAAAAAGGAAATACATTCTTGAGTGGAAGTTTTACAAAAGGAACTCCACGAATGATAATATCCAAATGGCCAATAAACATTTCGAAGTTTCTCAGCTTCATTAATTATCAGGGAAATACAAATAAATAAAACTGCAATATCACACTACAGCATATACACAAAAGAAAAAGATAGGCAATTCTAAGTGTTGTCAGAGATGTAGAACACATGGAATTCTCATATCCTGCTAGTGAGAGTATAAATGGGCAGAATGCCTTTTGAAAACTGTATTATCTACTTTAGGTTGATGAGTAGGTATATCCTATAATCCAACAATTCCATTCTTTCGTATAAAATCAACATCATCATCTTTGTATGTTCACTAAAGGACTTGTACCTGGATGTCCATAATGGCAGTATTCATAATTGTCATAAACTATAAGCTACCCAGTCCACATCAACAGAACATAAATAGCATGTGGTGTGTTCTCACTATGAATACTATACAGTATTGAGAAAGATCTGCTACACACAAGGAAACACATTGTGGTATGTTCACAGAATATATAGTCACACTACACAGCAGTAAGAATACTCTACAACTGCATACAGTACCATGGATGACTCTCTCCTCAGCTTCCCCCTCCAAAAAATTATTGAGTGAAAGGAGCCAGACACAGATAACTATGTATAATGTGATTTCATTTGCATGAAGTTCAAAAACAAGCATAACTTTGCAGTTAGCATTTAGGATTATGGTTACACTTAGGTGGGAGGACATAATAACTGGAAGGAAACAAATACGTGTAGGGTTCCCAGGGGGCCAGTAATATTCTACTTCTTGAACTAGGTACTAGTCTCCTAGGTTTGTTCAGTTTGTAAAAATTAGCTGAGACGTACATTATATCTACTGTTCCATGTTCAGTGTATTTTGCTATAGTTTACTATACAGGGGTTTGCATCAGTTGAAAAGAATTAGATTAGCATCAAGATGAATAAAGGTGATGTTCCTTGGCTCCCTGTCTCCCTCTCTGCTTCATTTTGACGTTATTTTCCTTTTATGTACTTCTATTTAATGTAAATTTTATGTTGCAAAAATAACCCACAATCCATAGTCCATACTGATAAAAATAAATAATTGAATAAATTAATAAATGGGAGAGAAGAGAGAAGTCTTCCATGCAGAAGAATTGAAATAATTTATGTAAATACTCCACCCTCAGAAAGGTAGACCATACCCTCCCATTAAGGGTAGGCTGAACATAGTAGCATCCTTCCAAAACATACAGCATGTAAAGGAGAGAAAAGAGTAACTTTACAGTATGAAAACCTGACAGCATTACCTCAGCCAGGTGGTCAAGATCAACATCATCATTAATAAGTCATATTGGTCATTTTTACCCTTAATATGATGTGATAACAGTGATATTTTACCTCTATGGTCTTCCTCCAAAAAATCATAATCCTACTCTAATCGTGGGGAAAAAAAAAAAGCTCAGATAAGCCCAAATGGAAGGACATTCAACAAAATAGCTTACCAGTACTCCTCAAAACTGTCAAGGTCATCAGAAATAAGGAAAGGCTGAGAAACTGTCAGAGCCACGAAGAGCCTAAGGGTATACAACATCTAAATGTAATATAGTATCCTGGATAGGCTCCTGGAACAGAAAAGGGATACTAGGTAAAAACTAGAGAAATCTGAGTAAAGTATGAGCTTTAATTAATAATAATAATATACCACTATTATTCATTAGTTATGATAAATATACTCTACTAAGGTAAGATATTAACAATAGGGGAAATTTGGTGCAGGATATACCGAAACTCTCTATACTATCTTTACAACTTTTCTGTAAATCTAAAATTATTCTAAAATAAAAAATTTATTTGAAAGAAAAAAAATAACTCACATAATAAGCTTAAACTAGGAAGCATGACTTACAGAATTGAGTTATTAACAATAAGAAAATACAAGAGTAGGAAACAAAGACTAGTCTCATAATCCAAGAGCGAGTTATAATATAGTAATTATATTTTGCTTTCTCTACATGTTTAAATGTATTTCTAGTGATTAAGCTTTGTGAATGTGAAATTACTTTCGTACTTCAACACGTTATGGTGGGAGCTTTATGCACTATAACTTACTCAGAGATATTTTAAGTTAAACTTCATGCAAAAGAGATGAGTGATGAAATAGGGGATGTTTTTGTTAGTAATTACAGACCATGAAATATAAGTTTTCACTTCATTACACTCTTTTAACAAATACAATAGAAGCATGATAGAATGTTGGAACTGCAAGGGACATTTAAAAGATTAGTTGAGCTCCTTAATTTTGTATGAAATAACTGAGTGCCAGTGAGTTTGGGACTTGCCCAGGGTCATAATAAATTGGTGGGAGACGATTTTCCCAAAATGCTGACTCTGACCTTAATCAAAACTTAAGCTTTCTTCTTGTCAGTGTGATTTTACAGCTTCCTAGCCAATCAGCTGCACACACGCAAGCTTATGCAGTGAAAAGCAATGTAAATTTCTAGTAACCAATCACAATGGAAAACAAGGTACTGTCTCATTCATGCTTTATAAACAGCTGTAACTGCTGAAAGTGAGCTTTCTCCTTGAGCAGTTTGTTTTTTGCTTGATAAAATATTCATATCAAGTTAAATAAATAAATAAATAAATAGGTAGGTAGGTAGGAGGGCTGGAATTCATTTGTTCGGTTGAACAAACATCTATTGAGTATTTTTTATGTTTCAAGCACTATGATAGGAGCTAAAGAGATAAAAGTGAGTCAGACTTTACCCTTCAGAAGGAGAAGGCAGGGTGGAGAAAGGCAGGCAAATGAATGGATGGATACAGTACAGTGTGGAAGTGAGCCAGCAGACATGAGTCCAGGGTGCCATTAAAATGAAGAAGCAGATCACCTGACACAGCTAAGTGTCACTTGAGCCTTTGGAAGGTGGGCAGAAATTGTACAGGTGAGGAGACTGGGAAAAGATATTCCAAGCAGAGCTGATCACATGAGCCAAAGGCAGAAGAGAGCTGAAATGTGTTATACAGGAAACTGCTATTGCTGCAGAGTAGTGCAAGCAGGAAGCAGGGACAGTGAAACTGAAAATGCTAGGTTATGGAAAAGGTTTTGTGCCACTTAATGAGCTGAGTCTTTATCCTGTAAGAAATGGAAAGTTATTGAAGGATTTGCATTTTAGCCAGATGACTTTGTGGAGGATAGATCTGAGAAGGAACAGACTAATTACTGGGAACTCTGTCAAAGTGGTTCCTGTATTGCTTAAGAGATGGATGGTAAAGGACTGGTTTAGGAAGGTGGTGGTAAATATGGAGAGAAGGAGGTATATTCCAGAAATATTTAATAAAAATGATTGGTGATTAATTGGATGAGATGGAGTGAATGGGGTGGGTAGATGAAGGTGCTGGCCCAGGAGGCTTAAGCAGGGCCCCTAGTCCCTACTGCAGGTCTTCAGAATTTCAGATCTCAAGGAGCACACATTAGTCCTGGGCTCCATCTACCCAGCTGTCTACCTCCACCATAGGGCACAGCTCTGAATACCAGCAAGTGAAGCAGTGTGAGATGCACATTCAAAGGAAAACAAACAACAAAAACAAAACTCTTATCCTAGGATAAAAGGTATTTTCTTGCCCTATATTTACATAATCAGGAGAGACCATGGAGGTGATTCTTTGCAGAGGCAAGAGGATGTGCTTCCAAAGCTTATGTTTTATTATTATTAAATTTATTGGGGTGACATTGGTTAGTAAAATTGCATAGGTTTCAAGTGTACAATTCTATTATACATCATCTATATATTGCATTGTGTGCTGACTCCTAGGCTACAGAGAGCCCACCCTAACATTCACATATACCGCAAAGGGCACCACCTTGAATCCCTGCCTTAGTGCATCCACATTAGGCTTTGGTGACTGTGGATGATTGTATTGCCAATAAAGAGACTATGGGAAGAGAATCAGGAGAAAAGATAATGAATTCAGCTTTAAACAAGCTAAATTTAAAACGCCTGTAGAATATTCAGTTAGAAACATTCAAAAGGCAGTAGGATATTCAACTCTGAAACCCTAGGAAGACTTACCAATTTGAAAGTCATAGGTATCGTAAGGAAAAAAAAAAACATGAAAGTGGCTGCCATTTCTCAAGGATAGCCTCTAGGACAAGAAGAGCGGTGGAAAGAAAAGCAGGCCAAAGATGCAAGGCATAAAGTCACCTGCATTTGGAATAGAAGAAAGGTCTTCCATAGAAAGTTCAACAAGATAGTCAGAAATAGACCAGGAAAACTAGAAGGGATTTATATCCCTGAGCGTAGAAATTTAGATAGTTTTCAGGAGAATTTGCTCAATGGCACTGAATATAGAAGAGAGCCACTAAAAGCAGTACCTCAAAACATCCATTAAATTTGGCAGTGAGGAGCTCATAAGTGACTGTAGTGAGAGTGACGTTACTACAGTGATTGTATTTCATTGAAGTGAGGTGGGTGATGGGTATGTGAGTGATGAAAAAGTGGAGACTGCTTTTCTAGAGTATTCTTCGACAGTTTGAATGAAATTAAAAGAAAACAAGACAACATCTAGAAGCAGAGCCCAGGAAGATTCTTTTGTTTTTGATGAGATGAGATGTTTTGCATATTCATAGGCTACAAGGAACGATGCCCACTAGAAAGGCAGGTGTTGATGAGAGAGGCATGGTGAGGCAGAGTTCTGGAGGAGACTCTGTTCTGGAGGCCAGGGCGAAGGACACAGAGGAGGGGCCGGCATTTGACAGTTGCAGGAATATTTCCTTCTCAGACCCAGGAAGGAAGATGAAGATCATGCTTGAAGACTTTGACTATTATTTACTTATTTGTTCATACTTCTAGTAGGAGGTAGAGTCATCTGCTGAGAATGAGGAAGTTATCAGTAGAGTCATAGGAGAGCAGCAAGGGTTTGGATGAAGACTAAGGCATGTGGGCAAGGGAATTACTGAGGATAAAAAGAAGATTAAACTGAGGCTGTTAAGAGTGGGAGACTTAATGTTTGACAGCAACAATCTGCAAGTGTGTATGGTTTTTTTTTCAGTTGTGCTCAGCCAAGAGAATTTTTTAGGAAGTATTTATTAAATATCCCTGAATATATTCTTGGCATTATGGATTGCACATATTACCCCTGTTCCAGTAGGTAGGTATGTTCATTACCCCAATTTGCATATTAAGTAACTTCTCCAAGGTTGCACTGCTGGTGAGAAGGCAGAGCAGAGGTCTCTCCAACTCCAGACACCGGTGGTTAGCCAATATGCTATAGTTCCTCTCAAGGAGTTAGAGCTTTAAGAATTGATAAAACGTTTTGCCTAGCCTCAGGGAACTCCTAATCCACAAAAGAAGATATGTTAATAAATAATCACATACAAATGCGAGGGGTTAAGATGTTCAGAGAGCAGAGAAGACCTCATTAATCTGACTGAGCCGTCTCAGGGAGCTGACTTCTAAGTGCTAAGCAGATCTGAGTCAGTATTCACCCGATGAGCAAGAAATCAAGGGCCTTCCAGACTCAGGGACTGTATGTGCAAAAGCAAGGAGTCATAAGAAGCCATCATATTTTTGCTCGATGCACCTGAGACGTAGGGTGACTATTTAGTGAGAGAAGGGAGAGTTGCGCAAGATATGGGACCAGATATTAAGGGGATTGTATCTACTGAGAGAGAACTTACTTTATCTGGTAATCATCTGGGTAACATGTAAGATTTTAAAGAGAATGGTATCAGATTTGAGAATTGGAAACATGACCCTGCCAGTGACAGGTAGGAGGGATTATACAACAAGGAAACTAATAATTATAAAAATTATAACCTGCCACTTACTCTGGGTCAGGCACTATGTAAGTGATTTACACAGATTCAATGATTTAATCATCTTAGAAACCCTATGAGGGAAGTATAATTATTCCCATTTCCCAGGTGAGGAAACCAAGACACCGATAGGTTAAGTAACTCGCCCATGGTCTCAAAGCCACAAAGTGGGAGAGGCAGAATTTGAACACAGACAGACTGGCTAAGGCAGGGATCCCAGTTGGGAGTCCATTGCAATGGCCTCGGATAAAAGATACTGAGGACCAGGCCTAAGACAATAGCAATGGAGCCAGAGAAGCCAAGAACCAGCCCCAGGTTCCTAGAGCTGAGCCCAGTGCTCTTGCCATTGTTTTTTGTTTTGTTTTGTTGTAGTTTTGCTGTTTATATTGAAACATAGATCTCATAACAACTGTAGTGGTTTGAATAGTGTAGCCCCAAAATTCACATCCATCCAGAACCTCAGAATATGATCTTATTTGAAAAAAGGGTCTTTGGAGATATAATTAGTTGTTAAGATGAGGTCCTACTGAATTAGAATGGACCCTAAACCCAATGAATGTCATCCTTGTAAGAAGAGGGGAAGACATACAGAGAAGAATGTGAAAATGGGGCCATATTGGAATGATGCAGCTATAAGCTGGTAAAGGCCAAAAATTGCCAGGACCCAGCAGAAGCTGGGAAGAGGCAAGAAGAATCAGTCCCTAGAATCTTCACAGTGAGTATAGCCCTGACCACACTGACTGCAGTTCTCGCCTCCAGACTGTGAGAGACTAAATGTCCATTGTTTTAAAGCCAAAAAATGTGTGGTAATTTGTTACAGCAGCCATAGGAAATGAATACACCTTTCTTTACTCAAGTTAAATTTCTACTCAGGGTTATGTTTTCATATATTTACAACTGAATGCAAAGAAGTGTGTAGTTCTTAAGGGAAAAATCATTCACAATGAATGAGTTCATGAACCTGCCATCTTTATTGCATTTCACTGCCATTTGCCCAATAGACTAACCTCATTTGGATTCCCTGGGGCAAATCTTGCTTTCACCTTCATATTGTTTGTCCACATTTTAAATATTTGGGGTTCCACAAACAGAATTCTCTTTTACCCGAGCCTGGCAATAACATGAAATTACGACTTAATTTATAACCAAAACATCTACCTCTTGAAAAAGAGGATAAAAGTGCTAAAGCCGTCTTTAGGCTTGACTTTTGCATTGACCCAGTAGTTGACAGTCTGCTCTTATGCAAGACCCGGAAATATCAGAGGCTGTTTGCAAAGCACATAAGTAACTGAAGCAATTAAGCACAAGGGAAGTCCTTTCACATCTTATTTGAAACCCTGAGTTTCCACCTAGAATTGTAAGGTTTTAGAGCTTGCCACCTAGAATTGACATGTAACTTCTATGTAACAAAAAGGAATTAAAATCATTTCAGTTTCTGCCCATACAATTGCATTGACTTAACCTAAACCCTACGTCATTCTTTTCTCAAACCATTTTTTGTTGTTGTTATGTCACGTATTTTGTTAGCTATTTCACAAATGCTGTGGGGTTGGTTTTATTTACCATTCATTTTTTAAAGAGAAAAGCTGGACCCAAATGTATTTGGGATTTTCTGGGGTTGCTTACTCAGACTCATCAGTCACAGAGACATCTACACACACACACACACACACACACACACACACACACACACTCCCATAAAGCTTGAGATGGAACCTGATGGTAAAGAGGGAAACTTGGTGACTCAAGCATTCTGCTCAGTGCTTCTTCTCCGCGTCTCTACCCTGGTTCTAGACAATGTAATTCATTTTATGCTTTCCAGTGAGCAAGAGTATTGTTAAGTGGTTCGTGCATAAGGAGGTAAATGACTACTCTATTCTCCAGAAACACACATACACTGTAACAAAGCATGTACCACTTTCCTTTTACATTTCACTCCTGCAAGGTTTTTGTGATGGTTGTTTTGATGAATTAATCATATTAGGAGACATAATGCAGGAGGGTCAGCAATGAGGGACCTCTAGACATTTAGATTTTAGCTGCAATATCTCCTTCTTATACAGGTCCCTCAACCTTTGTGTCATGTGCTCTCCACTTTATTTTGTTGTAACACTTGCCTGAGTTTTCCTACTTATTAATGTATTGATTGATTGATTGATTTTCTATCTGTCCAGACTAGCAGACTCTTACCACCTTACTCGCGGCATTACCTCCAGAGCTTAGAGTGTGCCTGTTGCTAATCAAACATTTGTTCAATGAATGACTCAATGCATACAGAGTAGATATCCCAGGAACCATAAGGAGTGGGGATTGAGAGAAAGAAGCTGTCATAGAAGCTAAAAGTAGTTGAAGACAGAGGTTCCTTAGCATAGGAGTAGGGGACCTAGGGCAAAATCTTGGGTAACGTTGGAAAATGGTTGGCTTCCCAATCTTCAGAGACAAAGGAGGGAGGCATCCCGAGATCAGGGGACAAAGCAGTGATGGGTCAGGGACAAAAGGGCATTTCCTAGAGTTATGTCCTTTGGGCAGGTGTGTAGAGAAACCATGGGGGATATGGAAGCTGAACATTTCTAAAGCTTGCCTATAAAATGTGACAAGTAAATCAGACTGTCACAAAAAGAAGTTGCTGAATTCCCAAGTGCCATTTCTAAGGCCTTTGCAACAAAAATATGCATTTTGAAATCCTATGTTTATGTATATTCTCCATCGAGAATGGTATTATAACATAGGAGTAGTGTGCAGTGCAGTAACATTGTTGGGGGGAAAAAAACAATGTGAACTTCGAAATAAAACAACTAAGTTAAAATATGCAAAACATTTCGGCAAATATTCAGGTAACATTAGCTCTGGGATGTGCCTCTGCCTGTTCTTTCAGCATCTGATCCCACATGACTTTATATAGGAAACAAGAGAGGCTTATTTCACACAAAATATCCTAGGTATGTATTTTCAGATGAAGAAATTGGAGAAAGAAAGCAGAGGATATCACTGTGTCGAAAGAAAAGTGGAGAACTGTAGTTATACCAACATTACCCAATGTCACCTAGTGACATTAAAAAGTTCTGAATAAACAGCTCGAGGGGTAAAAAACATTTTCTTTTCTGAATTAATATGTCTCTGTGCTGTTGTCTGGGCATCTTTTCAATTTTCCTTTGTTGACTTAGCTGTTTTTGGATTGGAGGCTTCTTTTTCTTATCTGTGGGGAAGAATGCTTTTCTAACTAGAGCCCGATGACATTGCTGGGGTAGCAAAGTTTGTGTGGAAGTACCACAGCACACAAAAGCCTGTGTCACCCATAAAAACCTGAAATATGTCCTATAGTGCCCGAAGGCTCACCAAATGGAGAAATAAGGTGAGCATGCCAACATGGGGAGCTGCCACCACCACCTCTCCTGTCTCTGTACCTCTGGTGGTGATTTCACCCTCCCTCCAATCCTGGGCCTGTGTGGCCAAGGCCCTGAGCACACATTCATCAAATTGCTCCGATGGGACTGCTTTGCTCAGGGAGAGCGTGACCAAGACCTCTGGGGAATGAGGGAGGGCCAGGGGTTGGGTTGCATGTGTTACTGACCATGGTTCCAAACCACCATTGCTGTTCGGGGCACTGTGTTTCTCCTTTATGCAACCCTTCCTGGGAATTCTGAATCTGATGAGCAAGACTCGATAGAGAGGAGAGAAGGGAGAGAACAGAGGGAACAAGGCAACTGGATGGAAGATGGAACAGAGGCAGTCACTGAGAGATTTCCAGGAAGGAAAAGAAAAAATAAAAGACTTTTAATGTAACATTGTTATAAATAATAGTTACTATATTCGTTAAGAGTATATTCATTGTAGGTAATAGAATATTGGACTAACAGTGGCTTAAGAAGTTCAGGATTTCTCTTTTTCACACACACAAGAAATCTGGAAGAAGTAAAGGCTCCAATATATTATTAAGGACTGGGGTTCTCTCTGCTTTACCTGCCTCAGTTTGTCATCCTTATATTTATCTTCTCATGGTCACAAATGGCTGCCCCATCTCTAACCTCACAGCTGCATTCCAGTAAGGTAGCAAAGGGACCAAAAGGCTCTTCGCAAGGCTTTGCCTTTTCGTGAGAAAAGGTCCTTTCCTTCCTACTTCCCTTGGGCCAGAATTGAGTCACCTGGTAAACCTTATTTGCAAGAGAGACTGAGAACTTGGATATTCACTTCTTCAGCCTCTGGGGAAGTAGGACAGCATAGAAGAGAGATAGGGATGGCTGTGGATTTTGAATGAATGAACTACAATGGATCAAGACCAAATTATCACCAAACCAAAGAAAGAATATATGTGAGCGCCAAACTATGCAAAGATGAACAAAGGTTATGATGATCAAAGGCCATGCAGGTAGAGGAGCCACATCAGCCACCAAAGACAATGGCAAAGGCCATTGACTGGAACCAAAGAGCCTTAGACTTTTTTTGCTTCATTTTCCTGTCTTGTTAAATGTTTCTAATTTCACACCATTGAAGAACAAATTGGACAACACTACTTTGTAACTTCCATAAGCAATTTTCTCTCCTAGGAGGTTGGAGAGCCACTTGCCCCCCTGAGTGTCCCTGGCACTGTGTGCTCCTGATCTGGGGCAAAGATTCTGGGAGCCAGGATTAGAGACACTGTGAAGCTGAGAGAGTGACTAGACAGGGCCAGGGGGTTTGTAAAGAAACAAAAACAAGGAAGAATGTATATATCTTCCTCTTTGGCCCCGGACTAATTTAGCCTTTGAATGCGAGGTGAACCATCACCCCTGCCTCGGCCTGGGCATTGCATGCCCTCTCCAGTGGGCTAGCAGAGTCGCCCCTCCTGTGTGCACGCATCGCAGAGGGTTTGTGCCTTTGTCAGAATAACATTCTTTCCCTCAACAAAAAATTGCCTAGAACCCACCATGTTCCCTGCTCTGCCAGAAGCCCAGTGTTTAGAGCAGTTCCACTCCTGCGCTCAAGAGCCGCGTTGCCCAGTAGAAACACAATGCAAGCCCCATAGGTAATTTTAAGTGTTTTTATTGTCTACATTTAAAAAAGTTAAAAGCAAAGAGGTGAAATTAATTTTAATAATATGTTTTATTTAAACCAATACATCCAAGATATTGGTTGAAATATTTATTAAATATTGCAATATCAATATTATACCAAAATAATATTATTTGACATGATAATTATTACATATAAAAATTATTAGGGAGATATTTTACATTCTCATTTTCTTACTGAACCTTCAAAATCTAGTGTGCATTTTTTTCTCATAGCACATCTCAGTTTGCACTAGCCATATTTCAAGTGGTCAACAGCCACACGTGGCCATGGCTCCCATATTAGATGGCACAGCTCTAGAGCACATGGACCTTAAATAATGATTCATTATGAAACTCATTAGTTATGCCTAATAAATGTCTAATATAGTGAGTTCATGGCATGTGGTAATGAGGGAAGCAGTCTCATGTGAGGAAAGCCAGCTGCTCCCCTAGTCAGGTCCTCAAAAGTAGGCATTTATCTGACTTTACCATTGCCCAGAGTCTAGATCTCAGCCTCAAACATTTAGAAAGACTTGATTTATTTGAAGTCCTAAAGTTGATTTACTTCAGATTCCTGGCTCCCAGTGACAAAATTCTGAGACTGGTGTATAAAAATGAGAATTCCAGTTCATTTGTAATGAAACAGGAGATCTGTGCATTTGTGTCATCTCCATGGACTAGGCTTTGGCACCCCTGGCCTGTGAGAGAAATCCAGCCCCTCACCTGCTTTTGTACAGCCATGAGCTAAGAATGGTTTTTATACTTTTCAATAGTTGAGAGTTTTATATTTTTCAATAGTTGACAGGAAATCAAAAGAAAAGTAAAATTTTGTGATACATGAAAATTGCCTGAAATTCAAATATCGCTGTCTATAAATAAAGTTTTATTGGCATAGAACTTCACTCATTGATTTAAAGATTGTCGATGGTTGCTTTCATGCTATAATGGCAGATCTGAGTAGTTGCAACACAGACCCTATGGCCCACAAAAGCCTAAAATATTTATTATTAGGCTTATTGCAGAAAATGTTTGCCTTGCGGTAGACAAGTAGTTCTCATTGCATGTTATATATGTGAACCACTTGAGAAGCTTTCCAGAAGTACAAATATCCAACACCTACCCCAAGTAATTCTAATTAATTAGTCTCTGGTGAGTCCTAAGCATTAGTATTAAAAAAAAGGAAACATTATTCTAATACTATAGC
Organism: Rhinolophus sinicus; assembly: GCF_057876585.1. Lineage (NCBI taxonomy): Eukaryota > Metazoa > Chordata > Mammalia > Chiroptera > Rhinolophidae > Rhinolophus > Rhinolophus sinicus. The sequence continues at coordinate 73,884,185 of NC_142502.1, read as the reverse complement.
CAATCTATGTAGGAAGCTAAAATAACAGAAGGTTGTGTGCACAGTGTTGACACAGGTCAGGAAAGCAACTGGAATGCCCATCCTCTGTCAATCCAGGCCCATCAGCAGATAGGCCACTTGAGTCAGTATGCCAAGGCACATTCTTTCAACTCAGAGCTCATGTGGGCCTGCCAGCGTCCGCCTCTTCACCTGTGACTGTGACGTTCCACCGCTGCCAAACTTAACCAGCTCCTGCTGATTGACACATTCTTCCTATGCACTCACCAGTGAATCCGCCCTTATCAGCCTGGGGGCCATCCTGTCTCTAACATGATTTTGTTTATGTCTGTTCTGATTCACTATGTGCTGCTTTTATATCTTTCTCAAGAGCAATCTGATTTTTTTTTTTTTTCCAAAATATTTCTTGGTTGCCTCAATGCCTGTCTGTGCCTTAGACAGTTTACATTCCAGTTGTTGCTTTCCTTGGGTGTCTTTGAGTCTCCAGCCCAACATGTCATTAAGTGTTTGGTGGATAGGTTCATTGATAGTTGAATGAATGAATGAAATGTCAGAATGGAAGAAAAGTTAGAAAAAATGCATAGGAATTTTACAGACTATGTGTTGTGGGTACAGAGAATTTAAAATCAAATTCAAAATCAGATTCAAATCCTGGCTCTGCTACTTTCCCTGAAAAGCACCATGGAAAGATCACTTCACCTCTCAGAGACAAAGATTTTTGATACTTGTAAGATGGGCAGAGTAACACTTCACAGAATTGTGTGAGAATGACTTATCAACTACAGTAGTACCTAGTATAATGCCTGACCCACAATAGCTCCTTAATAGAAGTGTCCACCTTCCTTCTGCATGGCTACAGCATCCTTTTGCACCTGAATTATTTACAGTCATAGTTTGCAGTCTTATTTATCAAATTATGCAATTGAAAGCAGTATTATTAAAGATGATTTGGTTAAAAATCATTTTTGTTTGAACATATTTTATGATAAAAATTTTCAGTTCTAGATGATAAAATTTTATTCTTGATGTTATAGTTCAATAGCATGGCTCTAATAATAGATTTTTTTTCATAATAAAAGCATCACATAAACCTATTCGTTTTGTAGGCCCTTTTTATATAACTTTTTTTTTTCCCCCAATGACTTAACTTTTGAGATAGGAAATTACTTGAACTCATGTCTCATATTTTATGTACTTAGGAAAAACATGGTCTGCCCTTAAAAATATTGTGCTTTCCTATTTGTTGGCTCCAGAATAGTTGTAAGATAATGAAGAATTAAAAGCTTCTGCCCCAAGCTTCATGCTGTAATCACCTAAGGAGATAACTTTTAAAATTCCAATGCCCAGCCCCACTCCAGATCAGATTCTCTGTGGGTGGAGCCGGAGGGCATCATCTGTTGTCAGTCTTCTAGATGAAACCAATGTGCAGCCAAGACTGGCAGCCACTGTCCTATCCTACCACCTATTCTTAACATATGAGGGAAAGTGAAGCCCAGAGCTTAAGTAATTGGCGCAATGCCCCTCAGCTGAACCAGAACTGAAACCCAATTTTTCCGTCTCCAGACCAATGTTCCTAACTAATCCTAAGCCTAGAGTTTTAGGATGCACAGTTTTCTTGATACCTACAAAAACTTCACCATATGGAATATTGCTTAAGTTCATTTAAATATATAGATATAAAGAGAATATCAGTGATAAAAGGATTAAAATATTAACTTTTAATCCATTCTTTAAAATTCAGTTAAGTACATTTTATGTGTTAGATATGGTGACTCTTTAATTATTATGTCATTTTTGTGAGGTGGATATTACCATATCCATTTTAAAAATGAGGAAATTGATATACAGAGGTCAATAGACTCATTAAGTCACACAGCTAGTGAATGGCAGCCAGAGAATGAACCCACATCATAGGACACAGTTCTCTCTCTCTTTTTCCTTCCTAAAAATAGGATCTAATATTTGTACAATTCTTCATCTTTTGTGATTTTTTTTCCCTGCAGACATTATTATCTCAATTGATTTGTTCAATAATTTAATTAACTCTATGGCATAATTCTCTTTATTTAGAAAACTGAAGAAAAATACATGAAAAGGTGAACTTGTAAATTTTACAACCTGTACCTAATAGTTAAAAATCATCTAAGGAGTCTTAGTAAGATTTTATAAGGCTATTTCTCTGATAAATTTAGTGTGGGGGGGTCATTTTTTGTTGTTGTTTTGTTGTTGTTGTTGTTGTTGTTGTTTTGAGGGGGGAGGTTGCTGGCCGGAAGGACCCATTGGAGAGGATTGGTGAGCAGAATGCATTGACGTTTCACTAAGGGCTATTTTGTGATGACTTGGGTGGGTTCCAGTGAAAAGAATATGAGTGGTATTGAGATGATGGGATCCTGCTGTGGCCAAATAGAATCAGAACTAGATTCAACTTGTCAAGAGAAACGTTTGACCCGTCTCTCCGGAATGCATTAAAACGTTGATTTAAACATTAGCCATTTCTTAAAGTGATATCTTTAGACCCTTAAAACTTATACGAACAAGTTTTTCTTCATTCTCACTTGAAGTCTAGACCCTTTGGCTGTCTATAGAATGAGAGTGATCACAAGGAAACCTCCCAAAGGAGTGGCGGTCCTTCTGTGTCAATGCAAGGATCAGTGAAGCCCGGGGAGGCCGCAGCCGGCATTGTATGAACTGGAATGTGATGAAGGGTGAATTCAGTGGCTGAGGGGATTTGGCATCAACATGAGCTATAGATTAAATATAGAAAAATAACTTACATAAATATTTCTTTCTGTAGAAGTGAAAACCTGCTTGGAAAAACTAAAGTGGTTTTGAAAGTTAAGGAAATTATTAGGATAAAGTACAAAATATTAAATATGAAGATAAAGCACAGAATTTTCAGGTCCAGAGCATTATATTCAAGGTTTGTTTACTCCACAGAGATTTTCTTGAGTGTTTTCTGTGCACCAGGAGTTGTTCTAAGTTTGGAGGTAAGAATGGTAAACAGTACAGACGAGGGCCTCGCCTTCCAGTGGCTTGCATTCTAGTGAAGGGAAATCACCAGCAAACCGCTGGAAAGTCAATAAACAAGGTCTTTGAAGCTTTTTAAGTGCTCTGAAGGAAATGAACGGGGTGTAGTCTCAGACAGTGATTGGTGATGGGTGAGAATGGCACCTTCCATAGAGAGCCAGGGAGGGCCTCTCTCAAGAGATGACATTTGCTGTGAGATCTGAAGGCTAAGAGCCAGCCACAGGATGAGTTAGGGGAGGAGCATGTGAAGCAGAGGGTTCAGTTTATATAAATGACTGAAATAGCAGCTTTGCATAGGAGAGGAATAAAAAGGAGGCCAGCGTGCATAGTCTTGTGTGTGTGTGAATGTACACACGCACACACACACACACACACACACACCGGATTATGACAAAGTACGACATCAGCTAGATGTGTGTACAGAAATTAGGATGTCATATTTTGAGGTGTTCTAATTCCCTTCTCTGCTACCCCTACGTCTTCCCCCATCTCAAACTCACACATATAACAGGAAAGATTTAAAATATTGACTTCCAGAAAGTCAATATTTCTAGTTCAGATTCCGATTTCTAGTTCAGAATGTCATAGCAAAAGGCTTCTGCCTATGCTTGGTTGGTAGGTGATTTTTTTGTAAATTCAACTATTTGGACACCAACAGCAAAGAAGGTCCTATATTTTCATGGAAAGAAAACTAATATAATATACTGTCTAAACTGAGACTCCCAGAAAATAAATTTCTTTGGATACCGTGAACATAAAAAGTTGTGCCCTTCATTTCTTAGTCATGGTGGCAAGTCAAACTGTTGAATACATTTGTGACCCTATGAAGAAAGCCAGTGTTTTATATTTCAAACTCTTAAATATTTGTTTCTTAAGGAACCTTCATGCACTGTTGGTGGGAATGCAGACTGGTGCAGCCGCTATGGGAGGCAGTGTGGAGGTTCCTCATAAAATTATGAATAGAATTACCTTATGACCCAGCGATCCCTCTCCTGGGTATCTATCCCAAAAATCTTAAAACATTTATACATAAAGACACATGTGCTCCAATGTTCATTGCAGCTTTATTTACAGTGGCCAAGACATGGAAACAACCAAAATGTCCTTCGACAGATGAATGGATAAAGAAGTTGCGGTATATATACACAATGGAATACTATTCGGCGGTAAGGAAAGATGATATAGGAACATTTGTGACAACATGGATGGATCTTGAGAGTATAATGCTAAGCAAAATAAGTTAGACAGAAAAAGCAGAGAACCATATGATTTCACTGATATGTGGTATATAAACCAAAAATAACAAAAGATCAAGACAAACAAATGGGAAACAAAAACTCATAGACACAGACAATACTTTAGTGCTTACCAGAGGGTAAGGGGCAAGGGGTGATAGATGAGGGTAAAGGGGATCAAATATATGGTGATGGAAGAAGAACTGACTCTGGGTGGTAAACACACAATGGGATTTATAGATAATATAATACAGAATTGTACACCCGAAATCTATGTAACTTTACTAACAATTGTCACCCCAATAAACTTTAATATATATATATATATATATATATATATATATATATATATATATATATATGTTTCTTTTGTTATTTTTTTCAATGTTTCATCTTACGGTCTTTTTCTTTTACCACGTCCATTTATTTCTCAAAAATCATTGTTCACAAAACTTTTGCAAAATATTGTTTTAAAATCAGGTTTCTTCTGCTCTGGTAGGGGAAGATCTTGCCATGTCATTCTTTTAACGTTTGAAGCACAATAAAATAATCATTAGAGATATCCTCTTTTGGGTATCAAAAAGTATTTTATTTGTTTATTTATTTATTTTTATTGGGGAAGAGGAACAGGACTTTATTGGGGAACAGTGTGTACTTCCAGGCCTTTTTTCCAAGTCAAGTTGTTGTCATTTCAGTCTTAGTTGTGGAGGGCGCAGCTCAGCTCCAGGTCCAGTTGCTGTTGCTAGTTGCAGGGGGCACAGCCCACCATCCCTTGCGGGAGTCTAATCGGCAGCCTTGTGGTTGAGAGGACGCGCTCCAACCAACTGAGCCATCCAGGAGCTCAGTGGCAGCTCAGCTCACGGTGCCGTGTTCAATCTTAGTTGCAGGGGGCAGAGCCCACCATCCCTTGCGGGACTTGAGGAATTGAACTGGCAACCTTGTGGTTGAGAGCCCACTGGCCCATGTGGGAATCGAACTGGCAGCCTTCGGAGTTAGAAGCACGGAGTTCCAACCACTTGAGCCACTGGGCTGGCCCCTCAAAAAGTATTTTAGATATCAGTATTTTGGAATCAATGTTGTTATTTTGTTTTGTTTTTTACCTGTCTTGCAAGTACATCAGTTCTTGAATGGAATAGATCTCTAAATAAACATAGCTCTTAAAATGGCTGTATTCTGGTAATCACAAAGTCATGAATCAGAGCATTTCAATGACAGGTCCTGTGTTTTTTTAATCTTAATTTTGAATTTTTTTTCAATTGACTTTGAGCAGTTATTACAGTTCAACCTACCTCTCCTGTTTTATAGGCCTTAAAACTTGTTGCTACTACATAATAACTGGGAGAGCATAACTGCAGGGCTCCAATTACTCTGGCAAAGGGAATTTATTACATTGTCTCCAACTAAGCATGTAATTAATGTCTCTGTTTCGAGACCATTTCAGCAAATTCAAAACCCGGAGACTATGCATATGTATTTAGGGATGCACAGGAACACTGGTGATGTCTTCTTTGCAGTGGACAACAAAGCCAGAGGGATTTGGTGAAGAGTATGGACTAGTTTATCATGTGTTGCAGATATTTTATTGTAACTAAAGATGTGGTGTGCAATAAAACCTGTAACTCTAAAAAGTCTCAGCAGGGACAGAATTCCCACCCTCCCACCCCCCATCGCTTCAGCTCCCCTACCCCCCCCCACCCTCACCCCCACCCAGGGAGTCTTTTAAGTGGGTGAGATGTTTTCAGGTTGTCACAGTATCTGGGCAGAGGTCAAAAACGCTGGCGATCTGTGGGCTGTTGCACTTTGAAATCCTGCTGGACATTTATGTAGGTAAAAAGCCTGTTAACCTAGTCTGAACTTAAGCCTAACTCCGTTTTACAAATAAACACAAAGTATTTTTGCACGATTTCAATACTCATGAAATTTTGCAGGAATGCAACTGCTGTATAAATCAAGAGACAACTGTAGTTAGTTTTATTTGGAATTTTACAAACAGTTGGTTACCATTTTTAAAAAAAAGTATTCCATTGATGGCAGGCCCAGCTTGCAGTATTTGAGTTGCCAATAAAACATGCCTATATTATTATACATTTTCAGTACTTGCAGATTCAAAGATTCTGTGTTTAGGTGCCACCATCCAACAATTTAATTACATCTTCTAGTCAAGTGTACCATGCCCTAACATTTATTGAACTATGTTTTTATTATGCATGACTTTCCTTCTATTTTCTTTATGTTGCAGGTTTTTGGAGAATTGTATGTTTCTCCAAAAATTTCTTTATTCATGAATTTCATTTTGGGGCATTAGAGAGGCATTATAAAATAATTATATTTTTAAAGGAGAGTTAGGTGAGCTAAGATTAAGAACAATTCTTCTAACATATATCATTCCTCCAAGGAGAAGGGGGATGCTGCTTGTGCAGACATGTACACTTCAGTGCAAAGAAAGAAAAGGCAGGAAAGGGGCCTGGGAAAATTGGCCCTGATTTCAGCTCCTACTGTGTGTCAGGCCCTGTGCCCTGCCCTTCAAATGCATGGTCTCATTTGTGTGCACAGTGCTGAGAAATGCCACGTGTGCTGTGAATCTCAGGGCTCGGGAGTGCCACATTCAGAGCTGTCTGCTTGACATTTGGAGAGCAGAGATTGAGTGGAAATGAGTGGATGAATATTCTTGACACTGCGGGAATGTTAAAATTATTTTAAAGTTCTATTAAATAAGTGACAGTCTCAGAGCCTGATTTAGGGGAGCTAATGAAATTTTCACAAGGAGGTATTATCATGAAGTTTGAAAAAAATGTATAGTAGATGCACACACGCATTCGTATGCCTATGAGTGTCAGTGGGCTCATGCTTCCTATTTATAGCTTCCAGGACACATCCGTAAGTGATAAATGAACATTGAAATGCTACACATATGTTTATATCCACTTTTAGCTATGGAGTTGTTTCAAAAGTAGTGTCTCCGCTAAGCCAAATCCCAGGCATTTAGAAAGTACAAAAATTTAATTTTCAAAAAAAAGAACGAAAAAGTAAAAAGAAGGAAAACCAAAGACTAAAAGATATGGCAGTCATAAATCTGACACAAAATTATATTTAAAAAGGACTGCATGAAAAATAAACTTTATCAGAATTCAGTGCTAATCCTTCTTTGTTGGTTGGATATAGCTTTTAAAGACTGACAAAAGGGAACCTTTCTGATACAGAGATATTGCCTAAGCCTTTTTAAGCACTGATAATTTTCCTGTATAACATTTCAGAGGTGTCAATTTAAACATTCTATAATTTTGAATAAATGAGAGATTGCTTTCTTTTTTAAATGCCCAGGTAAAGCTAAATGTTAGTATTTAATAAAGAGAGGGTATCGGTGCATCTCATTTTTGACTGACCAGAGTATTGCCTTAAGAAGGAATAAAGCAAATGTAGGAGGGGCCGACTTCGAGAGAGAGGGTGCCTAGGCTGAAAATGTGGCATATTGCAGCCATTGCAATAAATTGGAAGATAACTAGAATTGATCTTTACAAATCCCTCTTTCTTAGATTTCCTTTGTTGCAAGTTGTAGAAACTCAAATAAAACTATTTTAAGCAAAAATGAGAATGTTCTTTCTCACTTAATTGAAAGTCCCAGGGTATTATTTGCTTCAGGCATAGCTAGGACTCAAGTTTTATTAGATTGGTGCCTTACTCTCTCTGTTCCCATTTCTTGACTCTGCTGTGCTTCCTCTGAATTGACTTCACTCTAGAGTAGACTGTCAACATGTTGGTTAATGGAGACACCATGCCTGAATTATCCTTATCCAAGCAAAGTGAAACTTCCTTTTTCAAAAAAAATATAAATAGATAAATAAATAAGTGATAGATGCAAAGATAAGATAGTGCTGGGATGTGTCTTATTGAACCAATTTGGGTCACATGTCCATAAAGCAAATACCATGGACTGGGGGATGGATGGATGATGCTAATTGGCCAGGACAAGGTCAGGGGCCTTCATGGGGGAGGGGTGTCAGCTCCACCAGAACCTGAGCCAAATCACTGAGATTGGAGGAAATGAGGTTCTATATCCTCCAACAGCTGGCGGTCCTGCCCAGGGGGAACAGCCAGATATGGAGAAAATCTGTTTTACATATATTACAGTCACATAAATCATGATTTTATTCATCTTCCTCTTGAGATATAAAAATGCATAGTTAGAGAATGACAGAATTTTAAAACTGAAAGAGACTTTGTAAATGTAATTGAAAACCATCAATTTGAGTAATTTGTGAGAATTTGCTCATCTTTAATTTGAGTATTGCTAATTGCAAGAGCTGTTTATCTTACAGCAGTGCAAAATACTTGAGTGGAGTAATATAAAATATAAATCAGAATTTTTTTAGAAACATTCAGTGTGTATCTCAAAGATATTTTAGTAATGGTTCCTTAAGTGGACTACAGGAGTTAATACCAAAAGTTTACATAAAATTGAAAAACATACCCCATCTTTTTCCCTTCCCAGCTGTGTTATCATTTCTAAAGTTTTTATTATTATAGTAAGTTGTTACTCAGCCTAAGGTGTTTATTGAAAAACAATTCTGATTTTTTTCTTCTTCGTATTCTTGATTCCTCTGGTCACTCTTTTTCCTGATTACTGCAGATAAACACAATTCATTTGCCCTCTTTGCTAGCAGAAGATAATCATTCCATAAATATATAAGTGATCATTTCAGAAAACATACACATTTAAAAGAATGTAAAACGAACTCCAAATGGACACATTCTCCCAACTCTGACAATGATGTGAAGCAGGGGTCATATTCCAAACCAAGCCAGGACCACAGGGAGCCAAAGAACTCATTTGGGTCAGCAACTGGGTCTCTCAGTTCCTTATAGCTGGTGATAAGGAGGGCAAGGTCAGGTATCTGACCTCTGGGAGTGGCTACACACCCTGGATCTGAGGCCAGACCATAGCACTGATTTGAAGGATATGGATAGAGTAATGCAGAACATTCTCCAGCCCTATAAGCATATCTGAGAGCATTGTGCTAGTAGCCAGACTTTTCATTCCAGGCACATTTACATCATATGGGAGTTATAAAATGATAGGGAAAGTATCAAACTGATTTTTGCTGACCCATGAAAGTTTAAGTTTTAAACATAATTAGATGTCTTTGTCATATTACAGACAGTAATATTAAATTTTGCAGGAAATACTGATTGAAAAATTTCCAAAGGTCAAAATTGAAATACAAATAGATACAGTAATAGGATTAAAGGGCAAGAAGAGCTAATGGTGAATCTGTTCATTGAATGTAATGAGATTATTCTCAGGCAGATGAGTCCTCAGCTTAAACAAGAAAATAAGCTATACAGAGCAGAGCAGACATGTAATATTGCACCTTCTATGAACTCACTACCTTTCTGTGTTTTGTTAACATATCTCCATCCTGATTTCTTTTTGGAAAACAGAAACATTTTTCATAGAATCTCAGCAAAGCTTCATGGAAGTAACTAAATTTGTATTTAATCCTAAATTTACCTATGTCAACTAGGTATTAACTATCCTAGTTAGTCAGAACAACATCAAATAAAAACTCAAAATGACTTTGAACTATGTCATTTTTTTATTTAATAAAATCTTAAGTATAAATATTATTTGTTCAAGTTACATTGGCAAGTACACCAATACTCTGTCAGAACTCAGCCAATTAAGTTAATGAAATATTTAGTAGGTTATTATAGTGATATTATTTAGCTCAACTGAGTTTTAATTCTGTGAATAGGATACATTACATATTAAGAAATTTTAATAGATTTTTATAAAATTGTGACTTCTTTCATTAGCAACAACAGATCTACAACATGAATAAAAACAAAATAAAAATTGAATTTTGGCTAGTATTTTTGGCATAAAAAAAATCAACCTATTAAGTTATTAGGATCCTATTTACAGTTTTTTAAACTCTCATTAATTCTTTATTAGAATTATATACCTTCGATCTTCATTATTAGTTGCCATTAATCAATTCTTGAGTGCCTAAAATAAGAATGTCACTATGTGTAAGACATTAAACCAGTCTCTGGGGAAACAAATAAATATAGAAATCATTGATCTTCTTAAGGAATTTACAGCCTAGATGGAATGCAAGACATAAAATACTTAAAATAACAATTAACAATATAAAGCATTCTATGATACCCAATGAGTGATTTGGAGCAAGACTATTATGGGAACTGAGCTAGGTCTTGAAAGACAAAGATAATTCGTAGAATGTGTTTGAAAGCTCACAAGTATGTTCAGATGCCTCTTATGCCAATATTTCCTTAGATGTGATCAGTCAGTATTTTTGAAACTATCTTTTAAGTTGATATTTCAGTTTCAGGCATGAGGTTTCACTAAGACACATTATAATACATAGTATAATTTATAAATATGAATATTCTCAGGTGGGGGCACAGAATAGGATTTTTCAAGCCCTGAGTTCATGGAGCATTGACATCATGAGTCCAAAGGCTGCCTTTCTTTTATATAACATTTAATTTTTTAAATTGTATTTGTCCACTTTATCTCCAATTTTCAATTCCATTTTCCCACATAGGCACCTCTGTGTATATATTTAATGGAAGCCCTTATACTCCATATTTATATATAGACATATAGTGGGATGTTTTTAAGTTTACAAACAGTTGTTTATTTAAATGGAAGAGCATGACATAGTAGTCAGAGTTCTCCAGAGAAAGAGAACCAATAAGATATTAGGATAGGATATTGAGAGAGAGAGATTCATTTCAAGGAATTGACTTACACAGTTGTGGGAGTTGGCAAGTCTAAATTTGTAGGGCAGATAGGCAGGCTGGAAACAGGCAGGAGCTGATGCTGCAGTCTTGAGGCAGAATTTCTTTTTCCTCAGGGAAACCTCAGTTTTGCTCTTTCAGCCTTTCGACTAATTGGATGCGGGCCACCCATGTTATCAAGGTAATCTCCTTTACCGCAAGCCAACTGATTATAGACGTAAAAACACATCTACAAAATACCTTCACAGCAACACCTAGATTAGTGTTTGATTGATAACGGAGCCCTCTAGCTTAGCAAAGTTCACACATAAAACTAGCCATCACACATGGCTTCTGGTGTCCTGTTCTACCTGACCAGATCTGACCTCGACCCATCAACTAACTTTATTAACTTAAAATTATATGCATAGCTTCAATAAGAGACTACATGCTGAATTTAACTAAGTTGTACACCCCATTTAAACTCATAAAGAAACCAGAATCTGTATTCTCTACAGCCCAGTCTAGTAACATTTTCCTTCAAAGCAAACATGCAGGCTCCAGAATTACAATGTGAAATGGATATGAGGAGGGCACGGAGACTAGTTACTGGCATAATAGTCCTTAACTCTGGGATGGTCCCTGTGCTGTTGTTGAATGAAAATGAGAACTCGCCTTCAGTGAACATATCTCAGGTGCCAGACCCTGGCCCAAGAGCTTTTCATGCCCTTCATTCACTTCTCGCAGCAATCTTATAAAATTATTTCAAATAGTATAACAATAATCTATTTGTGCACCTTCCAGATGATGCTGGAGAAGTATCAAGTCTACCTTGAAAAACTATATTCCTAATTTTATAAATTATTCTATTGTATCAAAATTGCCTACTTGCTGCATTTTAGGGCCATTCAGAATAATTCAGACTAAAACGGGATGTGGGGTGGGATCCGTTTACTTTGATTGTTAGCACCTATCATTGAGTGCTTTAGATTGAATAATCTTAATAATCAGACTAATAAATAATTATAAGAGAAAGCCTATCTTTATTTCCACCTTCATGCCATAGTCCCCCAAGTTACAGTTTGGGTTTCAGAGTAAAGCCACACACTTCTTAATAAAGTTTTATTTAACCTTTCATCCCTTATGCAGCAAAACGGTGGTAGCAATTTTAAATTAGTCAAGCATTTTATCCAATAAAGCAAGCAGTCCTTACCTTATCTGCTGATGAAATTGACCTCTGACTCAGTTCTTGTCCCTCATGCAAGGAAAGGAGAACGTGACCTCATATCATTGTTTTAACATACAAAGAATTCTATTTGTGTTAGCCATAGTCTCATTTCAGTAGCAAGGATAAAAATAAGACATATTTCTAAACATAGGGGTTTTTTGTGTATTTCTGAATCAAAGCATTTAGTTTAGAAAGAGCCCTGGAGTCCATATAGAGGAATCTTCTTAAGGTCCACGAGCTCATGTTGTACAGCGAGTTAAAAATAAAGCAGAGGCCAGAACCCATGCTCCCACCCCCTGGTTCAACTGCAGCCCAGTCAATTATGCTGTGTTCTGGTCTTGTTAGAGTTCAGTCTCGTAAAACTCATTTCTCCTTGTAAACTCTTTCCTCTTATAAACATGCATCTCTGTGTTGAACTTAAGGAATTATAACATGATCATTGTATTATAGTAAATAATCTTATTTATGATTCTTCCACTATCAGTCCCTGGGCTGCACCAATGTTAAAGTTTCCAGAGACAATCGGGGAGCTGTTTTAAGAGATGGCACCAGGACATTTGTTCTGGTCTCTAACAGCAGTACCTGACCTGATTCTAGAGACAACCACAGAGTCAAATTTCAGGCTAACCACGGTCAATACTTGTCTTGGACATAATCTTTGTTCTGATTGTTATACTCCTGTTGATTCCCCTGTTTCTGAAGAAACTCCATTTGGGGAATGCAGGGGGTGTGGAATATCATCATGTGTAGGTTCATTCTCAACATTTTAATTTTGCAAATACAAATAATTTTATCCAATGGACTCAAGATAAAATCTGGGCCAGGAACACACTTAATGGAGAAACAGTTACCACACTGCCTACTTGCTAAGTCCTAAGAGCCACGACCCCCTAAGTTTGGTATGGGAATTGCCAAGCATATACATTTCTCCGAGGATCTTAACTCTCATGGGTTTTTCCAAAAGTTTATGCTTAATGGTTTTAGTTTCCAAAAGTAGAGCTTGCTATCTATACCAGTTAGGTCGGCCTGGTATGTCCACACCAGAATATCCTTCCATGTATTAGTTCTGTCCTATAAATTAGTCTCACACCAGATTTCTCCCCCAAAATTCTGGAGCCTTGGCTACATTGTGTTAATGCTTTAAGTGTCTTATATACTTGCTACAAAAAGAAAACATGTTTCTAATATGTTCACAGACTGTAGTTACTACGACATATTGGTCCTACTTGTCATCAAATAATTTACTTAATTGGTTCTTTGACTATAGGCTTAACTCCACAGTCTCTCTCATCTTTGTTATTTTTCCCAAGTGGTTTTCCAGAAATTCCTTAAGAAAGATTTTTCTTTATTCTTAGAAATAATACTTTTGTTTGTGAGAAATATAAGAAGCCCAATAATCTTCCCTTGATAACTTTAGTAGCGATAAGGTACATTTTAGGAGAGGAGTTAACACATAGCATATTATAAAACTTAGAGTCTTAAATATAAGCAAAAGCATTTTAAGTCACATTTTTATGACTTTACATTTCACTGTTCTGGATTTTTTTAAATTTAATTTTATTAAATTTATTGGGGTGACAATTGTTAGTAAAATTACATAGATTTCAGGTGTACAATTCTGTATTACATCATCTATAAATCCCATTGTGTGTTCATCACCCAGAGTCAGTTCTCCTTCCATCACCATATATTCTATTTGTTCTGGATTTTTGAGATGCTTCATGGTATACTTTACTCTTTCCTGATACCTAAAATCTACTGAAAGGCAATTAATGATAAAGACATGAAGAAGGAAGCAGGGTGGAAGTGGAGCCCAGAAATATCTTGGTCTCTGACTTTATCTATTTTTTCAATAGTCTGCCATAGTTATCATTTTTTTACTTTCAGGATGTGAAATTAGTCCCATGTTCCTAGACAGAAACTGAAACTTGCAAGAGTATATTCTTTTTTATTTTGCATTGATTGAGATCTTTGCCAAAGAGTGCTAATTTCTTAACTATGTTCATAACCAGTAAAGGGGGATAGAGGCATCATTCCCAACAACATTGATAGAGCCAGTTGGCACAAGTAATAAGACAGGCAAAAATGCAAAAGGTGACAAAACCTACAGCCCATAAGGAAAGGGTTAGTCACCATCTAAGTAATGCCCTTAATAATATGTTTGATCCCTTAGCTTACTGGTTGTAAATATAATATACATTTATTGCGTTAAAGTAGAAAACTAAAAAAAAATAAAAAGAACAAAGTTTTCTAATAATTCCACTATTTGAGTAGCACTATTTCTACTATGTTGCCGTATTTCTTTCTGATCTTTTTAGACTATATATGCTTAGACCATTTACTTAACTTTGCAACATAATATTTATCTGTTTTCTTCAAAATTCTTCTCAAAACTTATTTTAATGGCTTGGTAATAATCCATCATGTGGAATTTCCCTATTGATTATCATTTTGTTTATTTTCAGTTTTTCACTATTACAAATTCTACAATGATGAAGACCTTTGTACTAAAACCATTGTGAGAGAGAGAGAGAGAGAGAGAGAGAGAGAGAGAGAGAGAGAGAGATTATTTCTCTGGAATAGATTTCTAAAGGTGGAATTACTGGTTCATAAAGTTATCTCCACACATGTTATAAAATTGATTTTCCAAAGGATTGTAGCAATTTATAATTTACACTTACACCACTCCTTTACTAAAGTCTTAATTACAAAATCCATCTATGCAGCAGGTGAGGGGTAGGTTTTCAAGTACTAGTGTAAATGTAAATTTAAAAAAAGAGAATTTATGTAAGACTCTTTGGTAATGTGAAACTTATGTGGTATGCCCTTTCTGAATGGCATAATATTAAATATGGAAATATTAATATTAAAAGGAGCACTTAATTGCCAGGTACTACTGATTATCGTCAGTGAATTACATCATAATCTTCACAGATATAAGTGCTCAGAATCTAAAAGAATTTAGTACAGATTAATGAAAAATAACTCTCTTTTATCCTGTTTGTTGTTGTTTGTTTATTTCCTCTTAATGTTTGGATGGCTTTTTTAAGAGTCGTAAAGAGCAGGATAGAGTATGTGTCTTTTTTCTCTTATGTTTATCCATAGCTGTTAAATTGTTTTTCACATGCTGTTCTTGTCCCCACAATGCTTCAGATGGGCTTGGGGGAAGACTTTGTGGGTTCCAGCCCAGTGTTGTATAGTGCAAGAGCAAAACTGGAACTGGCTTGATAAAATAGTAATATACTTACAGGTCAATTCAACAATATGGAATTTCTTTCCCATAAGTTGATTATAAATACATACATACAGTTATTTCCCAACAGTATGGGATTTATGTCCCAGTATGACATTTAATTCCTAGTTATAAATACATTGGCCAAACATCTTGGTGTCTTGGAATTTTCAGACCAAATTTTATTTCCCATACAGGCCCTCACAAGATGACCTCTTGAAACCTAAGCATTACTAGTCTATGCTTATAGCCTTACTTTATCTGCTCTTTTTTTTTTTTCTGTCCAGTTTTGGTCCTTAGGGCTTTTGCTGAACTAACTCTAACTCCTTACCTTATCTTTTTAAGGATTAATCATTTTCTTGTTTTTAATTTTGTTATTTTTAGTTTTATTTTTCCATTGTATGGGAATAAATCTATTGATGGCTTATGGCTTGAATATCTCTTTTATATACATAATAAGCATTCAGTACCATAAGCAGCCTTTGTCTCTCTCATTATTAATTACATGTATGTCTTGCTTGCCACAGAGATTTGTCAATGAGCATTCTCTCAGTCTCTGTAGTAAAGAGCTTTATTCCAATTATTTATTTCTGTGTTTGTTTATTTTTGATGTCAGAAAATCCTACAGTTGTATTATTTAAATCAGCCAACAGTAGTGTTAAAACAATGCAGGTTTTGATATCAAAATATCTGGGTTCAGTATTAGCTACCTCTTGGTGGTATAATATTCATACCATAGGACCAGCTTCATAGTTAGTACTCAATAAATTTTTATTTTTACTTCATCATGTTTATTTAGTAACATATCTAAAAACATATCTATTGTGTATAACAATAGAAGAGATGTCTCAAAGGTGTGATTGATTTATGCAATACTCACCTTTTCTCTCAAGGGAAGGTAGAATCTATCAAATTATAAATTATAAATTAAATTATCATCTAAAGTCAACATCTTTTGTACTTTGGAATTATTTCTTTACTTATTATCTTCTGTCCTGATTAATTTTGAGCTGAAGCACTGGTTCTCAAAGTTTGGAATATATCACAGCCACATGAAGGAACTTGTCAAATAGATGTCTAGGAAGCATCCCAAATATATTGAACAGTGGGGCTCAGGCAATTGAATAGTGGGGCTCACCAGAGCTTGCAAACCACTGAGGTAAATTATTATTGTTTAACACTCTTATGTGCATGCAACGTACCTGTTCCGTGGCCCCCACCAAACCTCCTAGAAAAAGTGGCATCTGAGATAAGACCTGAAGAACAGGAAAGAGTTGCTGTCTGCAGGAGGCTGGGAAAGGATGTGGGAAGGTGTTCCAGGCAGAGGAAGCTGCAAGTGCAAAAGCCTATGGAACAAGAGAACATGGTCTTTGTGGATAACTGGAAGAAGCTCAGTATGGCTGTTGCGTGGAAAAGGATGTAGGAAGTAAGTAGTGTTAATAAACTGGACTTTATCCTGAGAGTTGCCAAAAGAGAAGTTAGCAGGAGATAGATGTGATCAAATGCTTCTTTTACAAAGATCCTTCTTCTGGCAGCAATATGAGAGTTGGCTGGGGTCAGAAATTGGAGGAGAGAGTCAGTGGTGGCCTTATCCGGGCTAGTGGCAAAGGAAATGGAGAGAAGTGGACTGATTTAAGAGATGCTTAGGAGTATCTAAGGGAGAAGTCAAGTATGATTTTAAATTTTCTATATCAAACAACTGAATGTACAGTTAAGACGGGAAACAGGAAGAGCATTTACCGCTGGGAGTGGGAAAAGTGGAGCGATGCAACATAAGAAGCAGTGACTGAGTTGCTTTCTTTTTTGTTTGATCTCGAATATTCAGTTAAGTTGCCTACATTAACCAAATAAAAAAGATATCTATTAAGCCTCCGTTTCACTGAGAAAGATGTAACCATCACCAAAGCCATGTTACCTTTTGATTAGCCAAACCTTTAGTTCTATTTCTTGGGTAAGTCATCTTGATGACCCACTGTATCTATTTAAAACAAATCGATTCAAAGCTAGAAAAACGAAACATCCTTTTTATTTGTTATTTTTATGTCTTGTGCCTTGGAACTGACAAAGAAGTCTTTCCTAAGCCAGGTGGTGAATGAAAATGACTGTAAAAGCGACACCACATTTTTTGATTCACATCCATGTTGACCAGGCAATACCTCGCACACAGAAGAACACATGTAAAAATAATAATCTATGTGGGCTGGATGCTGACTGCGTTTGATGGAAATTTGCACACAGAGCACTTCCTTATTATTTAATCCAAATAATGTCAAGACAAAGGAGCATTTACTGGCAGTCAATCTGCCCTGATAACAGAGATATGTTGCTTTCTAATGCTTCCCCTTACTTTCACTTTTTTCTAAAGTTCACAGATGTGCCCTTGATGTGGTCCGGGTATTTTTGTGAACTGCTGGAAAATTTCACTCACACACTAATGGTTCCAATGAACACAAAATACCTCTTCCAGAGAACAGTTGCCAATAAGCAGTATTTTTAGAGGCACATGTCACAGTTTCTGTTTGCCTCTGTTGTGACTGTTAATGGGCCCTGAATGATTAGGAAACAGCCTCTGATAAAAGGCATTACCCCACTGCTTCATTATATACTATGGGCAGTAAATATTTACTACACTTTAGGCTCAAGCTAACATGTCATTAAACTGTGTTCTAGTTAAATAAGTTCCCAGCGCGTAACTGTTACTCCCCTGAATGTGTTCGCCATTTCCCTATGTCTGAAATAGCAAATCTTTCCTTTTGGGTTCCTACAGCTAAATGCCCCTACACAACAATGTTATATCATGCATGCATTCTACCTCGGGTAAGCATTTTAGTTAGCTTTCTGAATTCTTTGGTAAACTCAGCTACTCACTCTAGGAAACTCTCCCTGTTTCCAGTAATATCTTTGACCTGTTGAGTAAAGGAATCCTTTTCAAAGAAGTAGGAGGTGAAAAACACACAGTACATGGATCTAGACACTGGAGTTGATATGACATTTTATTTCACAGAATGCATGTACTGTGATATTCTGGTATGCTGGGAATAGCTTTCCTCTAGGGGACAGAGAACCAGGATTTCTGGTATCAGACCAGAGTAGAAATCGTTTTTTCCTTTCCCATCATAGGAGTAGTAAGAGTATCAAACTTTCTCACCCTCCAGCTCTGCAGGGAAGCTTTCTGTTTCTTCTGCTGTGTTTGAAAATGAAAAAGGAAGTGCTTGCTATTGAAAACAGTCCCAACTACTATAACGTTAGTGCTAAAAATTATGACTGTAAGCAATTAGAGGGGAAAAGTCGTTCAGGTGCCATTTTGGCTTTCTGTAAGCCTGGCTATAAAAATAAAGTGCCTCTTTGGGCGTGCTTAGTCATTACTTTGGGGTTAAGAATGAAGACAGGGAAAAAATATCTGAAACATAAACATGTGTTTTTCATTCTGACATATAGAGTTAACATTATTTTCCACAGCTACAACTATGAAGGGTTAGTATCTTTTAACCTATTTTCTAAAACATCATGGTAACATTTTTATGCTGGCTAATGTGGAGGTGCTAAGAATACCTTGTGTCTGGTTCTGCTTGGTACAGAGTATTCACTTTTATAAACTGATGAAGTTCACTTCCATGTGTTTACACAAGGGCAGGAAAATGTCTTCTTGCCTAGAGCTCAGGCATAGCATCATCGCACGTGGCTTTGCTCGAGCACAGACCTCGCCAGGTGGCTTCAAAATGCAGGGGGAGCGGGGAGTTGCCAGGGTCGGAGCCTGTGTGCAAAATAAGCTGCCACAGTTGGCACTGAACTTCCATAATAATTCCCCGTGCTGTTTGAAGCAAAGGAAAATTCTGGTGACAGTCAGCATACTTTTGGAAGAATCGTGGAGGGAGACTCTTTTCTTTCCTTCTCTTCGCAGAATCTTGTATTAGGTTGGTGTAAAAGTAATTGCGG
Organism: Rhinolophus sinicus; assembly: GCF_057876585.1. Classification (NCBI taxonomy): domain Eukaryota; kingdom Metazoa; phylum Chordata; class Mammalia; order Chiroptera; family Rhinolophidae; genus Rhinolophus; species Rhinolophus sinicus. The sequence goes on along the minus strand of NC_142502.1, from coordinate 73,864,786 downwards.
TTTTTGCAATTAATTTTAACTTTTTAAGCCACAATTACTTTTGCACCAACCTAATATTTGTGTTTGCTTCCTGAATCCAAGGAAGTCTAATAAATTCCCAATTCTAGAGAAGGTCATGAAGTCTCATTTAAATATTATCAGCTAGTCAGCTTTATCTTTTCCTGTCTTAGGAAAAGACAATTTATTTTTCCCGTGTGTATGGGTAAATATACTACCATATTTCCCTGAAAATAAGACCTAGTCGGACAATCAGCTCTAATGTGTCTTTTGGAGCAAAAATTAATATAAGACCTGATCTTATATTTTACTATAATATAAGACCCACTATAATATAATATAATGTAATGTAATGTAATGTAATGTAATGTAATGTAATATAATATAATATAATATAATGGGTCTTATGTTAATTTTTGCTCCAAAAGACGCATTAGAGATGATTGTCTGGCTAGGTCTTACCTTTGGGGAAACAGAGTATAAATGATATATGCAAGTATCTCCTTTCTACTAAAAAAGAACACTATTCAACCAGCAGTTTTCTTAAGACAGGTTCCTCTCATTATTAATCTTCTGTACCCCCACAGCTCTGTAGCAGTAACAGCATGTTTCATACTCTGTGTGTATTAAAGTTATTTAAGGATGATTCTTTCTGTCCCACTGGATTATGAGCCTGTGGGTGCTAAGCTCCAAGGCTCACTGGTCTCTGAAACTCATTCCTAAAACTGGGAGCCCCACTCCTCCTCCAATGCATAATCCAACACTTAACCCTTAGTGGATACTGAAATCATGTTTATTGAATAAAATCGTATTGAACAGAGAGCCCACAGGGAACAGCACTCACTCTATGCTGAAAATATTTGCTGTCAGAATTCATTTCATGGTAAAACCCCTGTGTGTTCTGTCGTGGACTTACGACTTACTGCTAAAATTGTGTACACAGAGTAACTTGGAACTGTCATGAGAAAAATAGGTGAGAACGAGCTAAAGAGCCACTTTGTATAAGGAATATCACTGCTGGTGAGGCATGGAGGTGGGAAGGCTGATTATCTCTGTGTAGAATGGAGCTGAGCTGACTGAACTGGCTTCAAAGGCTAAACCAACTGAGAAGCCACAGTGAGCAGCTCAGTAAGTGTGCCCAAGCTTCTCTCTTAACTGTTAGGCGACGTCACAAAGGTTTTAGGAACAAGTGAGAGCAAATTATAAAATAAGCAGCAAGCCACGCTTTACCCCAGGACCTACTGTCCTGAGAATTCCTGAATCAAGGGAGGGGCATTTTTAAGTGGAAATACGTATTTGTTTTGTTTTTTTGCATTTTCACCCTGAACATGCCCAATCTCATCTGATCTCGGAAGCTACATTAAGCAGGGTTGGGCCTGGTTAATACCTGAATGGGGAAAAAAATTTTTTTTTTAATTTAAATGGACTAAAATGCATATTTCCCTATGTGATTTATAATCTATTGAGAACTTATTTATGAGATAGTGTTACAATAGAGTGTACCCTGTTTGGGGAACATTCTAAATGTGATTTCATTCCTGGTGAAACCAAGCATTCAGTTTTGCTTTGTTTTGCTCTTCTCTGTTTTATTCCTTACCTAGAGATGCTATTTATTCCCCAGTGAGGAAACTGCGGTGTTTCATCTACTTGATTTTTGCAGTTCGCTGTATTTGTTTTTTATCAGTTACCTGTGACTGAAATGAACAGTCTGAGAAATATATATTTAAACCAAACAAAACTTTTAAAATAGCCTTCTTTTCAGGGGCTTGTTTCCAGGATTCTCCCAGCGTGAAGGTCTCACCCTGAGAATATGTTAGCCAACTGAAGAAACAGTTATTTTTGAAGCCACTTAAGTCCAACTTATTGCTGGGTAACAGTAATATGACTGTGTAAGGTATTTCAGTGGTTCGTTAGCATGCAGCACCTATGAGAATAGAGAAATAACTCTTGAGCCAACTGAGCCTCTTCCTGTACTTCCCACAATTGATAGACATTGCTTTAGCTCACACCTACCTCATGTACCACCTTTTAAAGCGAAGACTTTCATTTAAGTTACCTTGTGGTACCCCTTGGACCAGGCATTTAGCAGCAGTCACTGGGCTATTAATGGATGATCTTGGGCTTGCTGGCTGTTTTGAACCCTGGTTTGTGCTGCCATCACCCAGAGATGATGGGGTCAGGCAGGATGAGGGCAGGAAAGAGGACAGGCAGGGCTGCTGCCAGAACAAGAGCACAGCCCAGCACGGTGCCAGCCCCCACACCACTGAGGCACAGCACTTTGGGGCAAGGAAGAGAATGCAAGGAAAGTACAGGGGTGCAAGACAAACAGTGATACAGCACAAGGGGCAGAAAAGGACCGGGTACCCAGTGGAGGATGGTAGGGCCATCATGCCTCCTAAAAAGAGCATGTCTTTGCGGAATATGGCCCCTCGGAGAATAGGATGAGTTAGCTGTTTGACTGTACCCTTCAGCCACAGTGTGATGTAGTAGTTCACTCCTTAAACTGCACCCAAGCTGCCTGGCTTCAAATCCTCACTCTGCTACTTACTAATTGTGCCACTTTAGGAAGATGACTCAAGCTCTCCTTGCCTCTGTTTCTTCATCTATAAAATAGAGGTTATAAAATCATTACCAACATCATAGATCCCTGTGAAAATTACTTACATAATATAAAATTATTTACTCTCTGGCTCACTCCTATGAAGAGCAGTAGCTGACACTGGGAGTTAACTATTTTTTGCATTGTATTGTCCTTTACAACTCCAGAAGCATGCTAGTGAATTCTTTAATTTCTGTATGGCTTTCTTCCACCAGTAGTATTTGCAAGAGTCTTTGCTTTCTTATCAAATCCTTTGCAGTAAATTAATTTTAAATTTTAAATGCAGAGGTTTACTCATGTGGAACACCTAAGATTGGAGGTATAGTCCCGGTCTTTCCTTTTTTCATCTTGTTAATTGAAAACGGTACTGGGGATACTACCAATCCAGGTCACAGTGACAAAAAGAAGAGTAACTTTTCCTTGGCTGTTTTTGTATGCATTTCTTTTAAAGCAAAATAGAACCCTTATTTAGAGTTTTAAGTAGGAAACAATTTTGTATAATAGTCACAATTTTGCATGGATCTTCACATAGAATCATAAAAGAAAATAGCAAATTCAAAAAAGAAAATAGCAGATATCAAGAGTGCATGGAAACAGATTGAAGGAGTGGACCGTGGTGAGCTTGGGATTTGGGATTCAATTTTTGGTCATCCATTTTTAATTACGTATGTATGGAGCTCCGGTGCTTGGTGTTTTGAGGGACATAAAAAAGAATCAGACATGCTTTTTATTCTCAGAGAGCTTAGAAATTCAGGTAGACGATATGTACATGGGCACTTCACATCTCCAGAACCTATCACACACCTGGCAGGTAGGAATTGTGAATTGTTCACTTTTTATCCCCAGAAGATGGCAAAATGAGAAAATACGGCAAAAGATTACAAACCAGTTTTTATACATGCCCTAAGAGAGATGGAAAATTCAATGGAGAGATGAGGGGAAAACCTGGACGAGCCAGGTCTTCACTGATGTGCGGGATATGGGCTTTGTGGATAGACAGGTCGGGAGCAAAGCAGATAGCAGGTGTTAGAAGATTTAGGAAACACAGGAGTAATTGTGAGTACTTTAGTTTGACTAAAGGGAAGTGGTGAAAAATGAGGCTGGAAAGTAGATTGGCTCTGGACCTATCAGGAGCTTGAAAGTTAGGCTTGGAAACTTGGACTTGATTCTAGAGGCAGCGAGGACCCATGGAAGATGTGAGATAGAGCAGGGTAGTAGCATGATCAGAGTTGAGCTTCGGGAGGATGAATCATTAAAACGGATCAGTAAATTTCCAATGCTGAATACAGTGGAGATGTGTTGAACCATCTGGCTCTGAGTATAGAAAGGATGAGACCGGTGCAAGAGGCACTTAGAAGGTAAAACCGATGACTCATTCTGAGCCCCTTAGTGACAGATGATGCTATGATTAGCAGAGCTAGGCAGCCCAAAAGGGAGAGCTGGCTTGACAGGGAGATGAGGAGTTTTATTAGGGTCATATTACGTTAAAAGTTCTGGCAGGACATTCAACATCAGAACTCAAGAGAGAGATTTTCAGTGAAGAGGTCATTCACATACAGAAGATATTTGAAGCTTTGGAATTAATTACCAAGCGAGAAAGGCCTAAGAACAGAAGACTAAGGATATATCCTCAAGTATACTTCCACTTAAAGAGAAAGAACACACCAAGAGGGAACGGCAAAAAATAAAATGAACACCTTGGAGTATCGAGGAAGTCACAGAGAGCGGAAGTGTCAGAAAGAAAAGACCAGACAAGAATTTTATTGTTGCAAATAAATATAGAACCTGAAAGGAGATGCTGAATTTGGTGACTAAGAGGAAATTGGTCGCATTCCATGAGAGCAGAAGAGTAGTGAAGATCAAACCATGCTATAAAAGATTAAGAAGGGAATGTGTGGGGAGTGAGTAGCTTCAATGAACATACATTCTGACAATTAAGTTAGTGAACTTGTTGCAACAATGTTGCTCACCTTTTTTGATATCAGAGGGATTATTCATTATGAATTTGTGCCAACTGGACAAATTGTTAACCAAGTTTACTATTTGGAAGTGCTGAAAAGGCTGCGTGAAAAAGTTAGACGACCTGAACTTTTCGCCAAAAATTCATGGCTTTTGCATCACGACAATGCACCAGCTCACACAGCACTGTCTGTGAGGGAGTTTTTAGCCAGTAAACAAATAACTGTATTGGAACTCCCTCCTACTCACCTGATCTGGCCCTCAATGACTTCTCTCTTTACCCAAAGATAAAGGAAATATTGAAAGGAAGACATTTTGATGACATTCAGGACATCAAGGGTAATATGATGACAGCTCTGATGGCCATTCCAGAAAAAGAGTTCCAAAATGCTTCAAAGGATGGACTAGGCGCTGGCGTCGTTGGTGCATAACTTCCCCAGGGGAGTACTTCAAAGGTGACCATAGTGATATTCAGCAATGAGGTATGTAGCACTTTTTCTAGGATGAGTCCGCAAACTTAATTGTCAGACATCATAGAAGACGTTTTTTAGAATGTTTGCTAGTAAAAGGAAAGAAATCTTAGAATTGTCTCAATTTTAATACTCCCTTAAATTTTGCTTGGCAATGAAGGAAAAATAGTAGAATCAACTTTGTAAGAAAAGGGAGAATGCAACAGGGCTGTAAACTGAAAGGGCCCAGGACACCATAAGAGAGTAACTTGAAAATTAATGGTGGATGGTACAAGATCACAAAGCACGTAGTAACATATGGGACCAAAGACGTAACTGATATGTTCCAATTTTATGAGATTTACATTATGCATATAGGTTATTGTAACAATGAATGTGGTCTCCCAAGCAGCTCAGAACTGGCCATGAGGAGAATACCAGTGGTGGATGAGCCATTTTATGATCCAGCCATGTGGTTGCCCATGCATATGGCCTGTCTTCCCATGGACGAATTACCTTACCGCTCTATTACCATTGTCCTTCCATGAGCATTGTCTTAGTAATATCACAGAAATAGCCTGAGTTATCTCTTCACAAGAGAGTTCCTGAAGATGGAAAAGGAAACCAAACTAAGTAGTGCATTCAGGAACAAGCAGGGGAAAGTTCTCCTAAAACCTGCCTTGCATCTGAAAGACAGGAGTCAGTACAATTGTTTCATTGGCCTAAGACTTTCAGAAATATATATGGGGTCCTGTCCAGGGGCTACTAGAATGCATGTATTGTCAATGTCGAGTAAGAATTGCTTCAGAGTAAAATATCGGGGAAGGCAAAATGAAGATTTACCTATTTCCCCAACCAGGAAAGGCTATATAGACAACTCCATCTTAAAAATAAAATCACATTCAAATGCTACAATTAATGTGATTGTTATTATATTATTATCAGCACTAATAAAAATGGTAAAAACATATTTTCTCACTTGCTGTAATATATCTAATTGAGAAATGGTGAGAATAAGGTGCAATTTATTCTAGTTTAATAATGATGCAATTATATGAGAAAAATCATCATAGCATGTTCATTTTAAATACCTAAAACCCAAAAATTCTGCTATTTATTTGAATGTGTATGACTCAAAATTAGATTCTAAAAATATGAAACAAACATGTTGCTACAGCACAAGTACAAAGGCAGCTAAAAATACAGCATAAAAGTAGGGATAATATTTCAGAAAAAGGCATTAAAATTGAGCACCAGATTTAAAAAGTACCATTGAGCACATAGAACCAGAATTAAAGGTGGGTGGGACCTTGGAGTCTCCTCTGGTAGCCTCCTGGTTTTAGAATTGAGGAAACAGAAGCCCGAAGGGTCCAAGAACACCGTTAAATGGATACTTGCAGATTAATCAAGCAAAATCCCTTCAATAAATCAGTAGGGCACATTAAACTGTGACAGATTTTAAATTTGTATACTCATCAGTTAATTTTTTTAAAATGTCTAAGCTCAGTTTGAATGAAGCTTAACTTATAAGCAATAGAACTAGCTCTTTTAGATCACAAGTTAGAGAAGTTTGTCTAAGCATTCACACATACTTATTTAAACTTGTATTGAGTGTGAAGAAATGCTGATTAATAAAACCATGCCATTGAGAAGTCGTATGTTAATTTCAACATAGTTTTAAAAAATTAACTTGCTGTCTCTGTTTATTAAGACCATAAATCTCTGAATTCAATAAATGTTATGGGCACTAGTTAATACAGACTGCATTATTGTGGATATTATTAAGATATTTTTATAATTTTAAGAACATATTTTTGTTTATTACACAAAGTAAGCATATTGCAGAGAAAATAGCTTGAACGGGTATCTTTCTGAGTGTTATACATTTTAATTGTGTTCTGCATGTGTGACTATTTTGATTATTGGTTTTATGAAAGGTAAGCTCAGCTAATTTGAAATTTACATAAATACTGCCATGAATATTTAAAATCTATGCATTACTTAAAATGGGTGTGTTAGATTTGTCATGTATTTTGCAGAAGTATAAATATTACATCATGTGGGTGATTCTCTTGACCCTTACGTGTTAAGAATTATTTTCGAGGTATTTTGGAATTTTTTAATAACAGAATTATTTGACTTGCATAATTTCCTATTTCACAGTAATACTATAGTTTGATACATGCATATGCTTTGTTAGACATGACACACACACTGAAAAGAGATTTAATATCTATACATTCATTCATTATGGAGTAAAAAGCTCTGCTACTATTGATGTCCATTATTTCATGATTTGAAAACTTGACAAGTTAGTAACATGTACAGTAGATACAGGGAATTAATATTAATCCAGCAATAAAGCTACTAAATCAACAGTAAATCTGTGACTAGAAATACCAAGAATTTAAAATGAAATCATGACATCATATAACTTAATTCATATTTCTTCATAATTTGGAGCTCTCTCTTTTTTTTTTTAATAAAATCACTACTAAAATCAAAGCTGTTTGATGTTTCTTCCAAGAGTTTTCAAGAATAAGAATTATCTAATATTCCAAAAGCAATCTAAGTCTGCAACATCTAAGATAAATACTCAGTAAAACTTGTAGGGCCCTGTAGATGGGTCCCTTTGTTCCCGGAAAGACTGCTCTTCCTCCCTCCTCACCCATTTTCTAGTCCAGTGCCCCAGGGGCTTTATGGCTCATCAGCTGAGATGAGCCATCATTCCTGTTTGGCATGTCTCACCCAGTTGAGTAACTTCTCGCCTATCATGTTTTGCCAGCTCAGCTTTGGCCAGTGCCTCTTGAGCTTCTCTGAAGGTAACCTAAGCTTCCTGTTTGTCTGCCGTTGCAGTAGCACCTGATTTCCACTTCCTCGGCAGCCTGTTGACTTGAGAAGAGAGTCCCATGTTTAGTTCTGCTCTTGGACCCTTTCTCTGTTTCCTCTCTTGTCTCCGCTACTCCCATCCCTTCCTCTGCCCAGTGCTTTGCAGACCCCCTTAACAGAGGCTCCTCTAGCCGCGCATTGTACCGCTTCTCCACTTTCCTCACTCTCCACATCTCGGGCCTTGGAGTCCATTTTCCTTATACCAATGCAGGCCCAATAAGCTCCCACACTTCTACTCTCTGCCATAGTAATTGTGTTTTAGTCTATATTTTTCTTTTGGGACACCTATCAACTCCTCTTGTCATAGTGTGTGGAAGTTCAGGTTGACCAAAAAGAGGACCTCATGAGTCTCATTTGAGGGCCAAAATGCTATTGTCGTTAACTGGGTCGATGGGAAAACTGAGACATAAAGAGGTTAAGTCACTTGGACAGGCCACGCAGCTGGTGGGAATTAGAGCTGGAATTCAAACTCAGAGACTCAGGATGCCCATACATGTGTTCAACACCTCCCTGGACAATATGAGGGTAAGCAGGAGGGGCGGAATATTGAGGGGACTACTTACAAATCTAACCCATTTCAAGTCACCAGCAGGCCTTTACTTTTCTTTTTTTGTAAGTAGATTTAATAGGTTGCAAACTTATATGTAAATTCCAAAAAGTAGGTGTGTTCTTTAATAATGAGTATAGTTAAACATCTCATTTTTATATAGTAGGGAGAATAAAATGCATTTTAAACAGGAAGACAGATAGGCCTGGGGGAAAAGTTCAGGGAAGAAATAGCAGTTTTTTGTGCGCTCTCTGGCATCAACTCAAAGACAGATTCACAAAAGGACATAGGCAACCCTGGAGATACGAGTGAAATGTATCATTTCCCTCTGAAATGAGGATCTGCCTCTGAGTACCAGAGAAGTCTTAGATATGAACGTAAGGGTTTTGCAGATTATAAGAATTATCATTTTCTGAAGAATTATCATTTTCTTGCACGTTTATCTTGTGATTGCTGGAATATTTTATGAATACATTTATAAATGTGAAGGAGCTGCATTAAAGTATCCCACTGGACTCTTAGCTGGGCTTCTGGGGAAGAGAAGCTGATATACAGATAATGAATATGCATGTTGTGACAGGAATGGGAGGACAAAGAAAGAAAAGTGATGGGTACCACCAAAGACTGTGTGGCTTTAAAGACTGATGGAACAGTGAAGTTAATGTGGGGATGTTGAGACAGACTGATAAGACTTCTAGTAACTATGTTCGACAGATTTGAGAGATGTGGCAGGAGTTGCAACTGTAATCTTTGGCAAAGGGTGGTGGAATATTCTGCATAGTTACCTAACATTAGTGTTCTAAGCCATTTGAAATCTGTCCACAAAAAGAGCTCTCTACTAAAATTTCTGTTCCATGCACCCTCCTAGCCACCCCACCCCTAATACAAAAAAAAAAAAAAAAACCCTCTAAAGAAGGAATACCAGAGTTCAGTCCTGGGTTCTAATTCCTTTTCTCTAACATATGGACACTTACAGACATTATTCTTTTGCTTGAGCTTAACTGCAGCATACATATACATGAGACATAAATCTACTTGTCTTCCTCCCAAATTGCCTTGCATTGAATTTCATAAATTATGTCCTATCATCGTGGAAGACATTTGGAGCTAAATATTCCATCACTACTGAAATGCCACAGCCATTTATCTCTCCTCCAAATAGTCTCTTTTTGCAGAGTGGCCACTCACGAAGTTTCAAGGGGTTTAAATGTGTATATTGTGTATACATATATATGTATATATATATATATATATATATATATATATATATATATATATATCTCATAACTTTTTCCATATTTCTGGTCAGCTGGTAATTTCTGACACTACCCTTCTCTCAAATCATCTCTCCACCTCCTTTGCTTCTACTTTTATTAAAAACCAGTTATTTTCTACAAAGACTATTATACTTTAATTGCATTTCTTAGGGTCTGGGACTCTGTACTATCTCACTGACGTACCTTAGTGTTGCTTTCAAAAATGCCCTCACAAAACTCTGTTTAATAATTTCTAGTTTTCTCTCCAAGACTCTTGCAATGCTTCTTATTACCTAATAAACCGGGACCAAGGAATTCATTCTCTGCATTCAGAACCTCATCACCCCTTCTGACTGTCCCCATTGCATCCTATGTGCCTCTTGTTCACTACTCTCAGAAAGGCTTTTAATTTCCTGAACAGTCTTGTCCCCAAGGACCTACGCTTGTAGCATGCTCCATACCACCCTTCTTTTTCCCTCAAGGAATCTTGGAAAATCTGTTTCCTGCATATATCCATTCCTGACCAACTTGGGTAACTAGTGAATTCCTGAAATAACTGACAGGATGTAGCCTCTTGGGCCTCCCTGCCCTACAAATGCTAATTTGAACTTTGCTCCTATGGAACTTTATTATTACCTGCTGTCTTAATCAGCTCAAGCTGCAATAACAATATGCCATAAACTGGGTGGCTTAAACAACAACCATTTATTTCTCACAGTTCTGGAGACTGGAAAGTCCAAGATCAAGGTGCTGGCACATTAGGTCCCTGATGAGAGCTTTCTGGCTTCTGCTGCCTTTTTGCTGTGTTTTCACATGGCAGAGAGAAAGAGAGCTCTGGTCCCTCTTCCTCGTTTTATAAGGACACTAATCCCATTTGGGGGGCCTCACTCTCATGATCTCATCCAAACCCAGTTACCTCCCACAAGCCCCATCTCCAAATACCATCGCACTGAGGGTTAGGGATTCAACATATGAATTTGAGATGACACAGACATTTAATCCACAATAGCCAATCAGTTTCTGCTTGTGTGTGTGATCATTTGGGTGATTGTATTTCTGCAAACTCTCCACCAACCACAGAAGACGTGTCTAATAAACACTTAGAGATTTACTGCTTGATAAAGTCATAGAATGATGTGCCATGTTCTCCTTCGTACTTTCTCCATTCACCTTTCTTTGTGTGGTGTGTGCTAAGCTTTGTTCACAAGGATGGTCTGCACCATGGTACCCAGGGGTTAAATCACAAAGTCCAGCAGTAGGAGAGATATCCACAGAGATGCTTCCCTAAAGTGTGCTTCTTAAGCTGTGCATCTGGGAACTTGCGAGTACTTCTATTTCTTTGCGTTTTTTTTTTTTTCTTTTTCTTAAACAAGTTTTATTTTCTGTCTATTTTTACTGAGTCTCTATCATTCATTGGAGAATGGGAAGACAAATCAATTTATAAACTCCATGCATCAGTTTCCTATTGCTGCTGAAATTACCACAAATTTAGTGGCTTCATCACAAATTTATTATTTTATAGTCTGGATGTCAGAAGTCCAAAATGGGTCAGAGCTAAAGTCAAGGTGCTGGCAGAGCTGCATTCTCTTCTAGAGGCGCTAGGGGAGAATCCATTTTCTTATCTTTTCCAGAGTCCAGGGGCCCCCAAATGCCTTGGCTCCTGACCCCATAATCACTCAGAGCTCTGCTTCCGTTGTCACTGTTCCTTCTCTCACTCTGTCCCTCCTGCCTCCTTCTTATAAGGACCTTTGTAATCACACTGGGCCCGCTCTGACAATTCAGGATAATCTCCCATCTCAAGATCCTTAACTTAATCACATCTCCAAAGTCCCTTCGCGTGTAAGATAACATAGTCACAGGTTCCAGAAATTAGGACGTGGACATCTTTGAGGGACATGGAAATTATTCTGCCTACCCCACTCTCCTTGGTTGTCAATATGAACTTGTGTATAATACTTTTCATGTACTGAATTGAAAACAAACATATTAATATTCAAATGAAGAGAAGAAAGTTGTTGTTTTAAGATCCCGCAAGCAGGTGCTTACTGACTGATAGAGCATTATGTTGTACTTTTTGTATGGAAGATTATTTATCACATATTCTTAACATACCATGGCGGCTATATATCAAATTATTGATGCATAATACAATACATGCACATTCGTAGTATGTAGCACTAAAACTGAACAAGACCTAAAAAATGCCAGAGTTCCTTCCATACAATTTCTTAGAGGAATCTCCTAGAATTATGAAAGGTAAGGATATGTCAAATTTCTGAAAAATTCTCCCAGTGACACTTTTTCTCACTCTGCCTATGGTTTTTTCAGCATTTCTATTTGGACACAAACACTTTTCCCTGTAACACCTCATGAGCCAATGACAGCTGCAGAAGGAGCCCTGCGTGTTGTTGGCAGGCGCTGGGGCTCCGCCAGTCCCTGACCCAAGCCTTTTCTGAGTCTGCCAGATGCTTCCCAGCTCCCTGCATGTCCTGCTTCTGCCACACGACTAAGGTTGCACTCTGTGGGCCAAACCATATGCTAGCTCAAGAACTCAAAAATAGAGAACGTTGGAATGAAAAATATTTTAATTAACTTTGGAAACCAAATATACATGGGTAGATTGTGGATTGTCAGGACAACACATTTAAATACATTTCATATGGTGTGGTCTGGCCAACTTTAAATCAATTAGTTTGATCTACTTCATCTACCACATTTGTCTATGATGAATTTTCCTTCGTAGTATATAACATGCAGAACACTTTCATGTGTTTTTGTTAGATTCATTTTAATTTTTCCAAATTATTTCTAATAATAGGTAACACTTTGAATGGTTTTCCTATAATTCTTATTTAACACATGAGCACTGTATTCCAATGAAACAAAAATTAAACAACATTAAAGGTTTGGTTCCCATATTGTTCCAGAAAACTAGTTTCCCTTTAAATAATTGCTAATATTAGAAGATGATTATCATAAATAAATTGCAAGCCCCCTACCTACTATTTTAGAAGTAATTGAGCAATAGCAATAGAGACGGTCTTAAAATTTATCAGTTCTCAATCTTTAGTAAATTTAGAGGGAGGGTGGGTGAAATAATGAAGAAGAAACAAAATGATTTTTTAAAAAGGGAACAAAAGTGTTAACTTTGTTTGCTTTGTTTGATTAGGAAATTGTTAGTTTTATTACTTATATCAAAATATTCATTCATTTTGACATTTGTTATGTGTTCTTAAAAGGCATACTTCTTTCATCAGTGTTTCTCCTTTCCCATTTGGCTATTATTGTTGTTTTCTAGTGCCTGAGTAATTAGCCTGCCTTTCAATTTACACGTTTATTTACTAGGGTAAAGTCAATATTTTTGTCAATGCCTTAGAATTGGGCATATGCTTTGCAGTCTAATGGCAAAGAACAAAATTACCTCAGAAGAACAAAGCCGTGGTGGCCAACAGCAGTGACTTACAGGTGAGGAAGGAAGTCACTTCACCTGGACAGAGTCAGCCAACAGCTTGGTATGTTTACAAGCCAAGCCTGTATTTCACCTCTCTCTCTCTCTCTCTCTCTCTCATCTTTATACTTCATGCACTTAGTAATGTTTGGATACAGGAAGAGTCACCTCACTTGTTCTAACACAATTCTGCAATAATAACGTGGAGAATTGCCAGCATGGAGAGCTTTCATTGTTTTCAAAGCATCTTCATAGCCATTCTCGCCTTTGATCCTCACAACTACCCTGAGAGGTGAGCAGGAGAGACAGTGATGTTCCCATTTTGACACATAAAGAGACCTCTTCAAGCTTCAGCAGCCTTTGAAGGCCTCTGGGCAATATTTTTGTCTGTAACTGCCAGGTGAACTTTGCTCTTAGAGCAGCCTGGGGAGAAACAAAAAACAAAAAACATGTCGGCCTGATACACCTCTGACGTTCCCAATGCCCTTTCCTCCTTTCCCCTGGTATAATGTTCACTACCACCTTCAAATGTTCCGTGTCATCAGGCTGTCTTTTCCACCCATCACCCCTTTCAATCTACTCTGCAAAGAGAATATGACACCTGCCCCCACTCCCAACACCCTCTGTTCCCCTTTCCTGCTTTGTTTCCTCATCACACTTACTACTTTTGGACATACTACATAGTTCACTTGTTCACACAATGTATTAATATTTGTTGTCTGGTTACCCACTGGAATGTAAGATCCTTGAGGGTAAGGATTTTTGTCTGTTTTGTACCTATCTCCCCAGTGACTGGAATAGTGCTGGCAAAGGGCCAATCAAATGCTAGCATGAGTCACTGGGTACAGACTGGAACTAAGGACAAAGAAAGTCAGTGCTGCTCCACTGGGGAGTTCTCTCTCAGGGAGTTGGGTGACAATAGTCTTATAAGCAAGGCAAATACAGCTTGAATTAGAGTAACAAATAGTCAGGCCTTAGGTATCAGCCCTTTACAGAGGCTTATGGGGCCCCCACTATCTACCATGTGGAACCTTGAGGGCCCAGGATAAGCTGAGTTTAGGAGCAGACCCTCCTGCTTAGAGGAGGGGAGTCGCGCAGTCCAGGTACTTCATTCCCAGGCAACCTGGAAGTAGTTGTTAGCATCATTCCTGTTTGTCCACCCAAATGGCAGGTGGGAGGCACTGCATTTGTCGAATGAATGAATGAATGAATGAATGAATGAATGAATGAATGAATGAGTTATAAATGAAACCAGTTATTTGTGTGTGAAAATAAATCCATGTTATATAATAGTTTATTTTTAATTGCAGCGAGAAAACCTTAATCAAGCAAAAGTCAGCAAATAAAGGAGGGATATTTGGGGTATGGGAGGCCAACTCATTTGCCCAATCACATCTGCCTTTATGGGGTCAATGTTAGGTATTGTGCCAGCAAGCAATGGCATTTCCCTAGTTGAAGAGCCACTCTGACTCTGCGGCCCTTTCCCCATCACTTCCCTTCATATAGCCATGGCAAGTAGGTTCAGCTCTGAAGACTGTCATTTACACATACCAATTGCAGGTATAAATGCAAGGCTACAAGTTTTCAAGATAAAGATACCAGTTTAATCTGCTCTAACCATCAAAAAATACCTGTATTCATCTATGACATTAGGAATAGTTTAGTCACCCATCATTCTTCCGCAGATTAGTCATTAAACCCTCTGATTAACCTTGTTAATGCCTTGAGGAAAACCAGATAATTATAATGAGCTAAATTTAGAAACAACAGTCATTTTTTGTGGATTGGAAATAGTGAAAGTCAGTGTCTCTCTATCAGTCTTTTCACCTCAGAAGCTGCAAGAACGTTGTAAGAAATAATGAATAGAAAGAAATATGTTGTGCTTCTAACTGAAAAAAAGTTACTTTTATTTAAGCTTCTTTGGATGCCTATCTGCTTAAACATAAGTATATTTATGTTGAACATTATCTCCTAGGTGTTCTATCCAAGATCTTAAGATTTTGTAAAAAGTACTCCTGGTTTTAATATAATCCTCAAAATAAATGAAGATACATAGATAGACAGATAGATAGATTTAGATGTAGATATACACACACATATATGTGTATTTATGTATATATTTGTATGTATAAATCTATATACATATATGTGATATATTCACGGTAAATCAGTCTGACTGTGGTGTGGCCCCTACCTGCTGGTTCATTTCTTCTCCCTGTGTACCATGGCTTCCCAGAGATACTCTCATATACTGTACTCCCAAGGCCCCAATATATGCCCAATTCTACAGAGGGCCTTGTCAACCAGCTACTACTTATTTCAGTACATTCTTAAAAATCTGAAAAACCTTAAGACAACAAAGGAACTTATTTTTTAAGGTGGGATTTCATGCAGCAATTATACAGATGAGAGATATTTTTAGCCCAAGGCATTTTAGCAGCACACAACATGTAAAGGAGTCTTCTTGGTTCTGCTTGCAAATGGCTTTACAATAGTATTAAAAGTCTCTCTCTCTCTCTCTCTCTCTCTCTCTCTCTCTCTCTCTCTCTCTCAGCCCTTTATGCATTTATTTAACACATACTCACTGAATACATTCTATATGTAAAGCACAGTGGGAGAGGCTTTAGACTCATAAGCCTCATACTCAAAATTCTACAGTATAAATTTGCCATGTGAATAGATGTTTGAGACAAAGCAGGTTTTCAAGTTTACATGAAACACAAGTTTTCTGTAAGAAAGTAATGGGAAAGTGGAAGTAGAAAAATTTGTGGCAGCCAGAATGTGGATAATCCCAAACATGGGCTGAGGGCCGTTAGAGTTGTGGATTGATAGCTAAGTAGAGCCATTAAGGATGTTTCTAAGGGAGTGACATAATTAGAGGGCCCTTTAGTAGGGTTAAACTGGGGATAAGAAGACTGGAGTGGGGCTTTAGTGAGTTCATGTGGGCCTGATTTCAGGGAGACTTTAAGAAGAGGCAAAGCTAAGTGATTATGAGGGAGGAATGTGAGGTAACACAGAGGGAGGCGTCCACGGTAATCAAGGTATCTATCCCAGATGTCTGATAGGATAGTGGGCCCTTTACTGGGACTGGAAAATCAGGAAGAGGGCATTCTCAATTTCCTACAGGGATAATAGGTCATCCATAAAGAAATATCCAGCAGGCAGCAGGAAAGACGGGATTGAGATTTGAGAGTCTATACTGAAGATGAGTATCAGAGAGTCATTCCCATAGATATGAGAATTGATGAGATTGGCAATGGATGAGATATTTGAAAGAATGAGAGCAAAGATCACAATTAAGGAAAGGATCTTACTGGTTTTTACCCAAATTTTAATGACCAACCCTAGCTTATATATTCTCCCTGTTTTAGATGACTCTCTACAGCAGCGTTTCTCAACTGGGGGAGAAATTTGTTAAAAGTGCGGGAGGGAGGGTGAGGTGTTACTGGCATCCAATGGCAAGAAGACAGAGCAGCTGGTAAACATCCTACAGTGCACAGGATAGGCCCCCACAACGAAGAGTTATCTAGCTCAATATGTCAGTAGTGCGGAGGTTGAGAAACCCTGATCCGGGTGCCAAAAGAAAATCCCTTCAACATCTTGTTTAATCAAATGAACATCATCTCCCAACTGCTCTCATCTCCTACGAGAATTAAAAAATAGAAATCCGTTCAAATACAAATAAACTCTCTACAAGGGTCTCCAACTCTTCCATCACATTTCCCGATTGGAAAAAAAAACCAAAAACAACTAAGTACTCAAATAAGAATGCCAGTTTTGTATAAATTATTTATACAAAAGCAAACGAACATTCATCTTTTTTCAAGTAATTCCAGCTTAACACATATATGGTAAAACCACTGGTAGGAAAACGAGGAACCGGTTCAGACTTGGACATATTTGTCCAGGGTGTTCACAGATGCACATGAGTGTTCACAGATGCACATGAGCGATAAGAAAAAGTGTTCATGTGCTTCACCAGCCCAGCCCGCCCTTAAACTTGTGCCAGTCTGCCAATGGCGGTCGCAATCCACAAGTGCTGTGCTGTGTCTGCCATGAATTGCCCAGGTTCCTAGTGTTTCTGCACTTGGAAATAAAATGTTATTTTTGTAACTTTCCTCAATAGTTGCCTACTTAATTCATTGTGATGAAATTAGAACAAGAAGTAAATGTGAAAGAGTCAAAATATTTATGAACCCCCTGACAAGTAGCCTGTATACTGGTATGTCATTTTTGTAAATATGCGTGTGTGTCTTTAGAGAGCCCCATACTGAAAATATTAAGAGTATTAATATTTGTTTAACTTTGTGGATGATAGATAGGAAGAGACTTTATTTGTCTTTTGCCTGGTTGATTTTTAAACTGTCTCCATTGGAATTAAATTTTTAAGTGAGAAATTGGAAAGCAACAAATTTTTAAAGATGACAAATTGCATTTTGCATATATATTTTTTTCAGGATTGCTTTTAGAAAAACCTAAATGTCTATCCATAGGAAAATATAAAATAAATTTTGGAATATTTATATGATGAGATAACTATACAGCAATTAAAAAGAATGACCTATATCTATTGTCAACATCAATGGACCTCAAAAAGATAAAATTGAATGAAAGAAGCAAGTTATAAAATAATATGTAAAATTATATTAGTTGTGTAAATTTAATAAGCAATGTTAAACAATGCTGTAAATGGATTATGGATTATGTACGTAATAAAGGTATAAAAATGTAGACTGGAAAGATACACACCCAATTTGTGATATTAATAGTAACTGTAGCTGGTGAGGGGGTAAGAGAAAAGACTGGAAAAAAAGAGGGACATTCACATTATGAAAAGTTTTACAGTTCTTTTTGTTTGTTTGTTTGTTTGTTTGTTTGTTTTTGCTTGTTTATTTCCCCCAACTTGACTTTCAGCTTTTTATGAACAATGACCACACCTCACTCATCTTTTTACCCATAATGCTTCTCACTGTATCTGGCAAAAATGGTGGTGGTGGATTATTGTCAAGTGAATGAATGAAGCATCAGTTGAAAAGCATTTTTTGGTTCATAACTTTTAGAAGAAAGAGGCAAATGATACATTGTACATTTATTTAAATATTTTTCTTTATTTTTAATTGTGGTAAAAAACACATAACACAAAAGTTACCATCTTAACCATTTTTAAGTATACGGTTTCGTAGTGTTAAGTACACTCACATTGTTGTGCAACAGATCTCCAGCACCTTTCTGTCTTGCAAAACTGAAATTCTATACCCATCGAACAGCTCCCCACCTGCCTCCACGGCCCCCACTGCCCCGCCCCCGCAGCCCCCCTCCCCAACCACCATTCTTTCTAAGAGTTTTACTGCCCTAGATACCTCCTACAAGGGTAATCACATAACACCTGTACTGTGACTGATCTGACTCACCCAACACAATGTCTCCAAAATACATTCATGCTGCAATATGCAGTTTTGCAGTTTTTTTATGAAACCAAATGAGTATATATATATAAGAAGCAAAATGACAAAATATGAACATTTTTGAATTTAGGGGTTGAGTACATGAGTGTTTGTTATATTATTCTCTATACTTAGCTGTATTTTTTAAGCTTTCAAAAAAGAAAGAAGAAAGTATTACATTAAATGGGACATGAGGGTAGAAAAAAAAAAAAAATTGACTGCAAAGTAATGACCCTTAAATTGGGATCATTTGCCAAGACCTGCACTGCTCGAAAGGTAACACCTATTCCCATTCCTGTGAGAGGTTCAGTATTGAATATTATGGGTATTTATTTGACTCTGAATTATATACCTAACAGGACAGCTGATTTTGTTTTTTGAGTAGAGACTCTAAAGAGAATACACTGAAGATGCTTGGAGAATCTAGGAACTGATTTTTATAATTTGAGAAACTTGATTCTGTATAGTATGGTACCTGTCAAAGGTTTTACATAAAATCATCCCACAGACCATAAGCTGCATCTTGGTTTAAAAGGCCAAGATAATTAAATTCTACCCTATTCACTTAAGGAAACGTTAGACTTGGCCTTCTGCTGCAAGACTCTGCAGGCCTTGCTTCTTTTATGTGGAAATGGGATTGTTATACTGCTTGGAAAGCCAAAGCAAGGTCTATAATTTTTTTCTTAAAAAGGCATGTGTAACTTCCATTAACACATATCCCAAATAATATTCCAGCATCGCTATTTTTGTTGTATGGCTCTCAAATGGAATGTGGAAAAATATCCAGGAATGTTGATTTTTCTTTTGATTCCAAGTCCCATTTGCTTTATATCATTTTCCAGCTGACCCTCCCCCAAAGAACTGCTGAACTGGCCAGTTTTGTTTTCTTGCTCTAATTCTGACCATAAATTATGTAAATTTTTTATAAAGTCACCACCATATTTTAGCCAACTTCTATTTCAAATATATGATACCACCCCCAAACTCAGAAATATTTTTTTTCTTCGCAAGCAGGGTACACGATACATTTTCTATGTACATTCCATATACCTAGATCGAGGATGTTAAATGCATATAATGTTTTTTTTCCCATCCATCATTAACCATAGTGACTATTGCTTATATATTAAAGTGCTCTTTCCTGCCAAGCCTAGAAGCAGCCTCAGAATCCCTCCCAATATTCAACTTCAATCTGATGCTCAGTTAATCAGAATTAATACCTTAAGTGAAAACTCTTACTGCATCTGTATTCCAGAATGTATGGAATTCCTTTCTGCTTTACAGTCAAGCTAAGAAAACATCACTTCTATCATATTGTTTGAGTGCATTTTCCCCCTTTCAGGTTCTGTTAGTAGATTATCATCTACTATCTGGGAAGCAAAAATCTCCTTGTAGAACGCAAAATAAGAAATATTTTCTCATCAATAGAATTTCACTTTTTTAGCATGAACAAAGTAATTTTATCAACAATGTATTGTGGTATCAACAATGTATTGTGGTTGCAACAATTTATAATAATATGTTGAATGAGTTATTGTTTCAGACACTGTAGTAAATGTCATACAAATATTTCCTCATATTTGCAACAACTCTATGAAGTCGGTACTATAATTATACAGATGAGAACACTGAGGTTTTGAGATCAGGTGACTTGACTAGCAGTATCTGAAAGTGGCTGAGTCCAGTTTCAAACATGTGTGCCATACATACCCTTTAACCATTATACTGCACTCAGTGTTGTGCCGGAGCCTGTTCGTACTGGCTCATAAAAGCCAACTATCGAATTTTCAGGAATTTTTCAAGCTGGTCATTAAATATAGCCATTATTAAAAATTAAATTATGTAAACATAATTAAATAAATTACATTAAAAACAAAGGCAATAAATATTCTAAGTTCATCACTCTTAATTATTTACTACAGTTTACTATTGTGACTCCTTCATTAAAAGATTTTTATTAAAAATATAGCTAACATGCAGTATTATATTAGTTTCAGGGGTACACCATAATTATCTGACATTTATATACCTAAAGAAGTGATCACCATGATAAGTCCAGAAACCATGTGACACTGTACCACACTATCACAATATTATTGACTATATCCCTTATGCTGTACATTACATCCCCATTACTTATTTGTTTTATACCTGGAAATTTGAGCCTCTTATTCCCCTTCACCTTCCCCCCCTCCTTTTTTTTAATTTTTCAGCTACAGTTGACATTCTATATTATTTTATATTAATTTCAGGTATAGAGCATAGTGGTTAGATATTTATATAATTTAAAAAGTAATCCCCCTGACTAGTCTAGTACTCACCTGGCACTATACATAGTTATTACCATATTATTGACTGTATTCCCTATGCTTTCCATCCCCATGACTATTTTGTAACTACTAATTTGTAAATCTTAATCTCTTCACCTTTTTCATCCACACTCCTCCCATCTGGCAACCATCAAAATGTTCTGTACCTATGAGTCTATTTCTGTTTCGTTTGTTTATTTTGTTCTTTAGATTCCACATATAAGTTAAAACGCATTGCATCTGTCTTTGACTATCTAACATACTCCACTCAGCACAGTACCCTCCAGGTCCATCCAGGCCACCACAAATGGCAAGAACCTATTCCCTTACATGGCCAAGCAATATTTCATTGGAGTTAGGTAGGGCGGGGTCCCATTGAGTCAGCAGGTGGAGCAGCAGAGCTCAGCAGACCAATCAGATTCAGGTTTGGCCGTAAGCGTAGGGGGAGGGCTCAACACAGGAAAGATGATGCTCACCTGCTGGCTGCATAGGGGGAGCCTACCTCACAGGGAAAATGGCGCTGTCCTCCAGCCCTTGTTGCAAAACCACATGCCTCAGTCTGCCCCCTGTGTGTCTGTGATGCCCACCAAGTCACTGTCTCTCCGCCAGAGCCCAGGGTGAGTACCTGCGTGTGAGTCTGTGCTCGCCCCTTAAGAGGACGTTTGGGTTTCCCTCGGCCTTCTATCCCACCCAGATGGTCAGAATCCCCATTGTTTTTCACAGCCAGTTGTTGTGGGGGCTCCTCTTCCGGGCACCAGGACTCAGGGCTGGGGAGGCTGGTGTGGGGCTGGGTCCTTTGCTCCTCCAGGGGTAACCTCCAAAGCCGAGATATGCCTCCTGGTTCTCAGTCACCACAGGGAAGTTTGGGGGCTAGCCCATTTCGCGTCTTCTCCCCTCCGGCCAGCCTCAACATGGCTTCTTATTTATATCCTTAGTGATAAAACTTCTGTTTAGCTACACTTCAGGTGATTCTCCAGGTTGGCTGTTGTATAATTTAGTTGTAATTTTAATGTGTTCATGGAAAGAAGCAGGCATTGTGTTAATCTACTCTGCCATCTTGGATCTCTCTTCCTATTATGACTCTTGAGGTTATTTATATCGTTTGTGCTTTTGGTGGAATATAGTAGTGTATTACGGCACTTTTCTTCCTAACTAGGCATTCAGTGGCATCACGGTGGTAGGTTAAAATCAGCTGTGGATGGAGAGTTTATGCTACAGAAATTGGGAAATGCTGTCAATCAGGGTTTTGATTTGTTTTGTTGAGAGCCAATTGTTAAACATTTACCAGTACAACAGTGAGTACATTGGTGGAGGTGTTGTCAGTTTTGTTTGTTATTTTTGTAGCTGTTCTTGACATTGGATTCCTCACTACTACAAATTTGGCATAAGTGGATGCGTCTAACCAGAAAATGAGAAGAATGATGGCCTCATTACATTGTTTAGTCAAGCTGTAGGTTATTAACAAAATAGACCTGAATTTTAAGAACAGAAATATTCAATAAATGAGAAATAAGAAAATATAAAGTGGGGCTTCTGGATATAAACTTATGATTATGTGAGCCTCAGGTTAAGTATCTGAAATTTAGATTGTATTTATTAGAGCAAAACTAGGGGAAATTTGCACATTTCACAGTGTATATATACGTATTTTTATACAAGCATGATGATTTACTTTATAATGTTCAGCTATCTGCAATGTCTGGGACCACTGTCCATACCAGATAATCTGTTATTTCAATTTCTAAGGAAAGTTATGATTTTTTTAAAATAGAGCCATGTCTTTTTATATTTCCATTTTTCATTCTACTCTTTGTCTTTGCACAGTGTATTGCAGTTTGTAGGTGCTGATAAATAACTGTGGAATTCATCTGGTCATAAGATTCACAGCAAGTCTTCTCTTTGTAAATGTTGTTGTATATTGTATCTCCTGGAAGTCTGTTAGAATATGGAACTAAGTGGAAAATGTGCATATTTTTATTATCACCTTGTATTGACAAATGGTATTTTTGTTCACTTTTTATGTGAGCCTTCAAAGGAACCATTTAGCCACTCTTAGAGATGAACATGAGATAAAATTTTCAAGTTAATAAAATTAAGTCATTATTCATTTATTTTTTCATTCATTTAATGAATTTTTTGTCAAGTACAATAATAATATAAGCACAATAACTAATTTTTTAGTACTTACTGTATTCTAGGTTCTAATATATTCACTTTACTTGCTCTATCTTATACAAAATGTGCAAGAACTTCATGAGATAGCTGTTACTATTATTTCCATTTAAAAGATAAGGAAACTACTTTTTGGAGAGTTCAAGTTACTTGTCCAGATGTAAATCTTAGATAAGTGTTTCTTAACTCTGAGCTTCTATGTTTAACACCTGTGCTAGGTGCTGTATGGAATGTCAGAGAAAAATGTAACATAGTTATGAATATTGAACAACTTTCAACCTCATCGGAAAAAAGACACGTGGGAGTGGTTACATAAAAAAAGATGAGTGTATGTCCATTGAGCCACAAAAGAAAACCGCACAAATATAAAAGACAGAAATAAAGAGCTTGCCTCTCAATATGTAATACTGAGTTTCCTTTACTGTACAGTTATGTTTTGCTGATCGAAAACATTCATATTATCAATCCTGACAGCAAATTTGAGAAATCATCATATACTCGTACATGTGTTGCTAACGTAATATTGGGAGGATACACTTCAGATTGAATTAATGTCATTAAATAGAAACCTGATAATATATAACATGGACATCAAGTTCTTTGATAGCTCTTGTACAGTTTCTTCAAATACCAACTCTCTAAAGAGGAAGGATATCCCATTTAATACCTCAGTAACTCTTTTTGTATGCACAATACTGTTGACTGAATAATTCCTTTGCTTCTTATGCTTCTCATATAATATGCTAGAAAGTTCTCATCAAAGTGGTTTACAAAATAGATCTCTGTATTCCCTGTAAAAAACAAACAAAATAGTGCTTTGTAAAAGGAAGTCAGTAAATGAAATTGAGAAATCATTCACAAATACTCTCTACCATCTTTGTTGTGACTAATATATATAAACCACAACTTAGTATAACATAATCACGTTGCTCACAAATTACACCTTTCATTTTTCATGAATTATGCTTTTTTATGTATTTTGTATTATACAACCTAAAAAAAACACCAACATTGAAAAAATAACAGTTATAGGCAAAAAACTTTGTGAGAAATCAACTTTATACCACTTTATGTAGCTGGTATCCTCTTTATAAATGTATAAATATATATTGAAGTCTGTTAGAATATGGAACTTAGTGGGAAATTTGCATAACTTAGTTCTTACCTAGCATTACTAAATTATACTAGGTCACTTTTTGTATGGGACGGATTCCAAGTACTTAAAAGTAAAATTTCCTGGGTTAATTTTAACTATTTTATGGCCTTCTAAGGCCATAATATGGCTTTAAGTATTTTCCAGGAATATGTATTTGATTGATACTCCATACAGTAACTTTGTGCAAATCAGTAAAAGATACACTTTCCTCCAGATACTTTTTCTATTTGTTTAGAAGTTGTTATAATTTACTGGTTTCATTTTTTAAATTTTCTCTACAGAGAAAATTCTGTAAAAACGAAAAATGTCATTTTCTTCTTTACAAGCATATTTCATTTTGTCACCTTGAGCATATTATAATAGCTGCTTTAAAATCCTTATAATTCTAACATGTGAGTGATTTTGGGGTTGGCATCTATTGGTTGTTTTCCCTTGAAAATAGGTCATGTTTTTCTTGCTTTTTGTCAAATAATTTTCAATTATATGGATATTGTAATTGTCGTATGTTGGAAACTCTAGACTATTCTATATTACTTGATGTTTTTGTTTTAGCAGGCAACTATCTTGGTTGTAATCAAACTGCCAACTGTCTCACCTACACTAGTTGGCAGCTCAGATCACCATTCAGAAATTGTGTGCTTCAGGGGTTGGTAAGGGACTTGGGCAGAATTTATACACAAAGCTTGGAGTTCACCTTCTCAGGCCTTCTCCTTTCTGAAAATTTCCCCTCACTTTCCAGAGCCTTCTTTATCTGGTTGCTCCAGCTACCCTCAGTGTAAAACTGCAAAAATCTGGAACTCAACACATGCTCATCGTTACTCCAAGTTTTACTCCCCTTCAAAATGTTCCTACTTTTGTCCGCTCTTCAGAGTTGTCAGGTAGTTTTTTGTATTTTACCCAGAATTTATAGTTATTTGCAAGAGGTTCAGTTAGGAGCTTGTTCATCCACACCAGAAGTGGAAACTTCTATATTGATTTTATAGAACAAAACATTTTATTGCCATTTGCCAGAAACACATTGCAATAACATATAAATTTATGAAGTCTTTGATTCAAACAGCTCCCTTGAGGGTTAGACAGTTTACAACCCTCTGTGTGCAGCAGCCCTGACAGTGTATGCATATTGTTGCAAGCACACACAGTTACTTTGTTAGAGTCACACCATTAAACCTGAGGGAGACTGTTTTACACAAAATCTAAGGCTATGTTTCACTTTTGTCCCTGGTCCTCACCTTCTCTGAAACACTCACCTATATAGCCTCCAGACTGTTGGAAGTTAATCTGTCTCTCAAGTAACTACAGAGAGAGTTTTTCCGCCCCTTTCCAAGTAATCCATTGCAATACTTAATAGAGGATTGCCAAAGAAATCTAACTTACATCTAGCTTGCTGCCTCTGTCACTGCCACAACTTGCAAGCTACAGCCCACACCTCTTCACATTGCACCTTTTCAGTCACACTGCATGTTGCTCACTGATTTTTTGTAATAAAACTATCATTATTCTTATTAGTTTTGTAAAACCATTATTTTGATAATGAACTGATGATGATGAAGACCAGCAGGTATTTATGACTTAAATTGAGTCAAAATTTCTATCTAGCTTGAAAAGAACTTCTTAAACCAAATTTATCCATGATTCCAACTTTATTAACTAGTACTATGTTATGAAAATGCCACCATCCTTATTCTGTCATAGATATACCATGTCACTCCTCATCCAGAACTGTGTTACAAAATGCTTAGGATATTGAAATAACTCTAGATTTCTACAGTCTTTATTGTTTTTATTCCTCCCAGAACTGTAATTGTTAAAGACTGTAGTGTCATATTTCTTACATGCTGTTTTTAATCACTGTAAATACCTAGTTCTTTCTCTGCCAATATTACACCTGATTATTTATTAAAAACCACATATACATGAAAATGCCCCTCCTTTCATTTACATACATAATACTAATTAAACATTGAATCCCAGTATTTCTTTCTTTTTTTTTTTTTAAGATTTTATTGGGGAAGGGGAACAGGCCTTTATTGGGAACAGTGTGCATTTCCAGGACTTTTCTCCAAGTCAAGTTGTTGTCCTTTCAATCTTAGTTGTGGAGGGTTCTGTTCAGCTTCAAGTTGTTGTTCTTTCAGTCTTAGTTGTGGAGGGCGCAGCTCAGCTCCAGGTCCAGTTGCTGTTGCTAGTTGCAGGGGGCACAGCCCACCATCCCTTGTGGGAGTCGAACCGGCAACCTTGTGGTTGAGAGGACACGCTCCAACCAACTGAGCCACCCGGGAGCTCAGTGGCAGCTCAGCTCAAGGTGCCGTGTTCAATTTTAGTTGCAGGGGGCGCTGCCCACCATCCCTTGCGGGACTCGAGGAATTGAACTGGCAACCTCGTGGTTGAGAGCCCACTGGCCCATGTGGGAATCGAACCGGCAGCCTTCGGAGTTAGGAGCATGGAGCTCTAACCGCCTGAGCCACCGGGCCAGCCCATATTTATTTCTTAAAAGATGTAGAACTCATTATGGCCACTTGTATCAATAACAGATTAACTTTATACATTATTGCAATTATTATGAAACGTTTAAGTGATGCTGATATTCAAATCAAATACAGCATAAAACAAATGTACCAAAAAGTTGATGAAGTTAAATAAATTTTGGAAGATTGTTTTGGGGTCTTCGTTGTCAAAAGGTCCCTAATTGCTATCATATTGCCTCTTGTTTAATGCACATAAAGTACAAACATAATTTTAATCAAAATTAACTCAAGAATAGACTAAATGAGAACTATCAAAGGATTATATTAACTGGAGATTCCCACACATCATAAAGCAAGGGTTCATCAGTGATCAGGCCATAAAGTTTCCTGGTGAGGGAGGGACAGCTCTAAGAAATAACATTTGGAAGTTAATGGAATGTGGAAATGAGCATGCCAATATGTTGACATCATCTGTTGAAATGATTTCCTGAAAGAATGAAACATCTTTCTCTCTTATTAAGTTCATTGTCAAATCTCCAATGTCCATTTACTTTGGCCCTATCTTTATAAATAACTGGAAAGTATTCATTCTGCCTGCAGGGCTAGATAGCAATAGCAATGATAACAAGAATTGACAAATGTAATTAATTGAGTGGGTACTATGTGGGTATGCCATGCCCATTTGTGTGGCCAATCAACCTGTAAAGCAGTTATAATCCTCAGTTTTCAGAGGAGGGACCTATACTCAGAGACATTGTAGTTTATCCAAGGTCACACTGATGAAAGTGACAGAACTGAAATCATAACCCACATCCATCTAACTGACAAGCTTGAATTTGTAACTACATCATGACACAGGCACCTACACTTTGGGGGGATGAGCTCGTCTAATAAGAACATACCTGGTAAACTCTCTCTGGAAAGGTTGCAGCCTAGATGTGAAAATGCTTCAAAAGCCAGAGTGTTACAGCGATGCAAGGCATTCTTCCTTCTTGTTTGCTCATTTTTCTTTGTTTCCCCCCATCCCCTTTCTCTCATCACACTTGGTACGCAAGTAGATGAGTCACGCTGAAAATGTGTGCTTCTCTTCAGTTTGTTCATCTCTAAATCTATTCCATAATGAAACATACTCCTCAAAAGCTGAAGACAGTATAAAAATAGTAGAATTCAGAAAAAATAAACCTTTTAATTCAAGCTCTGTATATTAGTCTATATTTTCTATTAATCTAGCTTTCTGTAATGACTAACTGTAATACAAAAACAAAGGAATCAACTAAAAACCTTATTCAAGTCTTCACTTTCAAGTCTTGTATGAAAGCAAAATTATAATGATAGAAGCAAAAAGTTTTACATAAAAATCCTGCGAAGTACATAATTTTAAAAAGTAAAGCAAATTGTAAAGCAATTGGTTCTATAGAAATAACATCCCTAACCTTTCCCTAAATTACACGAAGGTTGTGACATTTCATGGCCACTGGCACAGCTAAATATAAACAAATTATTCTGTGCCTGCTCCCTGTGCTTTTACTGACTGACACAACAATTAAGGAAACAAGTTTCCTTTGTAAATTACAGCTCCATGCAGCTTTGAGTAAGCAGAGAGTGTACATTAGAAATATTTTTAGCTTGACATGAAACTTTCCAAAGGCTCCTAATTAAGCATTTAAGCTCAAGAAACTATAATTGCAACTGCCAACATAACTGGGAAATCATACCTTTGGTGGGGTCAATCTTAAACTAAAACTATTGTTTGGAAAACCTTATGAAAAGGCTTTATTATTGTTCAATATCTTCTTAAACAGGAGGGTATTTCTAATACTGCCCACTTTATGGGAAATTCAGGTGCATTGTTTATGTGCAGAGAGTATATACAATAAATGTGTAAGCACATACAGATGAAAAGAATGGCTAAATATCAGTCTTTTGTGACTAGAAAAAAGCTCCCAGTCTTGTCCTCCTGAGCTCAAAGCAGAGCACCCCTCAGCCGTGGTCAGATGTGGATTCTGGCCATGGGAGTTCATCTGTCAGAATCACTGGAAGAAGTCTGAGGAGAACACCATCTCACTTATAACTTGATCCAGAACCTATTTAATCTTCATAAACGTGCAACATTTCCAAAAGAATAGTAATGGAGTTTTATGCAGACTACTTCTGTACAGCTCATACTTCAAATATTATTATCTGAAGGCAATATGCTTTTTAAAGTTTAAATGCTGAGCACTTTCAAATTAAAACAGCAGTTGCTTTTAATGAGGATTTTTCAGAGCTATTAGCATATATGAATTTAAAATAACTGTCATCTAGCTACTGTTGTCATAACAAGTCATGTTTTGGTCACTGGTACAATTACCTAGATAAATTTCCCATGGATATTTTTAGAGGATTTTACATCCTTGCAATTTTAAATAGATAATCATATGAAAGTGATGTTGTTTACTTCATTATTATTTTTATTTGAATTTAAGTTATTAACTATTATTATGATTCATTTTAATCCCAAACCTAGAATTTTAGCAGCAAGAATGAGTGACACAAAATGGACTGTCAGTAAAACTTTGGTAACAGCTGACGTTTGTGAAGTACTTACTGTGGGCCTCAGGCAATGTGTGCATTTACTCTCTGTATCCCCCAACAACACTAAATTTATACCCATTCTAATCAGATGAGTAAACGGAGTCAGAGGGGTTAGGTAACTTTGTCCAGAGTGACAGAGTACAAAGTATCATAGTTGGATTTTGACCCAGCCTGTCTGACCCAGGGTTCTGCTCTTACTATGGACACTATGTTGATGGGCCAATTCTTGTCACATGGGCAAATGAGTAAATGAATGATACTCCAGCTTAGAGAAAGACAGACACTACAACAGAATGTGACAGTAAAAGAATGAGGCTTGTTTTCAGACAAATACATCACATATGTATATATTTTCAGAATAAGCCCCTTGGGACACTCTCACCTTATACTAATGGCACCACCAATTCTCAAAACAGTTGTGGAGCTATCCTTGGGAATTGACTTTAGAGTCAATTTATAAGCCATAAATGGACACAACTTAGCCTAATGGCTTTATAGTCCCACCATTTTTTTTTCAACCACAGAGGATTATTCTGTATGAGTATGCGCCTTCCTCACGAGAGTTGGCTCTGAATGACATTTGGCCGTTAAAGGAGTCAAATCCACCCTCAGAGGGTGAAAATGTGCCAACTGCCAAAGTATTTAAAGGGATCTGTCACAGTTTATTTTAATCACTTTCAAAATTGTTTTGAGTAATAAAGGCATTGTTATAAATATAGTCCACTAAGTTGGAAACTTTGATGAGAATCCTATTTATTTAGATAGATAAGTTATTCAGAAGATCCAAAATGGGCCTCATTCTTTTAAAATCCCAGTGTGAGAATCTCTGCCTTGCTCTATGTTTTTGTGCTGAAAAATAAGGGATGGGGTAGAGGGTAAGGAGGCTAGCTACTGATTCCCCCCCCCCCCCAGAATGTTAGGAGATTTAGGTCCCTGGGAAAAATCACTTGCCCTCCAGCTGAGTCTCTTATTGGTGATGGTGATGATAGAAATGTTGTCAACAATGGTTTACTAAAAGTGGAAGACTAAATGGTTTTTAGTATAATAGCAATTGGAAATCGGTCTTAGGCAAAACTTAGAAGTAGAAATTTTGTTTTTTTAACCCCCTATTCAATACCCCTTAGCCTCTATTTCCTCCCCAAATGAGATTGTACCCCCAATCCTCCTTCCCTCCCCTCAGGATCTCAATTCTCATTCTGTGCTGGATATCAGGAAGGTACTAGCTAATGGTTGTTTGCCATGTGACCAACCACCCATATTTGCATTATGCAAAGAAACTTTTAAAGAAGGCAAATGCAGTCTAACTCTGCCGCAGATGAATGTTTCTATCCTCTGTACCCGCTTCTCTTCATCAGAGTAAATCAGTAGAGACTTGCAAACCATCTCTGTATCTCAGAAAGAACGACAGCCCCTTTCTTAGATGGAGAAAAACCAAATACCTTAGAAATTTGAATTAAATTTGTTTGTGTAACCAGAATAATATATCACAAGCAGTAAATAGCTAAAGAGAACCTTGAATTTCTGGCATTGTATGTCTATCCAGAAAAGCTAGGAAAGACAACCCCCAATGAAAACTATCCAGTTTCAAAGGAAATATCTGAAACTAGTCTCACCCAGAGGAGGCATGGATACTAGAGCTGTGATATTGGCTGGGCACTTGAAGTGGCCTCTTCATGCAAACCTCTCAGGACAGCTTTTTTATTATTGATAAGGTTTACTATTCACAAGGTTGTAATATTGATAAACACTAATATTGATCAATGCTGATTCATTATTAACAATAAACTTAGTTAACAAGATTAAAATTAAAGTTTTCTTGTGCAATTTGGAATGAAGAAAGGGGTATTCTGACCTGGTTTTGTAACTTGAATATCTCCTTACCCATCCCCAAAAGTCTGTCTAACCAATGGCCAGCAGGAAACTTATGAAAACATCATTCTAGCCTTCACATATTTGACAGACGAGGTTAAACATATTTATCTCAATCAGCTCTACTGTAAAACAGCCAACTATGTATTAATTGAAAGAAAAAAGAGAGGTAGGCCAATTTAACTAGCTAGATACCCAACAGAATTTACAGTGTGAATTATTAAATTGTTCCCAAAGCAATCACTAAATATGCAACTAAATGGAGGGGGACCAAAGCAATGATCCAGGGTCAGAGCTGTTAAAATGCATAAGGGATGAGGCAGAATTCCACCAGAGGCACTGCTCCAGAGGCCTGTGAGAAGGACAGGTAGGTCCTAACCTAGTGCCACAAGGTTCCATCTTGGCATGTGAAAATCGAAGGTGAAACAGGTGCTACTACTAAAGGCCCACCAAAGCGATTCTGAGGAAAGGGGACAAGAAGAAAGGCCTGAAAGGTTCCAGCAACTTAAAACTGTGCAGCCATACTTCTTTTTAGTTGCCCTCCATGATGGTAAAGAGATAGACCCTCTTCAAGAGTGTTGCATCAACAATGGGAAAGTCCATGAACCATTGATCCTATTGTGTCTTCACTCCCCACTCAGGAACATTCGTCATCCCCACTCCATGGTAGATTTATTGCTAGTCATTCACAAACAGTTCCAGAGTTTCCAACATCCTGGAATTTGCAATAAACATTCAGGAATAAATCTTAAATACTCTAATGTTTAAAAACATTTTCCAGTATCAAACGTATTTCTTACCTAAATATATTGGTCTACTGAGTATGTTTTTGTGTGTTTTTTTAAATACAAACTTTTGCTGTTTCTTTCTTGAGAACTAAATCGATTTAAGAATTTTTAAAGAAAAGAAATTTTATAACATCAGGATTTTTTTTCTCAAGAAAGAAAACATTGATTTAGAAGTAGTTATGATTTCTAGGGAGGTTTATTATCAGGTAAGAGATACAAGGTTGGCTCAGTCTTGTATCAACTATTCACAGGGAACAGAATTGCTGTCCATTCTAATGAAAGATTCAGTATCTGGCTTTTAGTTTAGATCTAAAAGAGTTCACTACCTGAGATGATTTTCACAGTTAGTGTGAACTACAATGATACTTACTTCAGAATTGCTCAAGGTCTGCTTACCATGTAAAGAGTTATCAACCAGAAGCTGAAGGTTGATAAATTTGTTTAACTCAAGAAAAGTGCAGATGCCCTGTAGGACATCCAGAAGGACCTAAAAGATTTGTAAATTCTACGTTCTAGGCTGTAGAGATTTAAAAACTACAAGGTGATTCATTGTGAGCCTTTAGTTTTCATTTATCTACATAGATCACATTTGCTTTTATCTTTCTAATTATGTGAATCTGGGCCCATGATTGGTTTAATGCTTGCAATGTGAGCCATTGAACAAATAAAATGATCGGATTGTGAAAATAAAAAGAATGGATGGAGGGGTAAAGGAGAAAGAAAGAAAAGGAGGAAGGGAGGGAAAGAAGAAGGGAGGGAGGAAGAAGAAGCAGAGCTGTGGCTACTTAGCTCAGGCTGTACTTCAGCTCTATTAAATGGTATTTATTGAGAGCCTACTACATGCCCAGCAGAAGCACTCTATTAATTTCTTTGTGACTCCTGGCAAACATCTTCTGCATGACTTTTGCCCCCAACTCTCCTGTGAGAATAATAATCTTTCACACTATCTGGTTTCTGGAGATGCTGTGAAAGTTGACAAGTGAATGTTTGTGAGGTACGTGAAACTCTCAGATGAACATGTCATATAAACAGGGAAGAATGCCACCATTCCAGGCCACAACCAGAGTCTGGAGCTTCTCTAACAAGTCAGGTTTTTCTGATTGGATGCTACTTGCCTGGGGCTGTAATAGTCTGTGATAACTGATGTGCCTTTCATTAATATGTGTTCATGACTCATGGCCCAGTAGAAGATAAGGATATGAAGATCAAATTCAGGTCAGGATGGCAGAATAGGTAAAGTCTATGCTTGCAACCTCTCATGATCACATCAAAGTTACAACTAAACTACAGAACGACCATCATAGAGAATGGCCTGAAGTCTAGCTGAACTGAAGTCCTACAACTAAGTATGTACAGAAGAAGCTACCTGGAGACTGGTAGGTGGGGCAGAGATGCGGAATGGGCTGGTCCCACACCCGCCTGTAACTGTTAAAAATTGGGAGAGACATCTCAGCTATGGAGGTGAGTGACCTCCCGAAGGAGCAAGGTTTTCCAGCCCCATACCAGCCTCCCCAGCCCAGGGTTCCAGTAATGGGGAGAGAAGTCCCCATAACTTCTGGTTATAAAAACCACCAAAGATTGTAACTGAGTGAGACTAGGGCAGCTGCAGTCCCAGGCACTCCTCTTAAAGGACCAAGAATGGACTTACTCACTGATGGAATCACTTGCTCTGAGCTCTACTGCTAGGGCAGCATCTCCAAAGACACCAGGACATACAGGGAGGAACTGACTTACCTGGACACTGGTTGAGGGCTGGAGGGGCAGCTCTCTTCCAGATGGAGGAGCTGGCAGAAGCCGTTGTTTCTTTGATGAGCCCTCCCCCTCCCTGCATGCAGACACAGGCAGCTGCCATATTAGAGTCTCCATCAACCTGGTTAACATGTTTTGTCTACCCCGTGCTGGTGATTTTCTGAGAACCTGCTCCTCTCAACTTTTGGACACACTGAAGTCCCTTCCAGTGGCTTTTCCATACAAATGACCTGTCTTGGCTCATGCGCTGGACTTTCCCAAAATCTCTCAAAGGTCCACAAAACCCACTCAGCACTTGGCCTCAGCGTGTCCATGCCTTTTACTGAGCAGCCCAAGCCCAGCACTACTGGCAGCCAGCCTCAGTTCATGGCTTGGACTCTCGAGGCACCTCCAAGCCCATCTTGGGTTGTGGCCATCTGCAAATTGCTTGGTGGCTTGAGTCAGGTGGCCCCAGGCAGGGCACAGGCAGTAGCTGACTTTAGCCTGTACCTGAGCCCTTTCCAAGAGGCCTGAAAACCAACACACCCATTGGTCAACTTCTGACCACACCAGAGCACCACCCAATCACCTCCATAAATGACACACCCAAAAGGCAGACTGGGCAGTCTCCAGAGCCCCACTAAAGTGAAACCGCCACTGTAGGGTCAGCCCCTGCACTACAGCTGCTCCACTATAGTCATGGACAGTCCTCACAACCAATCAGCCCAAGGATCAATCTCTCCCATTGACATACAAACAACAACCGGACAATACAAACAACAAGGCTCAACTACAACAGGAGGACACATACAACCCACACAAGGGACACATGTGGAGCACCTGGCTCTGGTGACCAGGGAGACTGTGCCATTGTGCCCACAGAACACCTACTATATAAGGCCACTCTCTACCAAGACCAGCAGACAAAGAAGCTCTACGTAATATATAGAAATAAACACAGGGAGGCAGCCTAAATGAGGAGACAAAGAAACATATCCCAAATGAAAGAACAGGACAAAGATGCAGAAAAAGAGCTAAAGAAAATGAAGATAAGCAATCTACCTGATCCAGAGTTCAAAACACTAGTTGTAAGGATGCTCAATAATCTCAATGAGAACTTCAACAAAGAGATAGGAAACATAAAATTGGAAACAGAGATTTGTGGTCAAGACAGTGGAGTAGGTAAACACACTCCCATAAAACTGTCAGCTGTGTTTTCAACAGAAACTTGGCAGACTAGAAGGTATTGGCACAAAATATTCAAAGTGATAAAAAGCAAGGATCTACAACCAAGATTACTCTACCCAGCAAAACTATCATTTGAATCCAAGATGAAGAGCTTCACAGGCAAGAAAAAGCTAAAGGAGTTCATCACCACCAAATCATTATTACAAAGAATCTTAGAGGGACTTTTTTAAGACAATGAAAAGATTAAAAATATAAGTAATAAAATGGCAATAATTACATATCTATCAACAATTACTGTAAATACGAATGGATTAAACGTTCCTATCAAAAAACATAAGGTTGCTGAATGGATAAGAAAACAAGACCTTAAGTATGCTGCCTACAAGAGACTCACTTCAGATAGAAAGACACACACAGACTAAATGTAAAGGGATGGAAAACGATATTTCATGAAAATGGAAACAACAACAAAACAGCTGGGTTAACAATACTTATACCAGACAAAATAGACTTTAAAACAAAGGCTATAACAAGAGACAAAGAAGGGCCCAGTAATCCCACTTTTGGGTATTTATCCAAAGAACCCAAAACACTACTTCCAAGAGGTATGTGTGCATTCATAGTTCACTGCAGCATTGTTTACAATGGCCAAGATATAGAGGCAGCCTGGGTGTACATCAATGGATGAATGTATATAGAGTAGGCAGTACATATATGCAATGCAATATTGCTTGGCAGTGGAAGGGAATGTGTTTTTTCCGTCTTCTGCGGCATGGATGGACCTGAGGATATTGGGCTGAGTGGAGTATGTCAGACAGAGAAAGACAGATGCAATGTGATTTCATTTGTCTGTGTAATCAAAAGAACAAAATAAACAAAACAGAAACAAACTCATAGATACAGAGAATATTTTGATACTTGCCAGATGAAGGGGGGGTTGGAGTGGTGGTTGAAAAGGGGAAGGGATTAAGAAGTACGAATTGGTTGCTACAAAGTAGTCATGGAGATGTAGGGTATAGCATAAGGAATATAGTCAATAATATTGTAATAACTGTGTATGGTGTCAGATGGGTACTAGTTTTATAAATTGGATGGATGGGAGGAGACTTGGCGGGTAGGGTAAAAAAGGTAAAGGGATTAAGAAGTACAGATTTGTGTTTATGAAATAATCCTTGGAATGTAAAGTAAACCACAGAGAATATAGTCAGTAATATGGTAATAACTATGTATAGTGCCAGGTGGGTACTAGACTAGTCAAGGAGGTTGCTTCTTAAATAATATAGATGTCTAACTACAATGCTCTACACCTGAAATTAATATAAAATAATATTAAATGTCAACTGTAATTGAAAAATTTAAAAAGGGGTCCGGGGAAGGTAAAGGGAAATAAGAGGTCCAAATTTTCAGGTATACAACAAATAAGTCATGGGATGTAATGTACAGCTTAGGGAATATAGTCCATAATATTGTGATAGCATGGTACAGTGTCAGATGGTTGCTGGGTTTATTGTGATGATCACTTCTTTAGGTATATAAATGTTAAATAACTATGGTGTATACCTGAAACTAATATAATATTACATGTTAGCTATATTTTAATAAGAATCTTTTTTAAAGATCAAATTATATTTTACATATATTAATTAAACGGCTCCTAATCTTTTTTCATTTCTTTTGAGTAGAGTGCCTCAAATTTTTGTGATTCATTACACATTTTTAAAAAAATTAAAAACTTACTTCTTGACTACAAAACATTCCTTATGTTCAGGAAGATTCTTGCAAAGGATTGCTTGGAAGTTGGTTTATATATAATTGAAGTGAATAATTTTTAAAGTCCTATTGAATTTCAAAACAATTTAAGAAGTTATCACATTAAAATGATATATTAGCAGATTAAGGATTGCATTGTTATCACCTGTTCAAGTAGTTCAAACATTAGAGAGCAATTCATGTTCAGTTTTATTAATAGACTTGCAGAACATCTTGCAAATTTATTTTGTAAGTTGCTGAAAACCTCCACTATTTAAAGTTGTCAACATACATCTAAAATTATTAGTGCAATGACACTTTTTGAAAAATACAACTTTGTGCTTCTTGTAATGTGTGTCAACAGCTACCAGCATTAATAAGCGCTCAGCAGTCAGGAACTGAGCTCATTTCCATCTGTTAAT
This sequence comes from Rhinolophus sinicus, assembly GCF_057876585.1. NCBI lineage: Eukaryota > Metazoa > Chordata > Mammalia > Chiroptera > Rhinolophidae > Rhinolophus > Rhinolophus sinicus. The sequence continues at coordinate 73,827,778 of NC_142502.1, read as the reverse complement.
CTGGGACTAACTCAACAAAGATTCTTGTAATCTAAACAAGTCTGGCTACTGGTCCTTCAGTTCATAATATGTCATACTTTTCTCGGTAGAGCATTACTCCCTCTTTTCTTTTTTTTTTTTTTTTTAAATACCTACATCATTATTACTACTGTTTGCAATTTACTGAAAAGGTCACTTTCTGAAGAAATGGGCACATACATGACAAAATACAAAATCTTACCTAAGGTAGAGTACAGGTTATTTAGATTTTTGATATATATTCAATTTGAGTCTCACTAACTTCTTTCCACCCACTACAATTGATTGCATAAAATGTAAATTATTCTGTAAACACTGTAGGGGAAAATTGATAGTTTTAAAAGTTATCTATATATGTTTAAAAATTAAGAATATTTATGATTTCTTTTATAAAATTATATTTTGTAGTTATTAAAATAATTTAGATGCTTTTTCTAGAACATAGTTTATTTTTACATGTAGATCAATATAGATAGATCTCACCATATTAATTTTTATATCTAGATAGATAGGAGACATATATTATTTTATATATATAAATATATATGGTGGGGGAGGTATTTTACTACACAAACACATGTACAGTTGACCCTTGAAGGGGTTAGGGATGCCAACACCCCACACAGTGGAAAATCCACATATGGCTTTTGACTACCCATAAAGTTAACTATTGATAGCTTCCTGTTGACTGGAATCCTTATTGATAGCATAAACAGTCAATTAACACATATTTTTTATGTTATATGGATTATATTCTGTGTTCTTACAATAAAGTAAGCTAGAGAAAAGCAAATGCTACTAAGAAAATTATAAGAAAGAGAAAATAAGTTTACAGTACTGTACTTGTAATTGAAAAAAATCTATGTATAAGTGGACCCACACAGTTGAAATCCATGTTGTTCAGGGTCAACTGTACATAGTATTAGTGAGGAATAAACTATCCCTTTCATTTCTCATTTTTCTTTCAGAAAATTACTTATTAAACAGCAGTTTTCTCTGGCCTTTCTAATAATATTTAAGATGAACTCTATAACAAAAGAGAACACAAACAATAGTTGAAGTGTAAGTAAGACATACTGCATTGTATTTTGTAGGAACGTAAAAGTCTATCTACCCCAGCAATTTGCTAGAAGTGTCTCACACCATCCTGTGAGTTAAATCCTGAATGTTAAATTTTCAGGATTTTTGTACACCAATTGTTAAACACATACATTATTAAAATTTTAATTATGTAAATTTTTAAAGTACCTTTAAGCAAAATTAATAAATACTGAAAAATTATCAATCCCTCATTTTATTTTTTTTATTTTTAGTAAAATCATATTTTTTTAATTAAAGCTTATTGGTGTGACAATCGTTAGTAAAGTTACATAGGTTTCAAGTGTACAATTCTGTAATACATCATCTATATGTCACGTTGTGTGTTCACCACCCAGAGTCAGTTCTCCTTCCATCACCATATATTTGATCCCATTTACCCTCATCTATCATCCCCCTCCCCATTTACCCTCTGGTAACCACTAAACTATTGTCTGTGTCTATGAGTTTTTGTTTCTTTATTTGTCCTGTTCATTTGTTGCTTTCAGTTTTATATCCCACATATCAGTGAAATCATATGGTTCTCGACTTTTTCTGTCTCACTTATTTCGCTTAGCATACTAATTTCAAGATCCATCCATGTTGTCACAAATGGCACTATTTCATCTTTTTCTTATCGCAGAATAGTATTCCATTGTGTATATATACCACATCTTCTTTATCCAATCATCTATCAAAGGACGTTTTGGTGGTTTCCTTGTCTTGGCCACCATAAATAAAGCTGCAATGAATATCGGAGCACACATATCTTTACAGATAAATATTTTCAGATTTTTTGGGTATTTACCCAGGAGACGGATTACTGAGTCATATGGTAATTCTATTCTTAATTTTTTGAGGAACCTCCACACTGCCTTCCATAGCAGCTACACCAACCTTCATTCCCACTAACAGTGTATGAGGGTTCCTTTTTCTCCACAGGCTCTCCAGCACTGGTTATTATTTGTCTTGTTGATGACAGCCATTCTAAGGTGTGAGGTGGAAACACAATAAGAACGCTTTTTAAAAATATTTCACTGTGGTTTTGATTTGTATTTCTCTGATGATTAGTGATGTTGAGCATCTTTTCATATGTCTATTGGCCAGCTGTATGTCCACTTTGGAGAAATGTCTCTTCAGGTCCTCTGCCCATTTTTTAATTGGATTGTTTCTTTTGTTGTTGTTGTTGTTGTTATTGAGTTGCATGAGTTCCTTATATATTTTAGATATTCACCCCTTTTCAGAGGCGCTCTTTGCAAATATCTTCTCCCATTCGGTTGGTTGCCTCTTGATTTTGTGAATGGTTTCTTTTGCTGTGCAGAAGCTTTTTAGTTTGATATAGTCCCATTCATTTATTTTAGCTTTTACTTCCCTTGCCTTTGAGGTCAAATTCATAAAAATTTTTTTGAACCCAGGGTCCATAAGTTTAGTACCTAAGTTTTCTTCCATACTAATTTTCTTACCTATACTCTTGAAATTATTTATTATGTATATGAGAGGGAATATTATATAATAATGAGCTACTGCACATCTCTCCCCAGCTTTGCGTATGGTGACATCATGTTGGTAGCTTGAAATTGGCCATCGTGGGAGTGTTTACACCTCAGAAATCAGCAAATACTATAGATTGTTTTTTTTTTCCCCCTAAGAGTGTTGGTTCTTAAAACATTTACTGGCACACCATTGACCTATCCTAACTAAACTATTAGAGAAATATCTAATTCTATGGCTTCTTTATATGAATTTATCCTTCTCCTTCAGGTTGACCTTAGTGAAAATGAGCAAAGGACAATATTGTATATCACAATCTGTAAAAAGCGCTTTGAGATTTTATGATTCTAAGTCCTCTTTCTAAACTTGAAAATCAGATCGGCTCTGACAACATTAAAAAATTCACTTCAGTGGTAGGTTGGCAAATAATTGTGCCCCTTCCGTAGGGCAGCCCTAGCTGATGTACAGCCAGGTTGAACAGCTTGTCCTTGTGTCCAGTATCAGGAATAAAGCTGAGTTAACATTCATTGAAAAAAGCAACCTTGGGCAAGGGTAAGTGTTCTCAGCCTACATGTAGCTCATCCAAGTAACTCATCAGGGGTACTCTTTCCAACAACACTCCAAACCCTCACAGTTCAGTTTCCATTCATGTTTGTTTTGTAGTGTATTATGTTTCTTGTAGACATTTAGAGTTGCATTATTAATATGTACACTTAAACCTTAAAGTAAAACTATATTTATAACTTACTATACACTTCCTGGATGGATTGATTTTTCTTTTTGTATAAACCTCATCTGACAGGGAACACGACAGACCAGATCATGCCAATGCCTACTTTGGAGTGAAATGTCTGTGCAGTGAGATTACAATGACCTAATAAATGCAAACACAATAAGAATGCTTTTTAAAAATCTGCATGCAGCATTACATTCAGGAATTAAATTAGATTGTTAAATGAGTTCTCCTAAAATATAAGACAGGCCTTTATAATTTAGTAGAAAAACATGCTTGTTCCAACTAGTAAAGATAGAAAAAGAGGGAGAAAAGGTGTATGAATGTCAATAAATCATTTCTTTACAATCTGGTTGTATTGAAACTTCAAATTAACCAACTAATGTTACATATATAATACTTGTAATAACATTTTACTGAGACAACACTAATATGAGATGATCAGAATATTATCCATGGTGGCGAAACTTCTAGATTATGTAGCTTTAATTTATGGAAATGTTTTTTTTTTTACTATCAATATATGTTTGTTTATGTAAAAGACATTCAATATTGCTCTAAAATTCTGCCATGGTTTTTTTCAAGTGACCTAAAAATGTTTACAATGTCTATCATTATTTTTTAATAGAAAGAATAATTGTTAAATAAAAGTTAAAAGATTCTTTTATTGTATTTTAGTCCTTTGAGGGGTTATATTTTCTATTCAGCTTTTTTCATAGTATCAAAGCCTTAAGAAATCGTACCTAAATTACTTGCTAGGAAGTTGGTAAAAGAGAATACACACACACATATACACATAAAAGGGAAAAAAAAACATGTTACATGGGTGATCAGAGCAAGTAGATTAATTTTATCATGCCAGATGGGAAGTGTCATTATAGATTCACAATTTTCCTATTGTAATTACATGGCCTTGCGGAAGAGAAGAAATAATTATCATTTTCAGTGTCCCTGGCCTCACTGAGCAAATGGCTCTTGATATTGACATTTTGTACCATGGATAATGATACTCTTGCTTCATTCAGAGGAACAAGAAGTGCCATATAAGCACTCACTCATCAATGGCCATTGTTTTATCATCAATTATCACACATTAGAAAAGAAACATCACCAAGCTTCACCCAGTGCAAATTATCATGTTCTCACTATGCCTCATCATTATTAAACTTTTAAATTAAGTTCATGCTTTTGATATAAAGATAAGAAATTGTTCCATGGTGGACCAAAATATTTTTTATCAGGTGTGGCATTTTAAACAAGATAAATTAAAACTATTTAAAATTTAAAAGTTTATTTTTAAGGCATATGAACTGCTAATATAAATTAACTAGAAACTAGAATAACGCTCAAGTCTTTGTTACATTAAAGGCATTATTTTACTAAAATGCTGAGTTTTTAAAAAGCAATTATTAGAACAAATAGCAATTCAAACAAAGAAAGGTAATCTGTGTTTCTGACTATATAAGTATGTACACATACACACACAAAATAATCTAAGCAAAAGTACGTAGGTCTTAATTTTATGTACCACTGTCCATTGTATTGGTAGACATGGCTAGAATATAAATAATTTCATTCAGTTTGGTTAAGTATTTTCATTTATTTTGACAAGACACTAAGGAAATGATATTCATATGGCTTAATATATAATAGTTTGCAAAGGCACTCTGGTGAAATTTTGACTAGGAGGAAAGCACTGTTATGGAAACCAAGGGTTTCATGAGTCGGGAGCATATTAAGCTATAGAAATAATGAGTGCTACCAGTTAAGATATAAAATTCATCATGGAGATTTCACCCTCTGGTATAGATAAGATTTTTAATTAAATTTGAGCAAAAGGTCTGTCTTCTGAAAATCTTAACTAAAAATGTTGCTTTGAATATTTCAGTATAACTGAGTTTACCTTGAGATTTAATAAACCAGGAAGTGAAACATAGGGTCCTACATAAAACCATTGTAATTCATACCCATATCTCAAAAGAAGCTAAAATGAAGGGTTTTGTTCCTTGTAAATTGAGGAAAGTATACACTCTTACTTAATGTTTAAATTTTGAATGAGAATTTTAAAATATGTTTATTAGATACAGCTGCATAGAAGTGGTGTTTCTATTTTGGCTATGCTCTGTTAAAGAGTCTGTCATTTCTGTCATTGACTTTTTCCCGCAACTTCTTCAAGCATTCCAAAAAGAGGTCTTTTGAGAAGTCAACACACATGAAACTTTGGTTTAGATCACATTGCTGATTTGTTGTTGTTACAATAATGCTTGCGGTTGACAGTGACATCAGTTGGGGAAGCCCTTCCCTTAAAAGGTTCAAAGATTCCCTATATGAATTTTAGTCTTTCAGATAAGGATTTTTATATAGTTGGAAAATGTATAATTTAAGAATTAAAAAATGAAAGTAGGTCAATTGTAATTTTACCAATCCTTCATAGCAATATGTATTTATTATATATACATATGTGTGTATATATGTGTGTGTTTGTGTGTGTGTATGTATATATAAAATAAACAATGAAAATGAAAATGCCAACAAAAATGAAAATGCAACAAAGAAATAAAAAGTAATAATGCTGGAAGTGGAATTCAAATTAAATGTAAATAGAATTATGGTAGAAATAGCTGATAACTATGGGAATGTTGACATTACCCCATTCAACAGACTCTAGATGTGCAGTCAGAGGGACTTGGTGAAGGCAAACCTTTTGACTTACATGAGGAAAGTGGTAGTGATGAAAGGATGATGTCCCAGAGAAAGTGATGCTAGCGGGGGGGGGGGGGGGGGGAGGAAGGGAATCACATTAAAGGAATTGTCGGAGATATTTCATGCCACGAAAGTGTAAAGGACAAAATGTTGGAAGCTAATCCAAACCTAGAAAGGAGTATGACAGTTTTCCAAGCCATAAAAACATGGTTTTTTTCTATATTGCAAGTGTTTCACCATTCACTGGGTGACCAGGCTATGCAGCCAAGGTTAAAAGGCAAGTAAGTGCCACCCAGGGAACAGACCCGTGCATGATTCAAGATCACTGAGAATAGACAACACACAACAGGTGCAAGTGATTCAGCATTTACTCACAGCAAGAGGTGAAAAAGTGCACAAGACCTAATTCCGTCCAGTGCATCAGTCCCCCGTAGCCAGCAGACCCACTCCACAACCCACTCGGGCAATATAGCTGTACACACCCCACTTGGTGCTGGAGTTGAAGGACCCTAACCCCTCCCTATGGGCTCTGAAATACGGAAAGGTGGGGTGTGCTTGAGGGCCATCCATGAACATAGTTAAACAGAACAACGGAGCCTGCATCAGGCCCAGATCAGGGAAAAAGACACCTCCCAATAAGATTAACACAAGCTTGAGTGCTGTTTATCTCTCGGTAAGATAAGGCTAGAATACAAATATTTCATTCAGTTTGCTTAAGTATTTTCATTTTTTCTGACAAGACAGTAAGGAAATGACATTCATATGGCTTCAGGGCCGAAAGCCACTCTTCTTTTTTTTTTTTTTTCATAATATTTTAAATTTTATTAAGTAGATCTTAAGCATGCTCACACTCCCCCCAAAAAAGTTACCTGTGTTAACTCAGTCGGGTGATAGATGTATTCATTGACAAGGCCACTCTTGTGAGGCTGTGCATGGGGTGAGAAGCTGTGCAGGTTACGTAACAAGAAGAAAGCAAGCACTATTGAAACTAGTAATGTGTTTTTACAAAGAAGTGTTAGGTTGGTGCAAAAGTAATTGCGGTTTAAAAGGTTAAAAATAATTCCCAAAACCGTAATTACTTTTGCACCAACCAAATAGAACACTTTAATTCACAATCTTTTGAAGGTTTTACGTTATAGTATACTAAAAATATTTGTTTCATGCTTTTTTCATTTCTCTATCCCTTTATAACTGACAATGAGAGACTTAATGTTTTGACAAAAATTTGTAAAGATCATGGTCAATGGTCTTTTCCCCACTGCTTATGAAGGTCCCAGTGCCTGGTTTCAGTCTGCAGTCGTTTTCACAGCCTCACACTCCTATGCAAAGCAAAGACTGCCTGCCAGCTCCTACTGTTGGCATCGTCTACAGGAAGAACAGTTTTAAGTACCAAACAAGTTTATAAGAGGAAGCCTTAGCAATTATCTCAGTATTGACCTTGATATTCTGCCTTTTGGATTAAACATAAAACTAAATGAGCATTTGCCCAGTGAAATCATTTGTGTTTATTCCATATTTACAAGTCAAGAGAGAAAACAATGCTAATTTTTTTGACCCAGGACGCTGAGTTGTGAGCAGAAATAATGGGAATTCTCTCAGTCTGCGTTAACGTCATGCAACCTGTTTATGAACAATTGTTTACTAATAGCCAACTGTTTATGCAGGAGAGGATACAGAATTGCATGGCATGGCCCCCTCTTTCAAAGAGTTTGCAATTTAATTAGAGAATAAAAATATATTCATTAGCTTATGTAATGAACATTTGAATGCCTACTATGTGCCAGGCATCAGGCAAACTCTTGGGATACATCAAAGGTTGAAATGCACAAAGAACGCTCTCACAGAACTTGCATTCACAGCAATAAGTAAGAAAAGTATAGTTAAGTGAAAAATGATGTGGATCAAAAAGGAGAACAAATAGTAAGGGCTTGAGAGGTTGGGAGAAGTCATTGGAGAATGAAGAATTTGAGCTGAATCACAGCTAATAGAACTATGTAGGGAGTATACACTAGAATAAAATTATTCTAAATTTCCCCATGGTGTTTAACTTTAAAATACTGTTTTGCTTTGAAAAATATATTTATAAATATAGTAAAAAAGTTTTCAGATACTGATCTATGCTTAAAGTCGTTTCTATATTTCTATTAAAATATCCACATGAAGCATTGCAAGGGAGACGGCCATCATGAAGTTCTCTCTGCTTATTAGTCACATGACAGCCATTAAACAAAGTAATTTCCATCGGCTAAGCTCTTCTCCTTCAAAAGCCACAATCTAAGGTCAATGGCCTTAAACCATCCTCTCTCAAAATGAATACTCAATTTCATTCTTCAGATGAGTGCAAACTTTTGGTAAAACAGAGAATGTGTTCCTGGAGAGAACTACCATTGTTCATCCTTACTTATCTATATGGCATACAGACTGATTCATTCATAATCATAAAGCCAGAAAATGGCCTTTGTCTTGCCAAGAAAGAGCTAATCTCTAAGATTTCCTGGTTCTGTAGTTGAAAAAGCCATTGAATATATTTACAAAGGAGTAGTCCTAAAATGCACCTTTACATTTTTCTTTTTATTACTCCGGTTCCTCCTTTTTCGCACCTGCCTTCAACACCAACACCCCCAAAATAATAAATTATTTGTTATATATATATATATGAACTTCCTTATGGATTCTTTTCCATTTCCAAAATAAAATTGTTATTCTTTGTTCATTCTTAGCTTTTGAACATTTCTATTCCATGTAATAATAATTTGTTGGAAGAGATATTGAAGTTAGGGACATAGTGTAGTGCTTGGCATATGGTAGCTATTTAGGGATTATTGCATTACTGCATGATTCTTAGCTGATTGAATTAGTCAGGGTGCTTTGGCCTCAAGTCAGAGTCTGGTCATACTTGACTAAAACAATAGGGTTTTATTTGATCACATAACAAGAAATCCAGAGACAAGATATATCCAGAATTAGTTCAGTGAACAGAACTGTGGTTCAGCTTCTCTGTGACTCTCTTGACCTCGCCTCATGATTTCAAGACAACTGTAGCAGATGCAAGCATCTTATCTTCACAGAACATCAATAGCAGGAAGGGAGAGAAGAACTTCTTATCTTTTTTTTCTGTTTCTCGATCTCTTTCTCCTTTTTTTAATACATGAAGAAATTCTTTCCTGGAATGCTTTCTAACATGCTTTCCTCCAACTTCCATCAGTCAAAATTAGACTGTATAACCGTGTCCCAACAGCAAAGAAGGTTGAGAAAGCAAGTTCAAGTTCTGTAACAGGAGGTGGGCTCTGTTGGAAAGAAAGAAGTGTGGAAAAATGGATACTGTATGCAACATTGGCATAAACATTTTTACCAACTATAAAAATGTATAATTCCACTAGGTTTTTAAAAAATCCCTATTATAGCTATAGTCTGTATAACCCATTTGTTTTGATTTGAGTAATGATCTTATTTATAACATTTTTCTAAATATCTGTGACCCTGTATCCATAAAAATTTATTTCAATGACTCTTTAGCATTTCCACAATCAGAAACAAGGGTCACTTGTTTCAAGAACAAAGGCTGTTTTCTCAACACATGTAAAATTTTATTGGACTGGACCATTCCCTCATTGCACAACATGTCACACATGTCACTACCAAGTCTTCTGAAGGTAGTAACTTTTTTTTTTTTTAATTGGGGTGACAATTGTTAGTAAAGTTACATAGATTTCAGGTGTACAATTCTGTGTTACATCATCCATAAATCACATTGTGTGTTCACCACCCAGAGTCAGTTCTCCTTCCATCACCATATATTTGATCCCCTTAACCCTCATCTACCACCCCTGGTAGTAACCTTAAAAATATGATTTTTTACATTGCTCCTCAATCTTTATATTTTTAGTTTATTATATTTTTTCCCTTATATTTGATTTTTCCAGTTTTTTCTTTGAAATCTTCTGGCCTTATAATGCATTTATTTGTCTTTCCTAGAATAGCTTTCTTATATATACCATCTCTTTATTTTCTGATCCCTCATTTTAAAGTTCTGTATCTCAATCCTGGTTGGTAGTACAAATCTATACATGCAATAAAATTTCATAATTTTATACACATACATTCAAGAAAAGCATAAAACTGGTAAAATCAGAATAAAGTCTATAGTATAGTTAATTGTATTGTGTCAATGCCAATTTCTTGGTTTTGATAAAGTATTATACAGTTGGCCCTTGAACAACAAGGTTTGCACTTTGTGGGTCCATTTATACTCCAATTTTTTTTCAATACTGTAAATGTATTTTCTCTTTATGATAATAACATTCTTTTCTCTAGCTTACTTCATTGTAAGAATACAGTATAACATACAAAATATGTGTTAGTCATTGTTTATATTATCAGTAAGGCTTCCACTCAAGTGTAGGCTATTATTAAGTTTTGGGGAAATCAAAAGTTATACTTGGATTTTTGACTGTATGGGGGTCCACACCACTAACTCCTACATTGTTGAAGGGTTAGCTATAGTTATGTTACCATGGGGAGAAGCTTGGTGAAGGGTACACAGGACCTTTCAATATATTTTTTTTCCAACTTGTGTTAAGTCTATACTTATTTTAAAATTGAAAAAAAAATCGTGTTCTTTCATTCTGATCTTTCTTCAGATTGGTCATGTTTATGCCATGTAAATTTCAAAGTTTGTATACTCAAAGAGTATATAACATTCCTTATTAGAAAGTTCTGAGGCTCTGTCCTATGATAATGAAGTTTTACTATAACAGAGTCCTATAATAATAAAGTTTTCCTTTTAACTATATATGCTTTCCTATTACACAATGCTGTAAGAAAAAAAATTTCCATCACTGGCATTTTAAAAATCTATTGATAGAAATAATACTTGTTTTTTAACATGGATAACAAAAGTTATTTAATTAACTTTATCCCAATGTGTAAAAATGGCTGACAAATAATTTACGATTCTTTTCCTCAAATTTTTCAATTTTTCTTTCAAATTCATTGCATTACATATCACTTCTTCCAATATGATTTTATTTTTGCTTCTCCTGAAATATTTAGGCTCTGTACTCTTTTTTCTTATATCTTTGTGCCTGCCTCCCTCACTTATTCCTGATTTTTAAATACCTATTTTTCCTCCTCTTCTGTTATTTCTTTATAATTTCATAATCTTCTTGATCAAAAATATTGTTCCTTTTGTTGTGTCTTCTTCAATAAATAATTATTAGCCTTATCTGTGTAGATACTGGACAGGACACCAAAGGGAAGATATGCTCTGTATGCTCTTTTCTAGAAACCCAACGCCCAGTGGAGAGATAGGAAAGATAAGTACTCAAATAACAAATGATATGAGGTGCATAATGCTAAGTGTCACAAGCCGTGGTGACATTTCCCCAGCCCTACCCCCATTTTGACTTTAACTAATCTTATCTTCCTCTGAAGTTCCACCTGCAAGGTAGCAGAACACAACACATATCTGAACCCTGTTGTTGTTTAATCTTTAGTCCAATCTGGTCATTTCAACAAGACCAGTCTTTCTTGGGGAAAAAAGTTTTTTTAAAGTCCTGGCATATAGGAACTGGAGTCCTAGTTTCACCTGACTCAGTGTGTGAGTTTGGCTAACATAGCCTTTTCTAAGTTTCAATTTCCTCTTCTGTAAAATAATGGGAGTGATAATACAGAGTTGTTCGAAGATTATGTGGGATAATTCATGGAATCACTTACTAGTATCAAAAAATTGGCCAGCACATCCCTGGGTATATTTTTTTCTCCTTTTTTAATTTTCAGAGTCAGTGACTTTTAGAGGATCAATTTATTTCATTCAATGAATGACATTCATTCATTATTAATCAAACAGTATATACTTTCCCTGTAAAAAATCCGTTAATTCCAGGTATAATTTTCCCTTTAAAAACATTACTCTATTTCATACACTGGGATATGAATTTAATTCCTATGTTCTTTATTTCTTTTTTGTCTTGCAGTTAATGTATTTCTGGCTCACTGCTGTGCTTCATGGTTATCCGTGTGTGTGTGTGTGTGCGCGCGTGTGTGTGTGTGTGTGTGTGTGTGTGTGTGTATGAGTATGAGTTCATCTGTGTTGGAATGAACAGAGGGAGAGAAGAGAAATCATTCCTCACTCTGAGTAGTTTTCCATTTGATTCTATTTTTTTGTCCATCTCATGGAGATTAGTATTGACGCATACCATATTAGAAACTTTATCCGATGTGTCCTGTGCATATTGGGTTTGAGAGATCACATTTCAGTAGTAAGTGTTGCTACTATGTCTCCTAAAGTATTCTCAGGCTCATGTGATTAGAAGAGTAGCCACAAAACCATTTGAGATTCTTCTAAGATGTGACCAGAATGAAGAAGTCCAGCCGAACGGAATCAGCATGTGCTTCATGAATTTACTTTTTTATTGGTAATGGTTCAAGAAGAAAGCAGATGATTTTAACTATACAACCAGTCAGCAAAATTCCAAATACAGAAAGTAAATATTAGAGATCCCTTTAAAGGATTATTTAAAACACAAGTAAATTCCAAAAGGACCAGAAGTAAAATTGAAATAGTAGAAGGACTAGTGAGGTATGTGGAGAGTTTGAGAATGAATTAGTGAGTGTTGCCCTCAGAATCCCAGGAGCACATAAGGCTTACAAAGATGGAATGGCTAAAAGAAAAGATTCACCAGAATGTCCCTAATTAGGGGTCTCTAGAAAGATTCCTTTAAAAATCAGTCCTGAGCATGGATGAGTAGTAAAGGCTGTGTTTGCCTCCTCCCATGACATCAAAATTACAGCTAAACTACATAACAACAGTCATTGAGAATCATCTGAGGGCTAGCTGAACAAATGTCCTATAACTAAGGACATACAGAAGAAGCCACCTGGAGAATGGTGGGAGGGTCAGAGACAAAAGAGGCTGGCTCCACACCTGCATGTGGCAGTTAAAACTGAGGAGGGCTACTTCAGCTGTGGAGGTCCCCCCATGAGGAGCAAGGGGTCCCAGCCCCACACCAGGTTCCCCAGCCCAGAGTTCCAGTGATAGAAATAGAAGTCCCCACAATTTCTGACTGTGAAAACTAGTGGAGATTGTGATTGAGTAAGAGGGAAAACAGCTGGAGTCCCAGGTGTTTCTCTTACAGGGCCCACACATGGACTTACTGGCTTGGATATCCAGAGCTGGAGCACAGTTTGAAAGGCACCAGGGGCATAGAGGAGGAACTGAATTGTCTGGCTGCAGGGCAAGGGCTGGAGGGGCAGCTTTACCCCAGAAAGAAGTGCTGACAAAAGCCATTCTTCCTTTGATGAGCCCACACACACACACAGTCTGGTCTGATACACAGGTGGACATCATATCTAAGTCTGTATCATCCTGGCTAACACTGTTCACCCTGCCCTGGTGATTCCTTGAGACCCCACCTAACTTTGTGGCCCGTCCAAGCCACTTCCAGTGGCTTTTCCATACAGCCTATCTTGCTTCATGCTGCAGACTTTCATAAAATCTCTCAAAGGTTCACAAGCCCCAAACATGTAGCATCTGGCCTCAGCATGCCCCATACCTCTTACTAAGCAGCCCCAGGCCTGGCATTAGCAGCAGCCAACCTCAGTTTGCAGCTTAGCCTCTCCCAGGCATTGCCGAACCCAGCACAAGTGGCAACTATCTGCAGATCACTTTGTAGCTCATACCAAGTGGCCCCTGGTAGTGGCTGTTCTTGTCCTGCACCAGAGCCCCTTCCTAGAGGCCCCAGAACCAACACACCTGGTGGCTAGCTTCAGACCACATCAGAGCACCACCCAACCACTTCCATAAATGGCACCCACGAAGGGCAGACTGGGCAGGCACCAGAGCCCTGCTAAAGTGAAAGCTCCTCTGTAGGGTCAGCCCCTACACAGCAGTTCCTTCACTGTAGTCACATGCAGTCCTCACAACCAATCAGCACAAGGGTCAATCCCTCCCATTGATGCACAAACAACAGCCAAGACTCAACTACAACAGGAGGGCACATACAACCCACACAAGGGATACACATGGAGCACCTCGCTATGGTGACCAGGGAGACTGTGCTACTGAGCCCCACAGGACACATACTATATAAGGCTAATACATGGAAACAAACACAGGGAGGCAGCAAAGATGAGGAGACAAAGAAACATGTCCCAAATGAAAGAATAGAACAAAGATCCAGAAAAAGAGAGAAACAAAATGGAGATAAGCAATCTATCTCATGCGGAGTTCAACACACTAGTTATAAGGATGTTCAATGACCTCAGGGAGAACTTCAACACAGAGATAGGTAACATAAAAATAACCAGTCAGAAATGAAGACTACAATAACTGAAATGAAGAATACATTAGAAGGAATAAGCAGTATATTAGATGATGCAGAGTATTAAATCAGCAATTTAAAAGATAAGGTAGTAAAAAACACCCAATCAGAACAGCAAAAAGAATTTTAAAAAATGAAGATAGTTTAAGAGGCCTCTGGGACAACATCAAGTGTACCTACATTTGCATCATAGGGGTACCAGAAGGAGAAGAGAGATAGCAAAGAATTGAAAACTTATTTGAAGAAATAATGATGGAAAACTTCCCTGGCCTGGCAAAGGCAATAGATACACAAGCCCAGGGAGCAGAGAGAGTCCTAAACAAGATGAACCCAAAGAGGCAGACACCAAGAAACATCATAATTAAAATGCCAAAGGTTAAAGACAAACAGAATCTTAAAAACAGCAAGAGAAAGGCAGTTAGTTACCTACAAGGGAGCTCCCATAAGACTGTCAGCTGCTTTCTCAACAGAAACTTTGAAGGCCAGAAGCGATAGACACAAAATATCCAAATGATGAAAAGCAAGGACCTACAACCAAGATTACTCTACCCAGCAAAGCTATCATTTAGAATCCAAGGACACACTAAGTGCTTCCCAGACAAGGAAAAGCTAAAGGAGTTCATCACCACCAAACCAGTATTACAAGAAATGTTAACGGGACTTCTTTAAGAAGAAGAAAAGAAGGATCAAAATTATGAATAATAAAATGGCAAGCAGTACATATCTATCAACAATTACTTTAACTATAAATGGAGTAAATGTTCCAATCAAAAAACATAACATAGCTGAATGGATAAGAAAACAAGATCCTTAGGTATGCTGCCTACAAGAGACTCACTTCAGATGGAAAGACACATACATGCTGAAAGTAAAGGGATAGTAAAATATATCTCATGAAAATGGAAATGAAAACAGAAGCTGGAGTAGCAATACATATACCAGACAAAACAGACTTTTAAAAAAGGTTGTAACAAAAGACAAAGAAGGACCTAATAATTCTACTTCAAGGTATTTGTCCAAAGTAACCCAGTACCTTAATTTGAAAACATGTATGTATGCATATGTTCATTGCAACATTATTTATAATAGCCAAGATATGGAAGCAACCTATATGTCCATCAATAGGCGACTGGATGAAGAAGAGATGTACATATATACAAGGGAATATTACTTAGCCTTGAAGAAGAATGAAATCTTGCCATCTACAACAACATGGATGGACCTAGAGGGTATTATGCTAAGTGAAATAAAACAGAGAAAGACAAATATCACATGATTTCACTTATATGTAGAATCTAAAAAACAAAATAAATGAACAAACAAAACAGAGACAAACTTATAGATACAGAGAACATTTTGAGGGTTACCAGATGAGAGGGGGATTGGGAGATGGGTGAAAAGGGTAAAGGGATTAAGAAGTACAAATTGGTAGCTATAAATAATCATGGGATGTAAAGTACAGCATGAGGAATATAGTCAATAATATCATAATAACTATGTATGGTGTCAGATGGATACCGGACTTAGCAGGGTGATGGCTTCATAAGTTATATATGTCTAATCACTGCGTTGCACACCTGAAGCTAATATAATATTGTATGTCAATATAATTAGAAACTAAAAATATTTTTAAAAAATCAGCCCTGATTCCCCCTGATCGACTGCAGAAGATCCCTTTTAGTGTGTTTTTGGATGTCTTCATCAGAAATTACTTGATTCTGTAAGCACAGGTGAATGTAAAGTAACTGAGCTTAAGCTTCAGGGCCCCTACACTGAATTTTTTATTGTAATTGTTAAGTTCTTCTGAAAGAAGGCTTATAAAATGGTATATGCTTTAAGCCCCACAAAAGCATGGATCCACCCCCAGTTGTCAGTGTAGAAACTCATTTAAACCAACTCAAGTAATTCATCTCTCATGGGATTTTTATTTCTTGTCTACAATCCTCTCACTGTGTCTACTCCATTTTCCTACCCTCTGCAAAACAGCTTTCCCGCCTGCTATTGGCATCCTGGACTCACTCGTTCCATGGGCTTGCATGTGGATTTGGCTGGCAGTGGTGCTAAGTTTGGCTCCAACTCTACATGAACTTTCAAACCAAATCCCCACAGGCAAGTAATTGATTCCTGTCCTTATGCTCCAATTCTAAATTCCTCAGTGAGGGACCTGACTCCAGCTCAGGTCAGTTGTCACCTTCATCCAATCAGCTGTGCCTGGGCTAACTGAGGAAGGTCCTGTCATGGGCTAAGAGAACTGTTTCTTGGGAAGTAGGAAGGCAGATTCTCTAAGGACAGTGAGGAGAGTGAGTGGATTGGCTTGAAGGTTGTGTCTACTGTATTTACAAAGGAAGTTGACTCAGTGTTTTTAGTCTACTTAAGATATACTAATACCTGAACAAGGAGGGGCAATAACAAATGGCTTGCCTTCTCACTGTGATTCACACAGTGCTCAGAAACCTGTTTTCTTGAAATCTTGTTTTTTATACTTTTCAATGACTTTCAAATTTCTCAGCAAATAGCTCCCAAAAAACATTTTTACTAATTTGCAGGATATTTCATAAGCTCATTCTAGTGCTGTAGCATCTTTCCAGTGACTCTGTGACACCTCCAGTGACATCTTTCCAATGTCTTTTTCATATCTAAAGATAGTAACGTGTTTGTTTTTTCTCTAAGCTAAATACCTTTGCACTGTTATTCGTAGAAATATAGCCAAAAAAAAAGAGAAGTGGTGTTATTTTCTAGAGAACATAGGCTAAAACCTGGAAGTACCTTATGGCAATCGATTTTATATATGTAAACATACTCTGTAATGTGCAAAGGATATATTTCATAACAAGCAGGTATGTCTAACATGAGTTAGGTGGCAATATAAGAAAGCCATGATCCCACACTTCTAGGAAAATCAGCCTTTTTCCGATCTCCTTGTTTGTATACCCATGTGGAATATCCACAGAGAATGTAGTTTTTCCAGATCCTCACTTATATGTTAATCCTTATAAGCGAGTTACCAGATGCTCAAGACAAACAGGGTCAAACAAGTGTGTTCTCAGTAGGCAAGATGTGTTATCCTAACACCATAAATCATTTCCACTTTAGAAGTAAGTATTTTTTAATCCAATTGTCTTTTTCAGTAATGTATTCCTAAAACTTACATTTTTAGATTCCTGGTTTGCATATGATTGTGAAATACTTATCTCATTAAACCCAATGCATTTTATTGAAAAGACTTCTAGAGGGTCTAGGGAAAGGAAAATGTAGCTGCTAAGATAGCCAGCTAGACAATCATTCTGAGAAATAATAAAAAATATATATTTTTTTAATAGCTCAGTTGTGTATATAGGGGAATAGGTAGACCCAAAGAAGACTGGTCAATTTCTACCTGGACAACAAAGTAGGTCATTAGTTTCCTCCAGATATAGGTATTTCTGTAACAAACACTTCTTAAGAGAGCTGGATTGTTTTCAATTTTGTGTGAGTGTTTTATTTATTCAAAAACATAAATGTCTTTAAAACTGTTTTGAATATGGGTAACAAAAAATTACAGCTGAAAATATCAAATATTTAAATTTATATTACACAAATAATTGGAAGTATTGTGTGTAGTAAGTAAACAGTAAAAGTATGCACTTTCTTCCAAAGGAGAAAGTGGTGGTTAATGGAAAGCTCTGCCTTGTAGCAGCAGTTTGTGTCTCAGTCCATATCCATCTCCTTATTGGCATTTCAGAGGGGTTGCATCCTCCTCTGCAAGTAGCTCAATGCCCGAATATCAAAACTATGTCTTGACCCTGCTTCCCATGTTATGTATTTTTTTTCTCAACATAACATTCCGTATATGTTTTATACTTTCTTTCTTCTTATGCCCTTTTTCCTTTTACTGCCGGAAATGCAGCACGCACGTTGGCCTCGTGTGTCACATGAAAGCTAGTTCCAATGATACCTGGCTCTCTGTGCAGCTGCTTTTCTTTTTATATCAAAAAGTATTAATAGACAGGACTACTCAGGGCACAAAGCTACTTATTGCACAAATAGAGTAAACTACTAAGTACTACCCTAGTAGCCTTACTAACCTAATGCCAACTCCAAAATTCCAAACACTTTCCCTAGAAGCAGTGTTTTCACACTGAGAAAATCTGGGTCAGTACCTGACCTTAGTAAACCCGCTTGTCTTTTCTTTATCTCACTTGTTTTCCTGTGATATTATCCTGGTTATTTGCAAACTAGCCTAATATTATCTCAAGGTAACTTCCATTAAACATTAAAATTTTAGCAGTAACCAGAACTTGAATAAATTTGACTTTATGAAGCCATGCAGAATTATTTGAAAAATGCTAGTTTCCATTAGTAAAATAATTACATAATTTTCTTTCTCTCTCTCTCTCTCTCACACACACACACACACACACACACACACACACACACACACACAGTCCCAAAAGTCCTAGTGAAGTTTTAGACTTAACTAACTTAGAGAAATAAATGCGACAAACTTACAGAAAACATCATTTGAGTGTTTATTTACTTAGATTTCTTTTCCATTTATTTATTTTGGTAAATTTTGAATAATAAAATTTTAGTTTTGATTTTTCTTTTAATTGTTTTAGTCATTTACCACCTCTAGTCATAGAAACTGTTGTATATTTTATAGAAATGGAAAAGCTAGAGCCCTAAGATTTACGCAGAGGTTTTCATAACTTTGTCAATATTTGAACATTATTTCAATTAGTAAAGTTTCTGCTACTTGGAGAATGACCCCCATGAGAAGCATTTCATGTCGTTGACCCAGAAAACACTTGTTGAGAACCTTTTACCATTAGAGTCTACATTACATTATTTATATTCCTTCCTTTAATTCTTGCAGCATTTTTGGAGGTGAATATCAAAATTCTTACTTTGTAGATGAGGAACCTAGAGTCTAAAGTCGTGAAGTGACTTTACTTAAATGATACTTAAATATATGTTGAAAGCTGGGCCTGAATCCCAAATCCTCTGAATCTAAATCTCAGGTTCTATCTATGCCATTGTGTTGTCACTCTCCTTTTTGATGATCTACACATAGACTCCATTGTCATTCAAGTGTGGAAATGACTAAACATCATCATGAAAATGTATATTGAGAGACAGACTTAGCCAAAATACAGAAAATTATTTGACAAACTATCTCATAGATATAACCTCCCTTATCCACCATAATTAAAGGAACTAAGTGGAAATAATGAATTCCCTATAAAATATTGAACCTGTCTCAGGGTGATATAATGATTTTGTCACAATCCTACTCTCTGTAAGATTCAGTGCATTATCTCTTTGAAAGACTAATCTCCATGCTGAGGTCTTTTGATCACAAGGGATCCTGAACAGGATGTTTTGCCATCCAGAAAACCAGCACTACTGGGATGCCAGCTGGAGACATGTCATGAAAACTTGGCCCCAATTCCAAAGCCAACAGTGTGTTGAAATTAGGACATAGCGTTTACTTAGGTCCTGGCTACATACTTTACAACTGCAAACTAGAGATTACTGGTAATGTCTCCTATGCATATGTACCCTCATTCAGGAAGATTTCAAGTCATCATATCAGTGTGTAGCAATCATTTAACACTCTGACTATGGGGAAGTTTTAAGTCCCCAAAATCTCTAATGTGGGGCAATTGGAAGAGAAATATTGTTTTTCTCCCGAGAAGGGCTACTGTACACAGCTCCTTTGTGTGTGTGTCAACAGAAACTGCATAACTCATTAATTTAAATTGGAAGGATAAAAGCTGGTGTTTCTAACCAGCAGTGAAACCAAACAAAAATTACAAATTAAAGATCTAAACCCAGATATCCACTCCTTTAGTCACCTCCTGGTACCATATTTCTTGTTTATTGGTAGACAGATAATAAATATTTTGTTGAACAAATAGTATTTGCTGGGAGCTTTATATAATGTAATCTTAATTAATTCTTCCAACAGTGCTTCAAAATACCTATCATTAACTCCATTTTATGAACACAAATGCTGACTCAGATAAATTAGATACCTTTGCCAGATGTCACACAGTGTAAAGAGTCAGACAGGACTGAAACTATGCTGTCTGACTCTGGAGTATCCATATTTACAACTTTATTATGTCATCCCATAATCATCATGCTGATTCTCATTCCCTCCACCCTCTTTATTTCACCCATTTTCCTCTTGGTCCTTCTCTACCTTCATCTGTTCTACTAAAAAAAGCCAAAAAAGATGATATCAATATGTGTTGTTAATAGTTGGACACATAGATCTGACTCCAAACCACACTTTAGTCAGACCCTTCAGTTCAGTCCTTGACATGCATCCAAATCATCAGTCAATTAATTTAAAAGCATAGAAACTGTTGCAGGACTCAGATGGTGCCATAATCTAACTACAGTGCCTAAGTATCTGGGAATTCATTACCTCTGTCATCAACAATCTCAGTACCACTAAAGGCATATTTAGACGATCCTTCCTTAATATGGAAAACTACTTAAACCTCTTTGTTTTTACCATATCCCCTTCATCAGCATGATCTCAAATTGTTTGCTCCCTAAATAAATTTAAATTTTTTTCTGTCTAGCCTTTATGAAATTACTCTAACCCATTAAGCTCTGACACTGCTACAACTGATACAAGGCACAGATTGCACATTATTTTAATAACTGAATGATAAATATATGTGTGTACAAAGACTGGAAGGAAGATAGTATTAAAATATGTATGTAAATCAGCATCTGCTTTATGGAAGAAAATAAATTACTAAACCTCAATCTAATTAAATTTATCGCAAAATATTGGCTTGACTTCTGCTTTCTCAATAACTCACAACTTTTTTAATTAAAATTTATTGCAGTGACAATGGTTAGTAAAATTACATAGGTTTCAAGTGTATAAATCTGTAATACATCATCCATACTGGAGTGTCAAAAAAATGTATACAAATGGACACTTTGGTCAACTTTGCTCAATCAGTAATTCGCCATAATCAGAAGTGTCTGGACGCTGATGGTAACCACTTTGAGCACCTCTTCTAATTGCAGAAGTCAAACATGACTTGTATTCATCTTTTCTTTTCAGTATAGATTGAGTATTACAATGTTAATACAGTTTTACTTTCTTAAAATGTGTATACAGTTTTTTGGTACTTTCTGTGTAATACATTGTGTGTTCACCACCCACAGTCAGTTCTTCCATCACCATATATTTGACCCCATTTACCCTCATCTACCACCCCCCTACTTCCCTACCCTCTGGTAACCACTAAACTATTGTCTATGTCTATGAGTTTTTGTTTCTTTGTTTGTGTTGTTCCTTTGTTGCTTTCAGTTTTATATCCCACATATCAGTGAAGTCATATGGTTCTCGATTTTTTCTGTCTCACTTATTTCGCTTAGCATAATAATCTCAAGATCCATCTGTGTTGTCACGAATGGCACTATTTCATCTTTTTCTTATGGCAGAGTAGTATTTTATTCTGTGTATATACTAGATCTTTGTCAATCATCTATCAAAAGACACTTTGGTTGTTTCCATGTCTTGGCCACCTTAAATAAAGCTGCGATGAACGTTGGAGCATATATATCTTTACAGATAAATGTTTTCAGATTTTTTGGGTATATACCCAGGAGAAGGATTGCTGGGTGATATGATAATTCTACTCTTAATTTTTTGAGAAACCTCCACACTGCCTTCCATAGCAGCTGCACCAATCTGCATTCCTACCAGTGTATGAGGGTTCTTTTTCCTCCACAACTTCTCCAGCACTTGTTATTTTTTATCTTGATGATAGCCATTCTAACTGGTGAGATGTGATATCTCATTGTGGTTTATATTTGCGTTTCTCTCATGATTAGTGATGTTGGGCATCTTTCGTGTCTATTGGACATCTGTCCTTTTTGGAGAAATGTCTATTCAGGTCTTCTGCCCATTTTTTAATTGGATTATTTTTTTTGTTGTTGTTATTGAGTTGTATGAGTTCCTTATATATTTTAGATATTAACACCGGAGGAATTATCGGAGGCATTGTTTGCAAATATCTTCTTCATTCAGTTGGTTGCCTCTTTATTTTGTCAATGGTTTCTTTTGCTGTGAAAAAGCTTTAGTTTGATACAGTCCCATTCACTTATTTTAGCTTTTATTTCCCTTGCCTTTAAGGTCAAATTCATAAAATCCTCTTTGAACCCAAGGTCCATAAGTTCAGTACCTATGTTTTCTTCTTTGCAGTTTCTTGTTTCAGGTCTTATGGTTAGGTCTTTGATCCATTTTGAGTTAATTTTGGTGCATGGTGACAGATAGCAGTCTAGTTTCATTCTTTTGTATGTGGCTTTCCAATTCTCCCAGCACCATTTATTGAAGAGACTGTCTTTTCTCCATTGTATGTTTTTGGTTCCTTTGTCGAAAATTATCTGTCCATATTTATATGGGTTTATTTCTGTGTTTTCAGTTCTATTCTATTGGTCTGTGTGTCTGTTTTTCTGCCAATATCATACTGTTTTGATTATTGTTGCTCTGTAGTACAAGCTGAAGTCAGGAAGTGTGAAACCTCTACCATTATTCTTTTTTCTTGGATTGCTTTCGCTATTTGGGATCTTTTGTGGTTCCATACAAATCTGATTTTTTTTTTTTTTTTGGTTCTATTTCTTTAAAAATGCCATTGATATTTTGATGGGGATTGCATTAAATCTGTATATTGCTTTTGGTATTATACATTTTAACTATGTTGATTCTTCCAATGTCTTTCCATTTCCTTGTGTCTTCTTCAGTCTCCTTTAAAAATGTCTTACAGTTTTCAGTGTATAGGTCCTTCACATCCTTGTTTAAGTTTATTCCTAGGTGTTTTATTCTTTTTGTTGCAATTGCAAATGAATTCTTTTTTTCATTTCTATTTCTGAGATTTTATTTTTACTGTATAGGAATGCAATAGATTTCAGTGCCTTGATTTTGTAGCCAGCAATTTTACTGTACTTTTTCATTGTTTCTAGTAGGTTTTTGGTGGAGTCTTTAGGGTTTCTATATATAGCATCGTGTCATCTGCAAAGAGTGATAATTTAACTTCTTAATTCCCAATTTGGATGCCTTTTATTTCTTTCTCTTGTCTGATTGCTCTGGCGAGGACTTCCAATACTATGCTGAAAAGCAGAGGTGATAGGGGACAGCCCTGTTGTGTTCCTGAATGTAGAGCAAAGGGCTTCAGTTTTTCACTGTTAATTATGATAGTAGTTGAGGGTTTTTCATATATGGCCTTTATTATGTTAAGGTATTTTCCTTCTATACTCATTTTATTAAATGTTTTAATCATAAATGGGTGTTGTATCTTGTCAAATGCTTTTCCTACATCTATTGATATAATCATATGATTTTTGTACAACTCCTTTTTAATATTTGTTTTTAAAAAAATGATTTTAAGAAAATATAAGTATGGTTTTGTTCTGTTTGACAGTTATTTAACTTAGAATACTTGCTATTTGAAGCTCGGAGTTTCTCTTGCCAGCCTGTTCCAACTCTCTGCAATCATAGGCTGATTTAAAAGAAGCATACACTGTTGTAGAACAAAGAGAATTAGAACCTCACTCCACTCCACTTTGGTGAAACCAACCTGGAGTATTGCTGTGTTTGGTTTAGTGTGTACTTGTAGAAAAATGTGGATAAAGGGAAGCATGTTCCAAACAGAACCAACAGGGAGTGGAAGGGATTTGAAAACATTTGTGAGGAGGAATAACTGAAGGAACCTGAGATGAGAAATTATAAAGAGAATAGAATAGCTGTTACCAAATAATCCAAGAATTCTTGTATGAAAGAGCTATTTAGTTCTGTTGTTTGAGACTTGAAGCCATAGAACCAGAATTAATCCA
Source organism: Rhinolophus sinicus (assembly GCF_057876585.1). Taxonomy (NCBI): domain Eukaryota; kingdom Metazoa; phylum Chordata; class Mammalia; order Chiroptera; family Rhinolophidae; genus Rhinolophus; species Rhinolophus sinicus. The sequence continues at coordinate 73,803,589 of NC_142502.1, read as the reverse complement.
TGGGCTACCACATCGAGTCGCCTGGGAAGTGTCCTGCACAAGGACACCCAGCAACAGCATAAATGCAGGCTGAAATTCTGCTTGTGCTCCTTTGGCCAAGACCTGTGGCCTGGATTAGGCTGGGAGATGGTAGAGACTCTTTGGAAATTGGTCTGTCTAGACGGGGTGCCTTTTTCTACTTTGCACAAATGCACTGTGTGTGTTATATGGTCCCTGATTTCAAGTTCATATAATAAAAGCATTTCTATTAGTCATTAATTTTCATACAAAAATGGAGTTCCTCAAAAAACTAGCGGGTCCTTGGACCTCTAAGTTTTAAGCAATTGGATGACCACTTAATAGACATTACATTCTGTTCATGATACAGGAAAGCACATTAACCAGACGTAGTCTGGGCAGGACAGTATCTGAGCCTTGATTCCAACACTGGCAGAGGTTGTTGAGAGAGGAGGCCTAGCTGGAATGGGAGGAAAGGATTCCAGCAGGTGTCACATTGCATTCAGTGAGTACTATGACAAGCAGCAGGTGGCTGTGTAGTGGCAGCTTGCATCAAGAAGAACCAGGCAAAGGTAACAGATAACTATAGCACAGTCATGGGAGAATCAGGAACCAGCAAGCTCTAGAGGCAGTCTACATCAGAAAGATAATGTCTGGAGGTAGGAGAACTCCCGTAAGAAGGTGGTGGTCTAACGCTGGCAAGGATGTGGAGAAAGAAAACCCTTGTGCACTGCTGGTGGGAATGTAAATTGGTGCAGCCACTATGGAAAACAGTATGGAGTTTCCTCAAAAAATTTAAAATAGAACAACCATATGATCCAGCAATTCCACTTCTGGGTCTATATCTAAAGGAAATGAAATCAGGATCTTAAAGCGATATCAGCACACCCATATTCATTGCAGTGTGATTCACAATAGCCAAATCATGGAAACAAACTAAATGTCCATTGACAGAGAAGATATGGTTTATGAATACAAAGGAATATATTCGATCATTAAGAAAAAGAAAATCCTGCCATTTGGGAAAACATGGATGAACCCTGAAGGCATTATACTAAGTGAAATAACTCAGACAGAGGAAGACAAAAACTGTATGATATCACTTGTAAGTGTAATCTGAAAAAGCTGAATCCAGAGAATAGCACAGTGATTGCCAGGGAGTAGGGGGTGGGGGAATTAAGGCAATGTTGGTTAAATGATATAAACTTCCAGTTAGGAGAGGAATACATTCTGGGATGTAGCGTGCAGCATTGTGACTATAATTAATGATACTGTATTGTATACTTAAAAGTTGCTGAAAGAGTAAATCCGAAATAGTCTCACAATAACAGCAAAAAGGTAATTATGTAAGGTGAAGGATATGATAACTAACTAACTAAATAAATAAAAATATATTTTTTTTAAAAAAAAAAAAGGTGGTGTTCTGCAGAACCTGAGTAAAGCAGCCCCCATTTCCTAAGGAAGATAATAAAAATAGAGATTCAAGCACAAGAAACAATGTCAAGAGCTAGTTTCTGGCAAGGACTTAGTGTCAGCTACAAGTACAACACCCACTTAGAATTAGTGTTCACTTACAGATGGGATTTGTAATGAGGCCGAATCTTTGTGACTGTTGAGCCAGAATTCCTTTTATCCTCACCATCTGGGGAGCTAAGCTTGGGGCAGACTGACATTGTAAGTGAGAGTCAAGTGACTCTTACCTGAAGAGAGAGCCATCTTGTGAGAGCAGGGAACCAGGAAACGTGGATAATTCAGATATTAGATCAGTGTTTAGACTACAGAATCTCTTAGGTATTTTCCAATCCTTAAATACTCTGATTCTATAATAATACATGAACACTTTTGCACTTGGTTAATTCCATTTTTACATGTACTTTAGATAAATGCATGAGTGCCTTTTCTTCCATAGGTCTCCTTGCTCATCTTTTACAAGCATAGCACTTGTAAATACAGAACATTTTGACAAAGTCTTTTTGACATTCAGTCACTTCAAGATGTAAAATTTATATATATATATATATATATATATATATATATATGAGGTGGTGTTTTTAAGCAATGAGCACAAGAGCTGCTCATTACTTAAAGATAGCACTCTGTGCTATCCTTCATGATATTCTCCACAAGGTGAGTGAGACCCAACATCAAATTAAGGCTAGACACGTATTCCAGTGCAACTTCTGGACAGTTCAAGCACCAGGGGTACGGTGTCAGGGAGAGAATGAGGATGTCTTTTTTGCAAAGAACTTGACATTTTAAGAAGTTGAGAATTTAATGGTCTGCCCTTTAGGGTATATCAAAATGTTCCCTTGCCGAAATTGCTGCATTGAAATGTCCACAGCTCACATTGGCCATAGCAACTTCACCTGCACATGCTCATACTGTAAAGTACAACTATTTCTGAAGCACTGACATTTTGAATACAGTTTTATTTGACTACTTGTTTTTAATGTTAAAATTTGGAATCATGGTATAGTTATTACACTATGTAATTGGATAACTGGATTTCTGTTGTGACTACAATGACGTCAGGATAACCCTGCTACTCCAGTGATGCATTTTATGACTCTTAATATTTCCATGCTACTATATCCTATATGCTTGGCAAAAATATAATAAATCCCTCATAATTATTAAAACACATCCAAATATTTAAAGCCATTACTCATTTTTAGACTGATTTATTATAATTCTATTGCCTTGAAAGTATTATGTTATTTCTTTGAATGCCCTTTTATCTAACGTAACCAGGTAGAAATTTTATACCCAGGGGAAAATTTATAGAAAGTATAAATAATCTAGTAATGCACATTTCTTGTGTATGTCATCATAATGACTATAATTTACTCTATGTGTAATACAAGGTCTGACAATTAAGTTCACAAACTTCTTGTAACGATTTTGATAACTTTTTTGATATCAGACAGATTATTCATTATGAATTTGTACCAACTGAACAAACAGTTAACCAAGTTGACTATTTGGAAGTACTGAAAAGTCTGCATGAAAAAGTTAGACAACCTGAAGTTTTCGCCAACAATTCATGGCTCTTGCATCACGACAATGCACCAACTCACATGGCACTATCTGTGAGGGAGTTTTTAGCCAGTAAACAAATAACTGTATTGGAACACCCTCCCCACTCACCTGATCTGGTCCCCAATGACTTCTTTCTTTACCCGAAGGTAAAGGAAATATTGAAAGGTAGACATTTTGATGACATTTAGGACACCAAGGGTAATATGACGAGAGCTCTGATGGCCATTCCAGAAAGAGAGTTCCAAAATTGCTTTGAAGGGTGGACTAGGTGCTGGCATCAGTGCATAGCTTCCCAAGGGGAGTACTTCAAAGGTGACCATAGTGATATTCAGCAATGAGGTTTGTAGCACTTTTTCTAGAGTGAGTTCGCGAACTTATTTGTCCGACCTCATACGTATTTAAGTCATATACTCAACAGAAGATGGTTATTTCCCGCTGCTTCAGTTTCTCTTGTGTTAATTTTTCCTTTTATGTTTTGAGTGCAATACTCTTGAAAAGAACAGGCTTTCTGGCTTATAAGTCGATACCCTGAGAATTCACTCACATTGGCCCAGAGTTGGTCTGACTGATGTTTTATACTCGTATACAGTAATCATCACTGTTGGTGAGTGTCCCCAGTACTAAGTACAGAGTCTCAGGTGTTCCACCAACTATCTCCCTAATCATCACCACATATTTTCAAGAAAAGAACTAGCACCCCCATTTAATAAAAATCTGCAGTGCCAAGAGGATTTCTTAATTAAATTATTTTTTAATTTGGAAAAAGAGGCAATTCAAATATGTATCACTTCCATAATTTGACTTCTAATTTTTTATTTGACCATGTAACATACTATTACTGATTATGCAAAACCTAGTAGGAAATTCTGGAAACAAATACAAGTAGATTTCTAGCTGTTCTCTTTTTCTATTATATTCTACTCTCTGTAATATATTTACATATTTATATAATAAATGTTGTGATGATATAGCTGCCAACTCCTTCATTATTTAATCGGTTAAATAAACAAATGTGTGCTGGAATCAATCATCACAGAACTGGTTACTCACTAAAATTAAAGATTTATTTTACTTTGAGTATAAATAACTCCACTGTAGTAGTAACAAGCACTATTAAAAAAAAGTATTCTAAATTATACTTGCCATATTAATCCAAAAAGAACAATATTTAACCTAAATGTAAACTAAAAGATACCTTGTTGGTGCACTAAATGCAGAATAATAAAAGCCAGGGAAAAAATCAAAGAAAACGACCCAGGTTCCACGTATTTACTCTGATTTTGAATGTAAAGAAGCTTCTCCCTCTTCCTCCCACTCCCCTGAAAAGGATACTTTCCATCTAGCAGAATCTGGGATTCAGCAAACATTTATTGTCAACTTCAGATTTTTTTCTCAGACAGAGCGTTGAGGAGATGAATATTCATTCTAAGAGTATGGGAGAAATTTTACTTTTCCTCCCTCCTTCCAGGATGAGAAAGAGTAAAAAGGGAAAACAAAAAGACAAAGAACAACAGCAAAACAATAAACCTAAAACTCCAGGAAAGCATGCAAACTTCATGGCAGGGTTTCTTTCATCATCAACCCTCTATGGATTTTCAATAAATATTTGATGGGTAGAAGGATGGTTGGATAGATAGATACATGGATGGGTGCACAGATGGATGGATGGACAAATGGAAAAGGAACTGATTTTAATTTAACAACATTATCCAAAACTGTAGCCTCTGTTTCACCATGTACTTCTCTCCCTTCCTTTTATTTCCTAAAAGAAATGTTGTCAGCAAGACTGTGTCGTAATCTACTGTGACATATGCTGTTATTAACCTGCTACTAAACTTAAGTGCTGATGTTTTCAAATTATTTCTTATTTTAAAATAGACTATTTCTTATTTTAAAATAATGTCATTCTTTCTTATTGGCATTCCAATATGATGTATTACAGTATGTATTATAGTGTGAAGGCTGCTCTGCAGAAAAGGGACCAACAGGGTGTGTTGCTCCTGTGGAAATACAAGGTCAGACAATTAAGTTCACGAACTTGCTGCAATGATGTTGCTAATCTTTTTTTGATACCAGAGGGATTATTCATTATGAATTTGTACCAACTGAACAAACAGTTAACCAAGTTGACTATTTGGAAGTGCTGAAAAGGCTGCATGAAAAACTTAGACGACCTGAACTTTTCACCAACAATTCATGGCTCTTGCATCACGACAATGCACCAGCTCACCTGGCACCATCTGTGAGGGAGGTTTTAGCCAGTAAACAAATAACTGTATTGGAACACCCTCCCTACTCACCTGATCTGGCCCCCAATGCCTTCTTTCTTTACCCTAAAATAAAGGAAATATTGAAAGGAACACATTTTGATGACATTCAGGACATCAAGGATAATACAATGACAGCTCTGATGGCCATTGCAGAAAAAGAGTTCCAAAATTGCTTTGAAGGGTGGACCAGTCACTGACGTTGGTGCATAGCTTCCCAAGGGGAGTACTTCGAAGGTGACCATAGTGATATTCAGCAATGAGGTATGTAGCACTTTTTCTAGGATGCGTTCATGAGCTTAATTGTCCTACCTTGTAATCGGTCTTGTGAGTCTCGGCAAAAACAAGGTGTTGGAAACTTCTCTGAAATAATGATAGCAATAACAGCTTATTGAATAATTTCTATGTGCCAGACATTTTCCCAAGAGCTTCACTTGTATAATTTCATTTAATACTCTCAAGAACTCTCTTAAGCAGGTATTTTTAATCTCTATTTTACAGCCCAGTGTGGTTAAATAATTGGACCAAGGTCACACCATTTATAATTGTTTGAGCCAGGATTTGAAACCAGGCCATCTAGCCCCGGAGCCTTTGCTTTGCTGATTTACAAAGAGGAACTTCTTTTTTTTTCCAATTTGTGGAAAAATAGGGAGATCTACATTCAAAGCGATATGAACAAAACACTCTTCATTACGCCCATCTCTGGGGAGTATTCAAATTATGTATTCTATGACCAAAATTGGGGAAAAAAATCTTGAAATTGTTGTTCATCTTTTACATTAAATCATTTTTATATGGAATCAATCATTTGTTTAAACAGGTATTGGAGAATCTTGTTGACTTAGCATATAGCTCTTCTTCTAAAACAAAATCAAGATATGCATGATTTTTCTGCTCTGAAAGTCTCCAGTATGAGAGTGCTCACGTTTTCCTTAGAGACCCTTACACGCTGAGAGGAGGAACCACCTTTCCTTCTCATCTAAACTCTCCTAGCATTAATACAGCTTTCAATTTCTTTTTCAACTTATGAAGTCAGATTTTCATTCTCTTAAATTCAGAGAATTTTCCTATTCACGTTTTCTCTCTGGCATTAGTATTACTAAAGCTAAAATAAACTGATCCAATTAAAGTGATATTCAAATTCAGTGGGGTCTTTTTTGTTATACCTCCTTACTGGAATGTTCTTCAGCTCAGGTAATTTAGGGACAGTTATTGTAGTTTATGGTTCTGTGTTATATCCTCCACAAACATGATATGCCCTTCCTGAAGTATACTATTAATTTTGTGAAAGCGCCTCAAACCCCACTAAATAGAGCAGCTCTGCAGATACCTGCACAATTTGGGTGAGATTTCATGACTCCATTGGAAATTTTATTCTAATACAACCCTCCAAACTGTTATGGATGGGAAAAGAAGAGAAATGCTTACATGGTATTTCTGCTCCAGATATCAGATGTGATTTATTACTAAGGCAGCCGGCACAATGGTTTTAGCTGGCTTAAAAAAAGCCTAGCTATACTTTCTCCTTAATCATATTAGTAACCATCTTAGTATAATATGTTTAATTATATTTCCAAAGTATCTCAATAGGAGTAGTGTTGTTAGTACATTTTTAAAAATCTAGAAAACTCTATTTTTGCTCACTAGACAGTTAGATGAGCTAAGATCTAGCAAACAGAAAAAGTCAAAGAAGTCATTTTAATAGGTACATGCATATATTTTGAAATACTTCCCTGATACACCATACGTATACATCTTTTACAAAACTTTAATGATAGTCAGCAAGTATATTGATAGCTTGAGTTGAGAAAAGACTGTATAAACCGTAACACACAGTAATATAGAGGCTTTGAAAAAGTATCTTTGGATTAATGCTCCTTCCTCATTTTACATGTGAGTAAACCTAAATCCAGTTAAGACATACTTAATGTCTTAACTATGATATCATGGGCGTTAAAAAAAAATCATAGTTATTTAACCCAAATGAGAATGCCCCTCAACCTAAATAAAAGGGCAAATATTTTAATAATATAAAATGTAATTTATCTTTGCTATATTCAGAGTGGTAAAATTAAGGAATATCATAGTTTTAGTTTTCTTGAAAACACACTATCAATAATTTTATCAAATTAATTAGACAAGCTAAATATAGACTTGGTGGTGGTGGTGGTGGTGGTTTTAGAAACATAAAATTTAAATGAATACATTCATTTCCCTGGAGCAAGTAAATATTGTCATCATACTGAATATCTTAGAGTAAGTTAGGTGAAAGAGCTGTAGACACAGTGGGGAATATAATTCTGGGACCTAACTGGTCCACCAGCACAATTCTTTATTGCAAATGATTTAACAATCATACAATGAGATTTTTCAGGGAAATTTATTTTCACTTCAGTCACTGAAGTAATAAAACCAAAACAGAAAAGCATAGTATTTCTTAAATCTAATGTGAGTAATTTAATAATAAGAAAAAAGAAAACCAATAGGCCATTTGTCAAATGAATAATAGCATCATAAAAAATAACAACCATAATTGTAATAGCTATCTCTCATTACCTGCCACAAACCAGGCCCTGTTCTAGGTACTTGACTCTGTCATGACTCATAGCCCACTGAAGTCCTCTCAGCCCCATTTTACTGATGAACAACCTGAGTCTCAGATACTACTTTAAGGGCAGAACATTAATTTCATCCCTAGATGAATCCATAGCCCATATGATGCATTATGTTATATGCTCCCCTGAAATATTTGTCTTTAAAAGTTCACAGAAAACAGGAAAGCATATTTTTGCAAATTAGAATGACAAATTTCTCAAAAAAAGGACAACAGGGCTTATAGTCAAATTTTATTTTTCTTTATATAATGCTATATACAATTCTTCCAATAATGTTGACATTAATGCGAAAGCTTTGGGAATCTGGTTCTGGAATTACCTGCAAATCCTGCAGCACACTTTCTTTTACTGTCTTTACCAATAGGAAATCTGTCCATTAGAGATGGATTTCATTTTTAGAAGCAGCCTGAAAGCATTTGGAACCCTATTTAATGCTTAAGGTGGATGATTAAGGCAATTAATACAATATTTGCTCGAAAGCTCTTTTACAGCAAGTCCATTGTGACAACATAATTGTTGTGAAATCAGCCACAGCCCCTCAATCCCTTGGCTTTGTTTTTTAAGGAATGTCTCAGATGCATCATAATTTCTCCATCACAATAAATTTCAGTATTTTACCCAATAATATGAATTTTTCATGAATAATGTCGTTGATATCACAAAAATAAATCATCATTCATTTTTCTTAGATTTTGGCAAGTAAACTTCTCTCCATGTTGGCATTTCCACTGCAGACTATTATGATTTATTTCCAGGTTTTATTGGAAAGAACATATTTCATCACCAGTTACTATTTCTCTCAAATGCACATTATTTTGTCTACTTTACTTGAAAAAACACAACAATTTTCAAGTTGTCACTATGTTTGTTCATCAGTCATAATGTGTGAGACACCCTGGCAGAAATTTCTCCCATTCTTTTTTTCTTCCAATTTTATTTTTTCAATCTGAAGTTGTTTTGTTTCAAATTAAAATTTTTTTATCTAATTTTAATTATTCAGCCATTATTTTCACAATTTATTTTAATAGCCCAAGTCTATGTCCAATTCACTATTTTTATTGGTCCCTTAGTTTCTTCATGTATTATTTGAATCTTTACATTACAGACATCTTAATTGAGAAAAACTAAAAACACAAATGGATAATGTAATAATCTCCAATGTACCTGCCACCAATAAAAAAATTAAAATTTTGTCATGATTATTTTAGATTTTTTTTGGCAAATATGTTAGATAAAATTGATGTCTGCTTGTATTCCCCCCTCAGTTCACATTTAAATATTTTTGTTGCTATCTGTATGGTAATCCATATACAATATATGGAGTGGTTTGTGTTTTCTTTCTTTATAAAAATTAAATGGCATGTTATTTTCTATAACTTGCTTTTTTTTTCACTTAACCTAGTCAATTTACTTTTTGATGTCATGGGAGAGGTAGTTTTTATATAGAGAAAGGAATATCTGTAGTTAGTTACTTGTGTTTAAATTAATATCCTATTTAATAGAGTTTTCATTTTAAACTCCAGCTTTCATAAGATTTCAAAGTACTTATAAATCTTATTTTTCAAACATTAATTTTATGAATAAGTTAAGCACTAATTTGTATTTGTCCTTGAATTAATATTCAATTTATTTATGCATTTGCTAGATTAAAAATCCCCTCAACACTTTAAAATATTTAAAGAAAACTTAAGCAAACTGTCTTAAACATTTTTAAATAAAACAACAAATTTGATATATCTGATTCTTTCTAGCACTTCAAACATCCAGGAAGACAGGCTTTCAAATACACACAAAATAAAACCTTCCTAAGCACTCAAACACTGCTTACATATACAATAAATCTAAATGGATAGTTCTAATAAATCAGGTTACCTTGAGCATCTAAACATTGGTCACAAAGTTAAATTAAATCTTCCTTGGATTTCAGTTAAAATCTCAAGTTCTTCTTATCAGAATCCTTTAAAAGCTTCTCTTTTAAAAGCAAATGGCACAAATACAAATTAACAAAGTAATTACAAATTATTATTACACTTGCACTTAATATAAATAATAAGAATTTGGTTTGCTTCTTTGTCATCGCCATCATTTGTCATACCACCCTGTGTCAGAATCATTTGCCGTGCAAACAAAATGACCATCTCAAGATGGCTGTTTGGTTAGAAATTAAGTTTACAGATTATACAATTGGAACTTGATATGTTTATAGATTTAGATTATTAGCGAAAATTGAGACCAAACAAGACACAGGAGCCTGGGTGTACTTTCTTCTATGGTCCCACAGAGCCACTGATGATTGGGATGGGATCCTGTTACAATACCATCTGCTGCAAAGTGTCAGTTGGTCTATTGTTGAGAAGTGGTTTCTCACAGCTTGTGCCATGGGCATCCCTTAATTGTCACCCTGACTCATTTTCTTCTCAGCATCTTCTAGACAACTTTTTAACATAGCTACCTCCTGAAATGTTTGCCGTCTGATGTTTCCTGATGGAACTGATGAAAATAAAATGCTATATATTTACATAGTTCCGGTTGAAATATGGATTTTCTATAGACATTATTGAAAATCCATAGATACCTTTGCTTCTATATGCTCATATGATGTACCTAATTTGAGGAATATTATAAACTGCCTGTGACAGGATTATTTTCTTTTTTGGTGCTGGTGCTCTAATTGTCACAACCCCTGGAGGCATATTTTCCCCTGTAGTACTGCCCCCAGACATCTTTGAAAGCGGTCTCACCTTCTGGTAACAACTACACATTTCAAATACAACTTTATTTATTTATTTTTTCCCTGCTCCATGACAGGGAATTAATTACTCTTCAAGAAATCCTGGCTCCTTTTGTGGAACATAGAGTCCAAAATTTGGTCACCGGTGGTGCATGTCGCATTGTGACTTGAGCACTAGAGATAAATACGGTGACATGTTCCCAGGATACTTAATAACAGCAAGGAGAGATTTTTCAGAAGTTTATGTGAACTTCATGAAATTCATTTTACCTTTAAATTCAATTCTATCAAGGTCTGTTACAAATTTTTGTTCTAATATAAGATGTTTTATTTCAGTTTTTCCCTTTCAGACTACCATCCTTTCACCAGTCTGAATACACCATGTAATATCATATCATATGATTAAATTATGAGAATGTCTAATGTTTGTAAAATAAGATGTGGTATCTGTAGATCCTGTATCCACCTCAGTTGTAACTATTTTCTTTCTTTATATAAATTATCATTTTACATTCATTTTTGGATAAATATTATGTTTTCAAGATATATATATATATATATATATATATATATATATATATATATCCTTCATATGACTATACTATTGTTTATCCATGAGATTTAGACTGTTTCTAACTTTTTCACTATTAGAAACAATGCTATAAACAACTATCCTCAACTATTTCTCTGTTACCAGGTGCTAGAGTTTCTCTGGGATCTGCACCTATAATTATTAGGTTATATGACGTGTCATAAAAAAATACGGTGAATGTTTAAATTTAACAAAATTTAATAAAGTAAAAGACACATTGCCATTAATCTCCCTCAAAATATTCCCCCTCGCCTTGAACACACTTATGTCATCATTCTTGCCACTTTCTGAAGCAGTTCTGGAAGTTCTCTTTCATGAGTGTCTTTAGTTGTGCTATGGTGGCTGCCTCAATGTCCTGAATTGACTCAAAACATTTTCCTTTCATGGTCATTTTGACTTTGGGAAAGAGCCTGAAGTCACACAGTGCCAGATCCAGTGAATCAGTGAATAAGGTGGATAAGGACGCACCATAGTGTTTTTATTTGACAGAACTTGCTGTACCAGAAGCGATGTGTGACACGGAGTGTTTTCATGATTCAGGATAAAGTAAAGACATGAAAGAGGACTTCCAGAACTGCTTCAGAAAGTGTATAGAATGATGGGATAAGTGTGTTAGAAGCGAGGGGGAGTATTTTGAGGGGGATTAATAGCAATGTGTCTTTTACTATAATAATTTTTTTTATTTAAACACGCACCATATCTTTTGGTCACACCTCGTAGGCAGTATTAACTTTCAACTTTACTAGATATTGATAAACTGCAATTCAAACTGGGTTTACAATTTGCACTCCCACCAGGAGCACAAAAGACTTCCAATTTCTCCTTATTCTCACCAATACTTGATGTTGTCAGACATTTAAAATTTTTGCCACTTCTGAGAACATGAAATGTCTCCTCTTCATTGCTTTCACTGACTTTATTACGAGTGAGATCTTTTCATACATTTATTTGCCATTCAGGATTCCTGTTTAGTGAATTTCCTATCCACATCATTGCCTATTTTATGTCTTTTTCTAAATGATGTTATATATTCTAATTGTATACCATTTGTTATATATGTTAACAGTTTTTCAAGCACTTTGCTCTTAGCATGTGGTGTCTTTTATTGTAGAGAAATTTTATATTTTAGTTAATTTATCAATTTTTTTATCATCTTGTGTTTTTTTGTCTTATATAAGAAATCCATTCTTGCCTTGATGTAATAAGGTTATTCTCCTACATTTTCCAAGTTCTTTCTTCATGTATTGGTCTTTAAATCATTTGGCGTTACCTTTCATCTATGGTATGATAAAGCAAGTCTAATTAATTTTGTTTCCGTTTCCAAAGGCAATTATCCCAATATCACCATTAGCCCATTTTACTATTACCCCAGTTGATTTGTAATGCCTCCTCATGACATACCAAGATCCATGTGTACTTGAGTAGGCTCTTGGGCTCTCTATTCTTTACACAGATATACTTTTTATCTACCACTGTGACCACCAATATTCTTGATTATTATATATTTAAAACATCTGGTAGGGCAAACTCTCCCTTTCTTGTTTTCTAATTGTCTAATTTTGGACCTTCATTCTTCCATATGCTAAGTAAATCACTTTGTTAGTCTGTTTCCCACCCCCTACCCCCAAAAAAGAAACCACTTATGATTTGTTTGGAAATTGACAGAATTTACAGAAAAGTTTGAAAGAACTGTATCTGAATAATATAGTGTCTTCCCATCCATGCATTTGTCCTAGCTTGCCATTCCTTCTAGTCTTCAGTGAATAACAATAACATCACAGATACATGCGTGTCTTTGTTGTATTTATGCCTGGGAATCTTAAACATTTTGTTGCCATTGAGAATAGTGTCTTTTTTCTATTCCATTTTCTATTTGGCTGTTGCTGTTGTATAGAAACAGTACTGTTTTTTTTATGTATTGGTTTTATACCCTGCCACCTTGTTGAATTATGTAATTAGTTTTAATAGATTGTCTTATATTACCTTGGATTTTGCATGTAGATGATCAAATCCATCCTTCACATCAAGACTCATTTCTCCACCTTTTGAGCTCAGTTTCTTATCTTATTGCTCTGGCTAGAATCTCTAGTATAAGGACAGATGGCAAGAGCAAAACAATGGGCAGTTGGATTGATTCAAGGTTGATAGAGCAGAAGCAATTCAGGAATTAAAGATTATATTTGAAACAGTTGACTGTAATAATCCAGCTGGATGGTGATAATGATAATGATGGTAATGATGATAGCCAATATTTAATAATTGAGTGTTACTACATATCAGAAACTGAGCTGTGTGATATTTGATCCTTAGGAAAACCATGTGAGAAAAATAACTGTTAGTATACCATCTTAGAGATGGGAAAATGAATCCTAGGAAGTTTAGTGACTTGCTCATGGTCAGATAACTAGAGATTGATGGATACAATATGCAAAAATTAGGCTATTTTTCTTAGAACTCTCAACATTAAACCATCAGCTAATTTCTTTAATTCTATGAAGGACAGAATAGAAGTAATGGACTTCAACTCCAGCACAAATCATTTTAAGCACATTTTCACTTCTTTCTCAAATGTCTCTGATTATTTTCTCTGGAAGTTTTTAAAAAGAGAGTAGAAACCCATGTTCCTTAGATCCCAGTTAACACAATTATTGAGCACCAATTATGAGCTAAGTATGAGACATTCAAAAATAGCTAAAAATACAATTTACTTAAAGAGAAGCAGACAAATGAGAATGTGACCCACTGTAATTACAGGCAGAATAAAAGAAGTATTATAAGTAAAAGTATAAGCAAACTGTCACTTGGGATGAAAGCCAGGGAATAGATTAGATTACCTTTTGAGACTCTTTCCAACTGGTAATTCTGCAATTTAGTTTCTACTTTTCAGCTTTTTTATTGTGTACTCACTGATAAAATAAGGAAAGGATAGAGATAAGTGAATTTCTATGGAGACTTGCTCGTGCACTTGATTTTATAATGAACAGAATGGAAAAAATAAAGAACAGTATATCATTCCACTAAGTAATAATTTCATAAAATATATTATTGTCACTTCAAAAACCAAAATATCCCAATTTAAATTTTAAAGGTCCAGCACTATTATAGATATATTTAATCTCTGAATTTTAGGGCTACTGTACAGAGAGAGCTTCTTGTTACAAGTGGATGTGGGTGGTTCTGAGATTTATTTGCATAATTGTTAGTAATGCAGAATTGAGTACAGACATCAACTGGAAAATTTTTTTTTAAGGGCCTGAATCTGCACAAACAAATCTTGGGTAAACCTCTAAATACATAAGATGTCATAAAAATAAAGAAAAATGGAAGAATCCGTCAGTAGTTAATGTCTTCAGGAAAAGCAACAACATTGTATAAAATTGTTAAGAGAATCAGATTTAAATGCTCAGAAATGTTGATACTTTCACTTGGCTTCTCTTTAACTTCAGGGATTCATTTTTCTAAAACTCAATGCTTTTAAATTCACTATTGAGAATTTGGGAGTAATTGTGCATATCAGGCATATTACTATTATTGTTGTTATTATTTTATTCTGTTTTTATGAGCACACATCACACACATTCTAGGGATGGTTTAACTCATTTCTCTGCCTTCTGTTCGGTTTGTGTTGATTGTGAGATGTTTTCCTGACGATTTAAGGGAAGTTTGACAACAGTGATTGCATAGTTGTAGGAGCTTTATGGTCTTTAATGTTGGAATCCTCTTATTTTTTCATGTGGGGAAAAATAGATTTATATCCTATTTATTTTCAACTTGATTTAGATAGAGAGTTTTAATGTGACTAACAAGTTATGACTCATGCAGTTGTTGGTCTGTAATTAATCATAGGCCTAAGATCTATCAAAAAACCATTCTTCTGTGCGATTTCCAGCAGTTGTGAGCTGTAGAGACACCAATCTTCTTTCTCTACCATTAACGTGCACCAGATAATCATTGTCCGCTGAAAGCTGCTAAAAATTAGAACACCTATGCTTTCTGCACTTCTCAAAATGTTAAACAAGATGATTTTTCCTCTTACACTGTTTTCATCTATTTATGTATACTATCTTTTCCTTCTAGTACAGTTGATGCCTCCCAATGTGTTTTTTTCTGATGCGCTTACTGTCTTTGTAAAACAAAGTGAGAAATTATAATGTGGAAAATCCTGATAAGACTACTTTTCTTGCTAAGCTCATGTTCTATTAAAAATCCCTGAAGCATCCACCATTGGATTTTATAGACTCCTCTTGAAAATTCGGAACCAAAACTTTTTAAAGGGTTTAGGAAGAAAAGGCAAAAGAAAAAGAAATGGGGGGGAGAATCCAATATGAAACAAACACACTTGGGACGGAGCTGACTCAGAAAGTAAGATGAAGTCATCAGAATACAGTATTTGCAAGCAACAGGGAAATATAATGTCAGAAAGAGAGCATTGTGTATGCATAGAGGCCAGAGGTGCAGGAGAACTGAACAGAAAAGTTTCCATTACTACCTGCAGGAAAATCTCATGCTGCAACTCATCACACAGCAGGCAATGAGTGAGAGTAAGAGAAGGCCAGGCAGCCACCTGAGCTGCCATAAAAGATAAGGAAGTGGAGAGAACAAAGAACACAAGAGGCTAGAATCTAAAATAAGGCAGATTAAGTGGAACGGGAGAGGGGACTTAAAATGTCAAGCTCAAGTGAGGCTGAATAAAGTACAAGTTGCTGCTGAAAGGATGTCATTAATAAATTTAAATTCAACTATATATTGCATAACGATTACTCTCATCATTGCTTGATACATATTAAGAATACATACAATTAAGGGCATGTACAATATATCTCCTTCATTTTCTCAGAATTTATATGATCACATAAATCTCTGCCACATCAAGTAGGTGTTCGAACATATGACTCACTGAAAAGTCTATGCATGTAAAATAACCGAGGTTTGAATTCTTTTAGCAAAAGGTTTCATGCTATAATTGGAATGGTGTTCTTGGCTAACGATATTCTCTCCTTGATACTGGATACACCTAGAGCTATGACTGGGTCCATCCTCACGGAAATTCCCTACTTTCCTTTACATATGTTCAAGTGAATCGCTGCAACTGTGTGTGACACTGAGTCTCTCGCAACAGGAAACCATTAAGAGAATGCGATAGCAAGAGATTATTTAATATTTTTAATTAGATCATGGCTAGCTTACCATAATAACTAGCACACTTCTCTCAGTCTTAGTCTTCTAGCCTTTATAATGAAATAACAAAAATGGCCAACTCATAGGTTAATTGTGAAGAATAATATGACACAGTAAATATAAAGCATTTATCAGAACAACTGGCAATTTGTTGAACTAGAAATGACTCAACAAATGTTAGCTTTTATTATCTTTAAAGTGTCAGCTGTGTAAGTTCACAGAGCATTTCAATTTTGACCACCTCTGTATATGTAATAACTATCAGTGCCTAGTAAATGATAGAAACTGAATAATATTTCTTCACTGAATAAACTAGTACATGGTAAGAAACAGTTTCTGCCCTCAGAATGAACACAATCAACTGAGAGAAATGGAAAATTTAATTGAAACTTACAAAATAATGTACTAAATGCTATCAAATGGGTAATTCAGAATACTGAAAAAGGTATTTTTTTCTAACAATACAATGGTACCCTGAAATCCCTTTTAAAACATCACCTAAAAAGTGCATAACTGAACTGGCAGGAAAGTAAGGGAACTCCTCAAAGGCCAAAATTAAGGAGACATCATGAATCCAGAGAGAAGGCAGCTGTCCTCTGCCATGTGCTTCAGCCAATGCCTGTGGTCTGAAGCAGCTTAGATCACACGTTCACAGGGGAAAGGAGGAGGAGCTTAGGGGTTGATGACAGTGTCCCAAATAAAAAAAAAAGAAAAAAAGAAAAATTTCTATTGATTCAAATTTATCAAAGCAATTATTCTGACACATGAAACTTAACATTTGACACTTCCTAGGAAGCATATCTTATTTACATCCTTACTCCTCCAGTGGCGGTCAATATATTACATTTAAAGGGGAAGTGATTTAGAAAACAGCCATAAATACACAGTTACCCAGTGCCTTGATATTTTCCTATTCCTCTGCTGGCATTCAACCCAACAGCTGTCACTGTTACCTCCGTAGAAATTTAGATCTTGTACAGATCTTTGAATGGCATTGAGCTTTGATAGATGGTCATAACATCTTGTTAGAAATTATATGCAGATTTTTCCAAGAGATTATGTGTCAAGTTTTTATTCTAAAAGCAAGGGAAAAAGCCAAAAAAAAAAAAATTTCTCTGTAAAATCAAATATTAAGAGATGGTGAACATGAATTTCCCTCCAGCTTTGTCTTGGTTGAGTATTCTTTTGGGCTAAGGTTGATTATTTTTATGACTCTTCATAGAGACTGTCAGATCTGTCTGATTAAGTGAGAACTAGCATAAGGAGATTGTATAAAGAATATTATTCCTATAAAGTCATTTCTTTTAGAAGCTAAAGAGGAAATTTTGTTTTACATAAAGGGAAATTCATGTACTTTATGTCGGTTGTCATATTTTGATTATCAAAAACATTTTGAATTCAGTGTGATAACTTCAGAGGGACAATTAATCTCACAGAGATTAAATAACATGGTCACTCAACTATCATGTGGTCAGACAGGGATTTGAATGAGATAATCCCCTGGAAACTAATGCCCAAACTCTAAAGCAATCAGACACACATTCTTAGCTATCAGTCGTTTCTTAATGAAAGAGACATGCAGTGGTTGTCACCTGAGGCTGCCCATGAGAACATACACACTTCGGCCTCAGCTCTGTATGTTCTGATACAGTAGATTTAAGGTGGGGTCTGCAAGTCTGCATTTTTTAAAAGCTCCATGGTGATGTAGATTATCATTCCTGGTTAAGAACCATCACCAAATATACCATTTTAACTTCAGCTGGGCTGTGAAATGACAAGAATGCTGGCCATACATCTGATGAACAGTTCAGAAGTATGCCATTGTGTGTGTGTGTGTGTGTGTGTGTGTGTGTGTGTGTGTAGTGTAGATATCTAGGTATCTATATAGCTATATAGATATATAGATGTATAGATACATAGATATATAAATACATATATGCATATACATATATATTGATGGGGGGCAGGACCTTCTGAGGAGGAAAAAGACAGCATGCAGTTATAAAAGATTTTAAGAAAATACAAAACCAAGGAGAATCAGGGTTAGGAGGAACATTAACTGGTACAGTATACTGCACTCAATTTACGTGTAATTCAAGCTCTGATGATATATTGATAACCTATCTGTAAAAGGCCTAATAAATTTATTTTGTATTTAACTATATACATTGACACTGTCCATCTTTTTACATAAGGACAAAAAGAACTTTTAGAGGCTTTTTTCATACATCCACAATAATCTGTATTAATTCTCAGAGGAGTTATAATGTGTTACAACTCAGAAAGTGTTTGTATCTACTCCAGAAAAACCTACTTACTTACTGGAAGTTCCAGTGAGTGCCTGAAATTCCCTAAAGTTTCCCAAGTGGTAAAAAGTGATGCTCCTAGAATCTTAGACACCTGTCATCTCATAGCCTCTGGTACCTTCAGCTGCATGGTGGTGGTCACTGAGCCATCTCACAAAAATTAATGGAAAACTCAAGTATTATAGCAACCACACCAAACGAAGCATTCTTTAGTATTTTCTTGCTGAGGAATCCTCAGAATCCCCTTTTTTGTTTTTTCCCAGTAAGTTCTCAACTCCCATATTCTGATATTACAGTGATCTTAGGAGGTCATTCCAAGCAAAATGGAAAGCAAGAATAAGAGAGTCAATGAGTCGATGTAGTAAACAGAATAGATTTGGATAATGGTGAGAAGAGCAGAGTAATCCAGGAGTAGAAAAATGGGTGAAAGTCAATAGCCAAGATATGGAAACAACCGAAATGCACATCAATAGACAATTGGTTAAAGAAATTGTGGCACATTTATACAACGGATTATTATTCTGCCATAAAAAAGAATGAAATCTCACTATTTTCAGCAACATGGATGAACCTAGAGAATATTATGCTAAGTAAAATAAGTCAGACTGAGAAAGACAAATACCGTATGATCTCACTTATATATGAAATCTGAAGAACAGAATAAACGAACGAACAAAACAGAAATAGATTTATAGATACAGATAAAAAACTGATGGTTGCTAGATGGGAGGGTGGGGGAGAAGGCGAAGGGATTAAAAAGTACAAATTGGTGATCACAAAATAGTCACAGGGTTGTGAAATACAGTATGGGAAATATAATCAATAATGTTGTAAAGACTATGTAGGGTGTCAGATGGGTACTGGACTTACACTTTATAGATTATATAAATGCCTAACCACTACGCTGTACACCTGAAACTATTATAAAATAATATTGAATGTTAACTATAATTAAAGACAGTCATGGGATATAAAGTACAGCATAGGGAATATAGTCAATGATATTGTAATAGCTATGTACAGTGTCAGATGGGTAGTAGATTTGGGGGAGGGTTATCACTTTGTGAGGGGTGTAAATGTTTAATCACTATGTTGTTTTGTACACCTGAAACTAATTTTAAAAATTATTCAAAAACAAGAAAAAGAGGGTGAAAGTGTAATATTGGCTCACTTTGGTGCCCAGAGTAATGGGGAAAATAATTGGAATTTCTCTGTATCTGGGATGGAAGTTATTGGAGACTTTTTTAATAAGAAAATAAGGGACAGTCAGAGCTGAAACTGTTGGTTTATTTTTTCTTGGTTAACTAAGAGGATACACATGAAAATACTTGGTAAACAATAAAGGCTTATGAAACATTATCAGAGTTATTGAGGGTTCAACAAAAATAGAACCAAGAGAAGAAACAGAAAAAATACAGGGAAAAAATGGAAGAAAGAAACAAAATGATTGAGAGTAAGCTGGGACTACAACAGGACAGACTCTGTAAGTATGAGGAAGTAGAGGACTTTTCTAAGATCAATTTTAAGATGAAATGAACTTTCTAGGAAACATTTTTACCTTATAATTGATAATACACTTATTTAAAAAATGAGGCTGTCCATCCTAGCTACACTACAAAAGTTCTGTCTCTCCTTTCCTTACTACCAATATAGAGCAAGGTGGGAATATTTTCCTTGGAAATTTTGTTTATCTTCAGTGGTAAACTAAAGGTTCAAGTACTAGCAATTTGCTATTTAATTTAACATGTGTGCAAAGTGTGAGTTTTTTTGTTTATTAGTGAGTAATGACACACGAGGGAAGATGTCTATTTATTTACCTATTTTCTGAGATATTACTGAGCAAATAATTTCATGTCCTGATTTTTTACTTACGTTTTAGCAAAATCATTTTTCCTGATATAACCTGTTACTTCTCAAGTCATTTTAATACCTGTATACTATTTCAACTTGTACATGTACCAAAATTTTTCAGCAACCATCATCCTTCCTTGATGCATTTAATATTCTTTTTCTCTTACACATAATATTGAACTGAATATATCTGTGGGTAAGATTTTCTCTTATCTCCAATCATTTACTGAAGATAAATTCATAATACTGACATTACTGGGTGAAGTATTATGAGTGTATTTGATGCACTAATTACTTTGAAAATAGAGTTGTACTTTTTACACATATTCTGCAATAAATGAAGTTGTTTTTCATGTTTTATTATTTTGGTAATGGACTACTATATTTTTCTAAATTTACATTGCTTCGATTATTAGTTAAGTCTAACCTATTCATAATTTTTCCATCTTTATAAGTTTTCTATTTATGTTATTTCCTATTTACTAATTGAGATCATGACATTTTTCTTTTTTTTTTTCATTAAAATTTATTGGGGGGACAATGGTTAGTAAAATTATATAGATTTCAAGTGTACAATTCTGTAATACATCTTCTATATATCGCAGTGTGTGCTTACTACCCAGTGAA
Organism: Rhinolophus sinicus; assembly: GCF_057876585.1. Classification (NCBI taxonomy): domain Eukaryota; kingdom Metazoa; phylum Chordata; class Mammalia; order Chiroptera; family Rhinolophidae; genus Rhinolophus; species Rhinolophus sinicus. The sequence goes on along the minus strand of NC_142502.1, from coordinate 73,782,386 downwards.
AGTTCTCCTTCCATCACCATATATTTGACCCATTTACCTTCTTCTAACATGCTGCTCCCCCCTCACCCTCTGGTATCCACTAACCTATTGTCTGTGTCTATGAGTTCTTGTTTCTTTATTTGTTTGTCTTGTTCCTTTGTTGCTTTCAGTTTTATATCCCACATATCAGTGAAGTCATATGGTTCTCAACTTTCTCTGTCTGACTTATTTCGCTTAGCATAATAATTTCAAGAACCATCCATGTTGTCACAAATGGCACTATTTTATCTTTTCTTATGGCAAAATAGTATTACATTGTGTATATATACCACATCTTCTTTATCAAATCATCTATCGAAGGACACTTTGGTTGTTTCCATGTCTTGGCCACCGTAAATAAAGCTGCAATGAACATTGGAGCACATATGTCTTTATGGATAAATGTTTTCAGATTTTTGGGGTAGATACCCACAGTAGGGATTGTTGGGTCATGTGATAATTCTATTCTTAATTTTTTGAAAAACCTCCACACTGCCTTCTATAGCAGCTGCACCAGTCTGCATTCCCACCAGCAGTGTATGAGGGTTCCACAGCCTCTCCAACACTTCTTACTATTTGTCTTGTTGATGATAGCCATTCTAACTGATATGAGTGATATCTCATTGTGGTTTTTATTTGCATTTCTCTGATAATTAGTAATGTTGAGCATCTTTTCACATGTCTATTGGCCATCTGTGTGTCCTCTTTAGAGAAATGTCTATTCAGGACCTCTGCCCATTTTTTAATTGGATTGTTTGTGTTTTTGTTGTTGAGTTATATGAGTTCCTTATATATTTTGGATATTACCCTCTTATGGGAGGTGTTGTTTGTGAATATCTTTTCCCATTCAGTTGGTTTCTTCTTTGTTTTGTCAATGGTTTCTCTTGCTGTGATGAAGCTTTTTAGTCTGATATGGCCCATTCATTTATTTTAGCTTTTGCTCCCCTTACCTTTGGGGTCAAATTCATAATATCCTCTTTGAACCCAAGGTCCATAAGTTTAGTACCTATGTTTTCTTCTATACAGTTTATTGTTTCAGGTCTTATGTTTAGGTCTTCGATCCATTTTGAGTTAATTTTGGTACACGGTAACAGATAGCAGTCTAGTTTCATTCTTTTGCACATGGCTTTCCAATTCTCCCAGCACCATTTATTGAAGAGGCTGTCTTTTCTCCATTGTATGTTTTTAGCTCCTATGTCAAAAGTTATCTATCCATATTTATGCGGGCTTTTTTCTGGGTTTTCAATTCTATTCCATTGGTCTATGTGTCTGTTTTTCTGCCAATACCATGCTGTTTTGATTATCATTGCCCTGTAGTACAAGCTAAAATCAGGGAGTGTGATACCTCCAGTATTATTCTTTTTTCTTAGGATTGCTTTGGCTATTCAAGGTCTTTCGTGGTTCCATACAAATCTGATGATTTTTTTTTTTTTTTTTGGTTCTATTTCTTTAAAAAATGCCATTGGGATCTTGATGGGGATTGCATTAAATCTGTATGTTGTTTTGGGTAATATGGCATTTTAACTCTGTTGAGTCTTCCAATGTCTTTCCATTTCTTTGTGTCTTCTTCAATTTCTTTTAAAAACGTCTTACAGTTTTCGTGTATAGGTCTTTCACATCCTTGGTTAAGTTTATTCCTAGATGTTTTATTCTTTTTGTTGCAATTTCAAAAGGAATTTTTTTTAATTTCTTTTTCTGAGATTTCATTGTTGCTATATAGGAATCCAATGGATTTTTGTACATTGATTTTGTGTCCTGCAACTTTACTGTATTTGTTCATTGTTTCTAGTAGGTTTTTGGTGGAGTCTTTAGGGTTTCTATATATAGCATCATATCATCTGTAGAAAGTGACAATTTAACTTCTCCTTTCCCAATTTGGATGCCTTTTATTTCTTTCTCTTGCCTGATTGCTCTGGCGAGGACTTTCAGTGCTATGTTGAATAGCAGTGGTGATAGGGGACAATCCTGTCTTGTTCCCGAACGTAGAGTGAAGGGCTTCAGGTTTTCACTGTTAATTATGATATTAGCTGAGGTTTTGTCATATATGACCTTTATTATGTTAAGGTATTTTCCTTCTATACCCATTTTATTAAGTGTTTTAATCATAAATGGATGTTGTATCTTGTGAAATGCTTTTTCTGTGTCTATTAATATAATCATATGATTTATGTCCTTTATTCTGTTTATGTGGTATATCACATTGATGGATTTGCATATGTTGAACCATCCTTGTGCCCCTGGGATAACCCCCCCCCCCTTGATCGTGATGAATACTCTTTTTAATGCATTGTTGTAGTTGATTTGCTAGAATTTTGTTTAGGATTTTTGCATCTTTATTCATCAGAGATATTGGTCTGTAATTTTCTTTTTTTGTGTTGTCCTTACCAGGTTTCGGTATCAGGGTGACGTTGGCTTCATAAAATGAGTCAGGGAGTATTGATCATCTTCAGTTTTTTGGAAGAGTTTGAGCAGGATTGGTATTAGATCCTCTTTGAATGTTTAGTAGAATTCACTGACAAAGCCATCTGGTCCTGGACATTTGCTTTTGGAATGGGTTTGGATGACTGATTCAATTTCCTTACTGTTGATCACTCTATTTAGATTTTCTAGTTCTTCATGATTCAGCCTAGGAAGGCTATATGTTTCTAAGAACTTGTCCATTTCTTCTAGGTTATTGAATTTGCTGGCATATAGTCCTTCATAGTATTCTTGGATAATCCTTGGTATTTCTGTGACATCTGTGGTAACTTCTCCTCTTTTATTTCTGATTTTATTTATTTGTGTCTTTTCTCTTTTTGTCTTAGTGAGCCTAGCCAATGGTTTGTCAATTTTGTTAATCCTTTCAAAGAACCAGCTCTTTGTTGCATTAATTTTTTCTATTGTCTTTTTGTTCTCTATTTCATTTAGTTCTGCTCTGATTTTTGTTATTTCCTTCCTTCTGCTGACTTTGGGTTTCACTTGTTTTTCTTTTTCCTGTCCTTTAAGGTGTAAAGTGAGGTTGTTTATCTGGGAATTTTCTTCTTTCCTGAGATAGCCCTGTAATGATATAAATTTCCATCTTATTACTGCTTTCGCTGCATCCCAATAATTTTGGTAAGATGTATTTTCATTCTCATTTGTTTCTATGTATCTTTTGATCTCTTATTTCTTCTTTGACCCAGTCATTCTTTAAAAGTATGTTGTTTAATCTCCACGTATTTGTGATTTTTCCTGTTTCCTTTCCAGTTGATATCCAAGTTCAAAGCCTGTAATGAGAGAATATGCTTGGTATAATTTCAATCTTCTTAAATGTGCTGAGGCTAGTTTTATGTCCAATATATGGTCTATTCTTGAGAATGTTCCATGTGCACTGGACAAGAATGTATAGTATGATGTTCTAGGATGAAGTGCTCTATAAATGTCAATTATGTCCATTTCCTCTATGGTGTCATTTAGGGTTAGTATTTCCTTATTTATTTTCTATTTGGATGATCTATCCATAGCTGTCAATGATGTACGTAGGTGTCCTACTGTAACTGTGTTTTGGTCAATTTCTCCCTTTAGTTCTGGTAGTAGTTGCTTTGTAGATTTCAGTGCTCCCAGATTGGGAGCATAAATATTGATGACTGTTATGTTTTCTGTTGTGTAGTCCCCTTTATCATTATGAAATGTCCATCTTTGTCTCTTGTTACCTTTTTTATCCTGAAGTCTGTTTCATCTGACGTAAGTATGACTACCCTTGATTGTCTCTGAATACCATTTGCTTAGAGTATCAATTTCCACCCTTTCACTTTGAGTCTATATTTGTCTTTGTACCTGAGATGTGTCTCTTGGAGGCAGCATATGGTTGGGTTTAGTTTTTTGATCCAATCTGCTACTCTGTGCCTTTTTATTGGTGAATTCAAACAATTTACATTTAGTGTGATTATTGATATATGAGGATTTCCTATCATTCTATCTTTTGTTTTCGGTGGCTCAGTGTCTCCATTGTTTCTTTGCCTTTTTATTGCTGTCTGTTATTTCAGTGTGGTGATATTCTTTGATTTTTCCCTCTGTTTCTTCTTTTTTTATATTATATATTTCAGTCTGGATTTTTTTTTTTAAGTAGTCACCATTAAGTTTATGTAAAAGAAAGTTTTGTATTTAGAGTATTCCATTTTTCTTTAGTATGCTTACTTTCTCCATTCCCTTGTGCCGGTTCAGACGTTTACTCTCTCCCCTTTTGATTTTTGTTGTCACAAATTATCCCTACTTATGTTGTGAGTTGATTTCAGTGTTGCAGTAGCAAGTTATTTTTTTCTTCTTTACCCAGTATGTTACGTTTAAGCATATAGTGTCTTATTTAGTGTAGAGGTTGCCATTTCCTGCTTCTGTCTGTCTGTTCATAATACTACTCATAGTTTGGTATTCTTTTGATTTTTTTGTTTCAGGTCCAATAGGTTCTTTCTGTATTTCTTGTAATGTAGGTCGTGTGAAAATTCCCTCAGCTTCTATATGTCTGGAAAGGTCTTTACTCCTCCTTATCTAAAGGATATCTTTGCTGGATATATTATTTTTAGCTCATAATTTCTCTCTTTCAGTAGTTTGAGTGTTTGATTCCACTCCCTCATGGCTTATAGAGTTTCTGCTGAAAAATCTGATGATAATCTAATGGGCTTTCCTTTGTAGGTTACCGTCATCTTTTCCCTGGCTGCCTGAGGATTCTTTCTTTGTTGTTACTTTTTGACAGCTTCAATATAGTGTACCTTGGAGAAGGCCTTTTGGGATTAAGGTTATTAGGTGTTCTATTTGCTTCTTGGATTTGAAGATCCAGTTCTTTCCACAAGTTTGGGAAGTTCTCATTGACTGTTTGTTTGAATATACTCTCTGTTCCCTTCTCTCTTTCTTTTCCTTCTGGTATACCCATTATTCTTATATTGCTCTTTCTGATGGAGTCAGAAAGTTCTTGTAGAGTTCCTTCATTTCTTTTAACTCTCATGTCTCTCGCTTTTTCCATCTATGTCATTTCCAGACTTCTACCTTCAATGTCACTGATTCTTTCCTTCATCTGGTCAGCTCTATTATGTAAGCTGGCTATTTCATTCTCTATTTCTTTTATTGAGTTCTTAATTTCCAGAATTTCTAATTGGTTCTTTTGTAAAATTTCAATCTCTTTGATAAAATGTTCATCTTGTTCTTCGATTGTGTTTCTGAGTTCACTAAACTGCCTGTCTGTTTTCTTGCATCTCGTTGAGTTTTTTCAGAACTGCAATATTGAATTCTCTGTCATTTAAGTCACATATTTCCATGCCATTCTGGAAGGGGAGAGAAAGTGGGGAACAGGAACTGACGAAAGCCATCTTTCCCCCCCACCCCCATAGGCTGGGCACCCATTGTTGACAGTTCAGGGGGTAGGATGTTCACACAGCTGGAAAGGGAGGTGAGGGACTTGGGCTTTCACAGTGAAGACGTTAGAGATCTCTCATCAACATAGCAGTGCAAATAAGAGAAAACACACACAAGCCACGTTTGAACTTGTAATAGTTGCTTCCATAAAGATACTATGAAAGAGTTGTATGAACATAAAGGGACATAAAAATAATTAAAGCAAGTCTGGACTACAATAGGGAGGAAAAATCTGCAGCAAGGTAAAGACTTAGGCTGCCTAAAACTCAATCAGAAAACTCAGTAAAATTATTTACACATGTCTGTGTTTTCTCGCATCTCGTTGAGTTTTTTCAGAACTGCAATATTGAATTCTCTGTCATTTAAGTCACATATTTCCATGCCATTAAGTTCATTTTCTGGAAACTTTTCATTTTCTTTTTGAGCTGCCTTGTTACCTTGGTCATTCATTGTAATTAATGAATTATTATTTCTTTTCCTGGGCATCTACAGGAGTGGGTTCTGCAACAGGTTGGTAGGAAGAGGTCTTTCTTTTGCTTTCCAGTAGGTGTTGGTGAAATGTTTTATTTTCTGTCCCACTGAAGCCTTTTATTCTCTCTCATGCTGTACATTATATTTCCTCTTGCACTGTTCCAGCTTCTCATGTGATGGAGGCAGGGAGTTCCCTGAAAGGTTGGCTTCTCTGTAATCAGGTCACCTGGGTCTCAGGGTACTGCCTCCAAGGGGGGATTTGGAGCACTTCTGAAGTCCCAAATCTCTTCCTGCAACCAGATTCAGAGGCTCTGGTTGCCCCTGCAGGGACCCGCCCAGATAGCTGGGGGTGGGGGTGGGGATGGGGATGGGGTGGGTGTGAGAGGTGGCTCTCAGCAATGGTGACTACCAGCTCACAGTTGTCTTGCCCCTACACTTCCTTCCCTATCATCAGAATTAGTTGCACTGTGAGTCTATGGCTACAGGGCTGTCGTTCTCAGTGTTGTATGTATTCTATTCTTTAATCTGACACTGCTACCATTTCTTCTGGAATCCACTTCTAGCACTGAGAGGGTACGGGGAGGAGTCATCTAGGCTCCGTGTCTATGTTTTCCACCCTCTACTTGGCAGTGAGGGCTTAAACCACTGTTCTCACCCTTCTTCCCTGAGTCTTCACTCTGAGGTCTCTGCCGTGAACATTGGGTTCAGCCGTGTTACCATATGCTGATCCCTCAGGCAGGACTGTGGGCGCTAGCAGGCTGAATTCTTCCCTCTCCCACAACTGCCCTACCTCTAGGCTGCAGGGAACTCCCAGCTCCGGTCAGCATCCTGCAACCTGAGACCTGAGGCCTGTGTCTCTGCACTTCCCCCTTCCCGCCTCCCCTGCTTGCCCAATTTGCCCTCCTATAGATGATTCAATTTTAAGGTCTCTCAAGTATGCCCATGTGCCATGCAGGAAGTCCTTTACTGAATTATAACTGTTCAGTTTGTTGTAAATGCCAGGGGAGATTTCAAGAAGCACTTCTCATGCCGCCGTTTCTGTGACGTAATCCTCATAATGTTTTTCTTAAAGATTTGGAAGAGTTTTGTAGTCCATAGCTGTCCTCATGTTGTTGACCATAGTATATTTTTTCTCACCAGATTCCTTTTAGATTTTAGTGTATTCTTTCAGATCACATAGAAACTTCAAATAATTACTTTTACTATTATTTCTTACATGCTTTTAAAATTATACCCTCATATTCATTTTCTATAACTAATTATTTACATATTTATTTAGAATTCTGAGCTTCAAGAAACTCCATGTGCAAAATAGGTTAGTTCAGAGTTCTAAGCAATCAAGTAAAGGTTTTCTATAAAAAGTTTTAGATACTTTTATTTTTTTTAAGAGAAGGAGGTCATTTAAAATACATAGTGTTTCAAACCCACACCATTAGGAGAATAAAGGCTTAGCGGTGCCTTTCTCTGTTAATTTCTCTTACTACCTTTCACACTGTGACACATATAGAGATGTGGGCTTTTTCTTTTCCCCAGTGATTAGCACATACAGGGAACCATGACATGTAATTATCATGACCCTTGAAATTTTAATATATATGAACAGTTCCCCAAAGTTATTTTTAGACCGATCTCCTAAATTTCTTTTTACTTAATCTTTTCAATAACATATACCCTGAAAATTCTCAACCTTCAAATTATTTCTAATTCTGCCTGAGTACTGGCATCACATTTTCCCACTGGAGGAAGTGGTCCTCTGCTTCCCCCACCTCCCTCTGCACAAATGAAGAATCCTAGTCAGAGACAAGCTCAAGTTTATAAAGCCACCGGTGGCTAAGCCAGGGCTTGAGTCTGCAGCTTCTGCATACCGTTTCATTGCCCTCTCAGCCCTGCCTCATGACTCTGATATTTTCCCATTCTATTGTTTAGTTGCCTCATTGAAACAGAGTCGTAGTAGTTTATCCACAATCAGGACAGCCATCTGTTTTTTCTTGCATTGGGAAACAAAAGAAGCATACAGCTCAGTCTGAACCAGTAATACTAATAGAAATGCATTGACAGGCAAAGGCATTTTCTTCCACAGTGCCTTTGCCTAGTATGTACATTTGTTCAACATTTCTATCATCAAGAATTTGGGATTCTGCTCTTTATTTTCCCCTAGACATTTAAAAATATGTGAGAGAATATACTTTATCCACAAGCAGATTTTCCATATCCATTTATGTCTCCAGAAAGCATTTATCAAGAGAAGCTAAGCATATGGACTTTCTAAAATTAAGAAAATCTTTTTTGGAACTTGAAGAGACTTTTGAGTAATGCTGGATGCAACGAGCCATAGTGAATTATTAGAAAAACAGGACAGCAAAAGAGTGAAGGAAACAATTTTCTGCTATAAAATTAAAGCTCTTTAAATTAATATGTGCTGATATTCAGGACCATTTGATTTGGTGGCATGGAAGAGAATCAAATGACTAGAAGAAATTCTTATAAATCTATCTTCTTTTTTAAAATTGAAGATATCTACTAATTTGAATATATCACCTGTACTTTATTCTGATGTTCAACAGTTTATATAAATTGAGAAAAATGCATTTAATTTTACAAATATTCCTCATTCTCTGCAATTAAAAATATAAACATATAATTTAAACTATTATGAAATTGAATATATAAGATAGAAAAATCCTAAACAGACCTTACTAAATGAGCATCTTAGTGATGTTTTCAATTCTTAGATATTTTAAAATTGTAATAATAACACTTCAAAGAGGAAGTTTTCGAATGAAAGGTAAAGCTATAGAGGCATAGTCAGATCTCAAGTCACTTGAAAGAAAAACATAGGTGTAAGGGAAAAAGTTACAGCTAATAAGATTTAATGGTTGTGAGAAATATCAGACAAAAACTGATAGTGTTCTCTAGAGAAAATAGCTTTTGGGCAGACAGAAGAGAAATGAGGTGTGATACTGAGTGGAGTTTTAGAAATAAAGAAAACAGAAATAGAAATAGCAGAGAAAGAGAAAGAATTAAAAAGAAGATTAAATCAGAAGAAAGAATATAAGGGATCCCAAATCTTTTTCTTTAATCAATCTAAAGGAACACAAAAGCACTAGGAGTAAGTTTTTCCAAAGTAAGAATGATAATCTTTGGCCAACATCAGGTTGTGTCCATGGATGGGGGCTAAAAAAAGGTGACAGTTGTGGCAACTTAGGTGGGGAAACAACCAGCCTGTACTGTGACTCTAGTCCAGGACTGGGGCTTTAAGAACCACAATGAGAACACATGCTCCTATCTGGAGGTCACCATGCCCCTATTTGGAGGTGTCTTAGCTTCGTCAATATAAAAGATAGACAATTTAAAGCAGAGATACCTAAAGCAGTATCTCGGACTTTCTAAATAGACTGTGGCTAATGAAAAAAGGAAAAAAATCCAAACTAATAATCATGGGCAGTTTTACATTAAGTAAGACCAAAGATTTAGGACATCCCATCAGAAGGACTTCAGATACCAAGCTCATATTTAGTGGATCATCAGTGAGAACAAGCCCAGATTGTTTCTTTACTGTCAAATGGTACTGAATTTCTTTAATGCAGAGTTATATCTTCTCTGCATTAAATATGCAGATAATAAAAATGTGAGAAAATATATAAATCCCTTTATCATGTACAACTCATTTTTTACTAGAATTGCATGATACCAGCACATTCCTACCACCTGATGGTGATACACCTAAGTTGCAGGAATAGTATTTAACCGTACAACTAAATGATCATTTATAACATTAAGCTGTAGGAGTCATTATAATTTTATTCCTTACACATTTCTAAGAAAATGCCAATAAAATTATTGAGTCTGGAGCTGGACATAATATTAAAGTTTGTTTCTCTGAACCTTCTCATCCTACAGTTGAGGAAATAAAACATAGAATTTTAAATCTGCTCAATGTTACAGTTAGTCACAGAGATAGAAAAGGAACCACCTGCCAATACATTTAATCCTTATATTATAAAGTATAAGAATGATATTTTTATTACTATCATCTATCATTCTTCACCTGATTAGCTAATTAATGTGTGAACATTCATAAATTTAAGCCCTTTCATTTAGAATCACATTCAGGATTTTTTGTTAGCTTGAGGCTGATGAATTATTGTCCCCTGTGTACTGTTTTCCTACATATACTTCTTTCTCTATTGCCTAGACCTCCCACTCCTCTTACTTAAATAGCCCTGAATCCTGACTTTGTTTGCTCTGAGTGTCTGAACAACCTCCTAAATGCGAAGCTGAACGAGGATAAAATGAACATGAACAACAATATGTATAAAGTGGAAAACATGAATGTGACATAGTACTCACTGTATAAGCAGCCCTGAAGCAGGTACAGTGACTCATCCACTTCATATCAACTGATCACCTCAAAAGCCATAGATGGAAGATACACATTGTCTTAGACATTCGCAGGGGGATGGGTGAGAAAGGCCTGAGGAGGGAAGCCCAGACACAGGGCCTGTATCCACGACTCCAGATAAGGCCAAGGTCAGGCTGTGAACAGCTTTGTTAGCTCTATTTAGGAGCTTTGAACTTTATCCTAAGAGCAATGGAAAGCCCATAAATAGTTCATAGCAGGAAAATCACATGACCAGATTTATGTTTTAGCAAAATCATTCTGGTTTAATGTGAAAAATAGAGAAAGAGTAATCAGAGGATGAGTGGAAAGTAAGACGGATGCCTAGAATGGCACCTGGCAAATACGAGGTGATTTATAAATGATTGCTGAGTGTGAATGGTAGCAAAGAGACCAGTTGTGATGCTGTTGCAGAAATCCAAGCAGGAGAAGCATTTACCAGGCCAGCATGGTAGCTTGTTATTGAGTGTGCGTTAGGATTAAGTGTCCAATACAAGTCTGCAAAACTCAGAACATCCTATGTATTTATGTTGTATGCTGAACATAGAGCAAAGGAAAAGTTTTTTATTTTATTTGACAAGGTAGCATTTCCCTTTTAGCAGTTTCTTTTCTTTAAAGATGTTGTACTCTTTTGCCATTGAAGTTGCATTACTTCTGAGCTGGCAGTTTTGCTGATGGCTTTTGTGCTTTGGAAGGCTCGCCCATCCATTTTCTTCTTCCCCGTTAGGCAGTGCAGATTTCTTCCCTCATTCTTCACAGCAAGGTTCAAACACATAAGCTTTCTAATTATTAACATCTAGGAGAGGAAGAGATTGGAGAGCAAACAGGAGAGGGTAAGCAGATCCACACCTGGTGAGTTATTGCAGAGTATTTCTATTAATTGATGTTGTTATCATCCCAAATGTTGACAGATCAAGCTTGCGTAGGATCCAAAATACTCACCATCACTGAAAAGAGTTCATTATTTGGGGGAATTATGTATTGCTGGCAACACAAGGTTATTCAAATAGAAGGCAAATGAAATAGACTTAATGGGTTCATTAATCCATAACTTTTTCAAAATGAGCATTAATGTATTAGATCTATTCACTAAATTTATAGATACTTCCACTAGAGAATAGAGCTTTTCACTTTTCACTTTCTTGTTAAGAGGATCCTTCTTGCTTAGTTTCAGAGCTGTCTGTGGTTTCTCGGAACTGGCAAGAACTGTTTTCCTTTATGCTGAATTTATCAGAGAAGTTTGTAGCCTCATGTAATGCAAAATGCTCAGGCTTCATCATCCTACTGATTTGGATTTAAATTCAAGTTGCTGGACACTTCGGCTTGGCAATTGTGTACCAGTTGTCAAACTTTTCTGAGTCTGACACATTCTTTAGCATCCTTCATTCATATAGATAAGCTTAATTTACTTTAGATAAAAATCCTAATTGAAATGTTTGGGATATTAGCTGCAATCTGAAATTCCAGGTGTGTTTTTCCACTTTCTCTTTTCTGAATCAGTAGATTTTTAACTAGATTTTAGTCAGTGGTATTTTTCATGGTTAACAAGCTTGGGAAACATTCAGGTTATCCCCTTCAGTACAATTATAGAAATTCAAACCTAAAATTGATCTTCAAGGCCACGGCATCATCTTGAGAGTTTAGAATAATAAATGGCACTGTGTCAACCTCACTGTTCTGTGGAGCAGCGGTTCCCGTTGTGTATTCTGAGGACCACTGGGAAACTGAGTCATGGCACGGTGTGTGCAAGTCCCTGGGTCCACTAAGCATTGCCCATAGAAAATCAATATTAGGTATCTCACATATGTACAGCTGTTTTCCAAGGTGTACATATGCTCTTGTGATCGGAAAAATTCACTCAAAAACATTACTAAATTTTAGGAGTGTTTTGTCATGTGCTTTCTCAGCTAACAGTTGTATAAACTACAACTGCTCTCATGTAGAACCTATGGACGTTTTAAATGGGGCCCTTGTACTTGAAGGTCAAGGACTTGGAATAGAGCAGCTTGGAACACAAAAACCATGGCATGTCCAGATGGCATTTGGAGAGGTTACTAACTCAGTCCAAGCTGGGGAAGAACAGAATGAGGAACTTCATAAAACAGAATAATAAAGGTATAGGGAAAAACTCAGAAGGATGCATGCGCTTGTTTTATTGGTGAGGGAAAGGGAAATAAGATCATTTTTAGCCTGCAAATATATTAATTTGTTTTATTACCAGAAGTAGGTGTTTCAGGGGTGTGATTATCAAGAGTCAACAGAGGACGTCTTTCAGGACCAGGGTGCCCTTGTGAACTCAACCTCTTCAGTGCTGATAAGAGGGGGAAGGTGGAGAGTCTCATGTTTCGAGGCCCCAGATTCCCACATATCTGCCATGCTGCAGGGCGCCCCTTTCCCCATCTGAAGTGTGAAAATATAAACATAAAGCATGATAAAAGCAGGTTTTTTTAAAAAGTGAAATTAAACAGGAGAACTCCCATTGCTATGATAAAAGCATCAAGGCCCTGAAATACTGAAGGATAAATCTTAATTTCTTTACCAAAGAGAGTGTTCTATGGGAATAATTTGCTTGCAGGAGGAGGGATGGGAAGAGGGAAAGGTGAGGGGCTTTTCAGACAGTGGTGATCCTGGGAGAGCTACTAGCTGAGTCCTCAAGCCAGGCCTCAAGCCAGGATTGGGGCAGTTATGTATTTATGTACCTGCAAAGGGTGGGAGGCAAGGGGGAACCCTTTGGAAGCATGCAAGCTCAGCAAGTCGCCTGATCAAAGGAAGCATACAAAACCCAGACCAAATAAACACACTTGACAGTCTCTGGCTTGCTCTCCCCACTCAACATAGAATTTGCGTTTTCTGTGGTTCTGCATCTTCGCAAAAAGAGATGGGGAGAAAAGTTACAAGAATAATACAAGGACCAGAAAATAGAACCGATTAATTCACAAAAGGTAAAGGACTTGGGGTTATTTAGTCAAGCAAGAGAAAAGATGCCAAGGGGATGACTTAATAGTGGCTTTTAGTGAAAAAAATGTTGCAGGAAAAATTCAGGTCTATTTTCTTTTACCACTGAGACAAAATATGAAGTACCCAGAGGTGTCAGCAAGATAGAATTAGACATAAGGAAGAACTTCTAGACTACAGGGACGTCTACACGTATGAAAAGGATATACAGCTTCGTTATAATCAGAAATCGGACTTCTTATTTTTAAAACATTGACTACCTATTTGTTCTTATTTTTAAAACATTAAATAACTCTTGGTTATGTTTGAAAGAGTAAATAACTTGGTTCTTTGCTCCCAAATAAAAAGGTCCACATTTCTTCCTTTTACTTGTCTAAAATAATCACGACAAAGAATCAGAAAAATGTATTAAATGGCTTCCATACTGAGTAATTTTCCTGAATTGCCCAAAATTAAACATTCCTTAAATCTCCCTGAAAATAGCAGATTCTATCTTAGGTACTTACATTTTAGAAAACATTTATTTGAAATAAGAAATGTATCTGTCAATGCTAGCGACTTAAGGACTTAAAGGGTAGCAGATCTTTTGCTGTGTGATGTGCTTCATCTTGTGTACATACACACACACACACACACACACACACACACACACTCACTATCACAAACAGGTACACTCACTAAATTTTAAGTGCTGTCAAAAACACTCAGCCATTAGACAAAAATGACAAATTCAGTCATTGTACTTCTGTTTTCACGTTTAACCTCATGTAGTTATTTGTGTAAGATCCTGTTTGAACATTAACACATGCAAGTGAATCTGGCTTGAAATGTAAGATCTGTGAAATGCAGACACTACTACCGTGTTTCCCCGAAAATAAGACCTAGCCGGACAATCAGCTCTAATGTGTCTTTTGGAGCAAAAAATAATATAAGACCTGCTCTTATTTTACTATAATGTAAGACCAGATCTTATATTATTTTTTGCTCCAAAAGACACATTAGAGCTGATTGTCCGGCTAGGTCTTATTTTCGGGGAAACATGGTAAAAATCATAGTCAGTACCAAGGTTCTCACTTGCACAGAAATTCTAGTGCAAGCAGAGCCCCACAAGTGAATTTGCTAATTGAATCCCTCCCTAGACTGTAGATATTAAGTGTTTTGGTTTTATCCCTGATAGATAATCTTGGGAAATTGAGACATAGTTATAGAATAAGTCCTTTGAAGAAAAGTAATTTATTTTTTATTGTTAATATTAAAACGGAGTTCTTTTATACAACTCCCAAAATTAGAGACAGAGCAGAATCGTTGGCAGTTCCTAAGGCAGCAATTTCTCATGTCTTCTACCCAGCCGGTTTACTATTTACACAGGATTAGTGATGGCTATTAATTCCCAATACAAAGCAAAAGCAATTCTGGTTCTACCTCCAGCATTATGTGACCATAACCCAGTAACTTCCAAACTGTGTGCCTCCCTGGAACTATTTAAAATGAAACTGATATTAGCACATGCTCTCTTAGACCTTTCAGGGAAATAGCTTCAGAAGAAAACCTGAGTGAGCCAGAGGGGAATAAAAAATAAGGACTGCCTTGGCACTGGTGATCAGAAGGAAGAGGTTTGCAGTAATGAGAGGCCAATGCATTTGGTCAGCTCTCCTCCTGGGGAACACTATGCAGGCACCACTGCTTCCTAAGTACTAGGGAACGAGAGCACGCTTGTGCTCAGCTGCATTAACAAGAGCTGTCGATCTCAGCAGTAGAACTTCTCAAGTCTGAAAAGGAAAACATTTTCCCTGTTGTTGGTTCCACTGAAGTGGAAGGAATTCTTCCCTTTCACACCTCACCCTTAAGTAAATTTAAAGAGTTTTCTTATATAACTACTGTCTTCTGCAATCTTTGGTTTAATAATTTTGCTTTTATTAGCTGAAAAAAAGATTGGCATTAATACTTAATTATATTGACAATGATCTATTGAGGAACAGGTTGAAAGAATGTTCTAGCTTTATTTCATTTAAGCTTAAGCTTGGAAAAAAATGGGAGAACTGTCTAACTTCTCAACACCTCCCAATAGCTGTCTGATCTGTGGGAACATAGCTTTCTGTATACAGTTGACCAGCTCTAGTTGTCCACCAGTAGCTGCAAAGGGCCAGGAGGAATGGATAGCAGTGTTATATTGGGCAGCAGTCACTCAGTGAACCCCAGTGAGTATGCTTCTCCCAGGCACCTCAGAGTGCTAGCATTCCAAGACAAACTGGGGAACCTCCATGGAGATTGGGAAGACTAGTGATCTAGAGCAGTGGGCAGGGGGAAGTGTCCTAATATGGCTCAGTGGGACAGGGAAAGAATCTACACCCCTCTGCTTCCTGGGCTGTTTCTGCTTCTGGCAATGGTGTTTCCTGATGACAAAGAATGCCTCTGAAAAATATCCTCAAATGTCAGAAGTCTCAACTTCTTCAGTCTCCCACAGGACAGATTTGAGAGGTGCCAGGCAGACCCCGCACTGGGAAAAGAAGTAGGGCAACTCCAAAGGAGTCCAGGACACTGAAGGAAGAACTGATATAGAAAGAAGGTAGGGAGGAGACAGTACTCAAAATTGCCTTGCTGGGATGCCTCTGCTGCTGCTTATCCCCACAGCATGTGATAGAAATAAATTAGACCAGGTAACTCTTGAGAAAGTATGAGGCTAGAAAAAAAAGTGCCAATACTTATTTCACCCTTCCTTTTATGCTGTAAATTTGAAATCATTTTAAAAGAATGAATATAATAGGACAGAGAGCTGTGAAAAGCATTTTGTTGAACTGGGTACATGGAGGGCCTGTAGAGAACTTATTCTGATATGGATTCTAAGAGATTTAAGGGCTTTTGATAAGGTGTTTTGTCCTAGGAAGGAAGGCTGTGCCCAAGAAGCCTGCTGCCCACCCCATCTTGTTGTTGTTAATATTACTAGATCAAGTTACTGTGATCTAGGTCAGGACTTCTCAACCTCATTGCTATAGACATGTGGGGCCAGATCATTCTTTGCTGTGGGCAGATGTCCTGTGTATTGTAGCAGCATCTCTGGCCTCTGTGCACTAGATCCAATAACAACCCCCAAGTGTGACAACCAAAAATGTCTCCAAACATTGCCAAATGTTCCCAGGGAAGGTGGGGGAGAGAGTAGACAAAATTGTCTCCAATTGAGAACCACTGATCTTGCTTAAACTTTCCAAACTGGGTTTTCTGTGTCACTGGTCCCTGAAAAAGTGACACCTTGGAAACTGGTGCATGTTATCTCCCCTTCTTCAAGATTCCTACTGCACATCAAAATTTTAAAATATCTCAGAAGTTCTGTTTGACTTTGTTTAAACCCAAGCCAAATTTATTTTCCACTAACATCTATCAATGTTTTGTGATGCTCTTTGTCCTTAAAACACACTTTGGATGGGCTTTGACGGATACAGCCTAGTATAGTGACAGGTTATGTTATTATTTTAATGGTTCCTATGATCAAAAATCTCTGAACATAGAGGTAATCATTTTTGTGACTATGTTTCAATGCCATAAGAAAGACATCTTTTTATAAGGAGAGGAAAATTTTATTCCTCCCAGAAACTTGAGAATTGGGGGGAGAGTCAGAGCAATAGAGAAAAGGCTGGAGCTGACAGTTAAATTCCTAGTCAGAACTTCAAAGGAAATTGAATGTGGCTGCCCTTCATTCCGTTCCATTCCAGAATATCAAACTAAACCAAACAAATTAATACAATGAGAGAGACAGTGACAATACCTTGTTTACCTAGCTAGCAAGTAAAAATTCAGAATCCTATTTATTAATTGGGGATTCTTATGCCGTGTATACTTACTTCTATGGTATTGTAATATGCTCCAGAGAAAAAACAAAAAGTTATGGAAACAAGGCAAGTAAACAAGTGGTAAGTAAATATTGAAAAGTTCTGTAAAGTCCAGAAAGGATTCATGGAGACTAGAGCTAGGAACCAGGAAAACTTCAAGAGCCAAATGCTCTCGTCTTATATAGTCTCGTCTCATCTTGCCTCCCCTTCCTCTTCCTTTCCTTTCCATTCTCTCACTCTATCATAGTCTCTCATCTCTTCTTTTCTCAGCATGGCTGCTCCATCCTCCTCTCCATGGATAAGCTTCTGCTTCCTCATAAGAGAGACTTCTTCCTGCAGTTCTCATAACTTCGGTTGGCACATGACTTTATTCTGTCCTGAGCCTGATTTTGGCCTTAATTCTATATGACCTTCTGCCAAATGATTTGAGTATCCATGGCCATCCAGTGGACTAGTTAGTTGGCCCTGCGTCAGGTATTTGCCTCTGGTCTGGTAATCTGCATCTAAGAGAAGAGGGGACAGGCACAAAATATTTGTAGGCTTGCCTAGATCTGCTTATTCAGCGGGCTGTCAGGGCCGAGGTAACTCTTATAGAAAGAGATTATAGGTGAGACAGAAACCCCAAAACACAGCTATTACATCTCACTGCTGTGTTTAGTTTACAATAGTGGTACTGACATAAATCATAATAATAATAACTAGCATTTGTTGAGTGGTTGAATGCTACCTATATGTACGTCAGGTGCTTTTCTAAATGCTTTTTGGTCATTCACTCATTTTATTCTCATGATAAACCTATGATGTAGATGCAATTATTTGTCCCATTTTACAGATGAGGAAACAAAGAAGCAAAAAAGTTAGGTACCCCAAATCCAGCAACTGATTAAGTGATTAAACCAGGATTCAAACCTAGGCATCTGACTCGGTCTATGCTCTTAGTTACTCTACTGAACTCCTTCACTGGGGTGGGGAGGAGGGGAAATATATATAAAATACAGACACACACACACACACGCACACACACGCGCGCGCGCGCACACACACACACACACACACACACACACACACACACACATACACACGGGATGCAAAAATAATGTATACACGGTGGCCGGCCCGGTGGCTCAGGCAGTTAGAGCTGCAAGCTCCTAAATCCGAAGGCTGCCGGTTCGATTCCCACATGGGCCAGTGGGCTCTCAACCACAAGGTTGCCAGTTCGGTTCCTCGACTCCCGCAAGGGATGGTGAGCTGTGCCCCCTGCAACTAGCAACGGAAACTGGACCTGGAGCTGAGCTGCGCCCTCCACAACTAGGACTGACAGGACAACAATTTGAAGCTGAATGGCACCCTCCACAACTAAAATTGAAACGACAACAACTTGACTTGGAAAAAAGTCCTGGAAGTACACACTGTTCCCCAATAAAGTCCTGTTCCCCTTCCCCAATAAAATCTTTTAAAAATATATATATACACATTTTAAGAAAGGAAAAAATTGTATTAAAATCATAGTACACAATATATACTGTTAACAAAAGATGAATACAAGTCACATTTGACTTCTGCAATTACAAGAGGTGCTCAAAGTGGTTACCAACAGCATAATCTTAATACAGGTTTTTCCTTTCTTAAAATGTGTATACTTTTTTTGGCATCCTCTGTGTGTGTATATGTTAATATATATGTAATGTATTAATATATACTATATGTAATATATATTATATACAATATATATTAATATATAATTATATTTGTATTTTATTTATATATATATGTGTGTGTGTATATATATATATATATATATATATATATATATATATATATATATAATCTTGGCAAACTACCTTGAGTAGACTGGTATTTCAGAAAAAGCATTAGCGAATATTAAAGGAAACCTGCCTATAGTTATAGGCCAATCATGTAGCTGTGTCAGAATTTCTGTGCCCATGGTGGATGTTCTGTGTGAGCTCACTAGGAATTTCCAGCACTTGGAGAGTGCCTGCTGCTTGGAGCCCAAGCACCTACAGCCCAGAGTCTGCTTAGCACAATCCCAACTGAGTCCCACCACTCTTGCAGAAACACTGCCTCCACCTCCACCTCTTCAAGGGAAGGGCCTCCCTCCTCACCTTCTAGTCTGCCTGTCTGCCTGTGTGATGGTCTGTGTCTCTCTTCTTCATTGATCAGTCAAAAGAATAGCTTGATCCCTTTGAATGTAATGGAGCATTGTGAACTAGAGTGTGGAATGCACATCAAAGCCCATCGATGACCTTGCAGATCACTATACTCTCCCTAACTCTTTCTCTTATTAATAGTGTGGCCATTAGAGCTACTTACTGAAGACTTCTGCCACTCAGATGTGATTTCAGAATCAGGAAAACTCTAACTTTTAACATTTTCCTGATATACATTTTAGTGAAGACTAATGTTTTTTTCTTTTTCTGTGTTCTACAATTTGGCTCAGAATAATGTTAATGGTTCCAATTCCTCACTCAATGCCAAGCTGTCTTTTAGAATCATTTTTCTTACTAAATCTTAGCCAACCCTTATGTTAATATTTAGTCTGATTTTTTAAAATTCTTGCTCGCTACTTCGAGGGGATGTATGCATCCATATGTTCACTGCAGCATTATTTACAATGGCCAAGATGTGGAGGCAGCCTGGGTGTCTGTTCATGGATAAATGGATAAAGAGGAGGTGGTATATACAAAGGAATATTGCTCGGCCAAGGGTGGGAATGGGTTCTTGCCATCTGCGGCAGCATGGAGGGTATCATGCTGAGTGGAGGATGTCAGATAGAGAAAGACAGATGTAATGTGGTTTTACTTATATGTGGAATCTAAAGAACAGAATAAATAAATAAAACAGAAACAAATTTATGGATACAGAGAACATTTTGATGGTTGCCAGATGGGAGGGGGGATTGAAGGAGGTGGGTGAAAAAGGTGAAGGGATTAAGAAGTACAAATTGGTAGTTAGAAAATAATCATGGGATGTGAAGTAAAGCACAGGGAATGTAGTCAGTGATATGGTAATAACTATGTATAGTGCCAGGTAAGACGAGTACTAGACTACATGGGGAGGTGGGGTCACTTCTTAAATTATACAAATGTCTAACCACTACGCTGTACATCTGAAATTAATATAAAATAATATTGAATGTCAACTGTGATTGAAAAATTTTAAAAGGGGAGAAAAGGGTGAAGGGGAATAAGAGGCTCAAATTTCCAGGTATAAAACAAATAAGCCACAGGGATGTAATGTACAGCATAGGGAATATATCAACAATATTGTGATAGCATGGTATGGTGTCAGATGGTTGCTGGATTTATCATGGTGATCACTTCTTTAGGTACACGAGTATAAATGTTGCATAACTATGGTGTACACCTGAAACTGATATAATGTGTGTTAGCTATATTTTTTAATGAAATTCTAAAAAAATAGAGTTGGGAAATAAACACAAAAAATATATAGTGGTTGTGCTACACACTAAAATTTGGATAGATCTGCTATCTTTTTTCACCAATAGTCAAACATATGAGCAGAGACACGGAAACAAGAACGCACATGACGAGCTTAGACAATGGTGTAAAGGTTGATTGGGTTCAACAGCATGTTAAGTGCAGGAGAAGAGTAGGAGATGAGCCCTAAATAATTGACCAGGGGCATTTCTGGAAAACCAAAGTGTGAAATGAGTGGCAAAGAGCAATACAGTAGAACCAGAAATATCAGAGTTTGACCCCTGGCTCCGCCACTTACTAACTGTATAACCTTGCTTGCACATGAGAATCTCTTTGAGTGTCAATTTCTTTCTCTGTAAATGCAGAAAAAAAAAAAAAGAGAATTCATTTCACTACATTATAGTAAGAATTGTATGAGCTACACCATGTTAAATTCTTGATTAGTACTCAATAAGTATTAATAAGTACTCAAATTTTGTTAGCTAATCTTTTATCCTAGAGAGACTTGAATTAAACATTTGACAGTAAATGGACTGAAACAAAACTGTGTATTAAT
This sequence comes from Rhinolophus sinicus, assembly GCF_057876585.1. NCBI lineage: Eukaryota > Metazoa > Chordata > Mammalia > Chiroptera > Rhinolophidae > Rhinolophus > Rhinolophus sinicus. Next base: position 73,761,341 of record NC_142502.1, on the reverse strand, counting down.
AATTCATTACTAATGGAGTCAGTGAACCTAAAACCTAAGTAGGCTCTGTGACCCTAATATAGTAACTTTGTCAGGTAAGGATGAAAAGAAAAAAGTTAAGACATATGGCTTCCTCAGCTTGAAACTCCTGATACGGTCAAAAGACATTTCTCCAAAAGTGAGGAGGAGATTTGCAGTGAACAATGCAAAAAAAAAAAAAAAAAAAATCCATCTATTTACAGTTTACTAAGCAATGGTAATGGTACATAACTAGCATTTCGCTCAAAAGAAATCAAAAGTACAACCCCAGTTCTGTATTAAGACTGACTTCATATGTGTGGCCATATTTGTAAATTTCCTAATGAATCTGAGCATATAACAAATGCTCTGTCAATTCTAGTGAAGTATTTAAAAGAGTATAACATTTTCTACCTGTGTTTTTGTTACCTAATGTATACGACTCTACTTTTTTATACAATCTTTAAGTAAAAGAGAACTATAAACCCAGCTTTTATCTTTGGGGATTGTTTTGAACACAGTGGTTTCCTTTTCAAGTCATTTGGAAAGAGGTATTAAAATCATTCAATCAGTTTCCTAAGTTAGAACACTTGCTAATACTTTGTAGAAAACATCAATAGCATTCAACTTGGGAGATATTTATACTATTTTCCATTTTCATTCCTTTTTCTAAAGAATTTTTAATGTGAAAAGAAGTTTTCTTATAGTTCATCTTCTAATCATTACATGCCATAACATGTTCGTCTGCAATTTACCAGTCATTTTCAAAACAACTTCCAGTATGGCTCAGATATGAATTCATGGCAGATTTTTTTTGAAACTATAAAGCAAAATTAGCAATTTTTCTGTACAAAAATTAGTATTGGAACTCTCAACTCAGTCATTTTAAATAAAAGTCAAAATTAGGGATCACTAAAATTCCACTTAGAGGTATTCAGTGTGAAGTAAAAGTACTTGTTGGGTGCATCCTGTAGGGGGGGAATAAGTTTACTTCAACCCCCTTAAGTTCCCTGGCTGCGTCTGCAAAGTAAACTGACAGAAATAGATTAATAGGAGAAAAACATACAAGTTTATGTAATAGAAGTTTTACATGACATAAGGAAATGAAGACCAAAGAACCAGTTAGAGCTGTGTATTTTATGGGAGGTCTGATGAAGAGTGGGCAGTCATAGAGGAATATGATAGGTCAAGGATTAGGGAATTGTAGTTAAACTGGGGGACGCTTAGCAAGGCCTGTTTGTTAGGATTCTTCCTGGCATTCCTTTGTCTTTGGAGTCAAGGATATACTCCTTTCCTCCAGAAATAAGGAGGGCACCTCTCACATCAGGGGTTTATGACCTATTGCAGAAAACTAGTCGGGGGTAGGGGAAGGAGAGTCAGAATGGCCTTCTTTCTTCCGCCATTTTCTCAAATTCCTCCAATATGCCAAGGTGCCATATTTTGGAGTAGCATGTCCTGAGCCCCATCAGTGTGCATCCCCACCTTGGTTATGGGCTTCAGCCTGTCCTTACAGACCACACATTCTGGTTGTCACCGCAGCACATGGCCAGCACTGTGATGAGCTTGGTGTGTCAATTTGAAATCCGCTCTTCAAGTTCAAAGCCTGCTTCAGGTGGCAGATTCCTCTCTTCCTTCCCAGAGCTGTGCAAATTTTAGTTGTCTGTTCCCTAAAGTGTGTGAAAAAGGAAAAGAGGGTGCTTTCACTGCTCAATTACCTTTTTTCTCATAATTGTTCATTTTAGGACATGATCTAAATCCTTTTATAAACCATGAAACTGTTTATTTTTATTTAAAATATGTAACAGAAATAGATGAACCTACCCTTGAAAATTATCTTTGAGTAAAACATTAATAACTGCTAATAAAGGGGATAATTTTATTTTTTTTTCAGAAAGATGTAAGTATGTCTAGCATCTGAATCAATTAATTAAATGCTTTTAACACAGCTAGTTCTTTTGTGTCCTGTAATTATACCCCTAAGAGACCAACATCATCAGAATAGATCTGCAAGTTGTCATTCACCTAAGCATCCAACCATTTTTAATTGAGCACCTATTATGTGCCAGTTGCTCTTCCAGGCATGTTCAGACAAAACAGTCTCTGCGCTTGGCCTCACAGAGCTACTTTTGTATAGAACAAAAATAATCCAATACATATATAATTAGAACTCAAAATACGGGCCTTGAAGGAAAATAAATGGGTACAGCAGGGAGAAAAAACAAGGTGGTTTTGTTGGTATCTGAAGGTTGAGGTCATCCAAGCAGTGATAAAAGGGGTATTCTAGGTAGAGAGAACAATTTTTGTGAGCGAGGAATTCTCCTAGTCGTGCCAGAAATCTGAGAGAGATGCTGCAGCTGAGGTCTTGCAGGCAAAAGGGAGATCCTGATGAAAGTGACAGTCACTGATTGCACAGAACCTTGTAAGCTAGGGCAAAGGCTTTGCATTTTATATGAAATGCCATGAAAAGCATCATCAGAATTCTACACTTAGACGCTTAGATGTGTGGTCCTATTGATGTTGATGTTGTATAAAGATTACTCCATCTATCATGGTGAAAACAGACATGGAACCACAAGAGAAATCGCAAGGAGCCCAAAGAGGCTGCATGTAGGCAATATGGTGGCCCAGGAGGGATCCTCTGCCGGCGGGTGGTAGAGAATACAGAATGCCTGTTGCTCGCTCTTTTGATTTCAGAGATCCACCTTCCTGTACCCCATTAACTGCCAGGGAAGATGATAAACCGCCATGCCCCACAGAATGTTATTGGTTTGGGACACAGAACTGGGTAGAAAACGATTAATTACTATTACTGCTGCAAGAAATTATCAGCTCATGAAAAGCTGCACTGTATTAAAAACTAACGTGCTTGCTTTGTTTATGGAAAACATCTGTCCACAGTGTCTGCTGAGGCATCATTTCTTTCCACTTCTCTCCTTTCTCTCTGGCGTTGTAGTCTGGTTTCTGAAAGTCAGTATATTTTGGACTATACTGATTACTTCTAATCATGTAGCTACTTATGTAAACAATGGCACCTAATAACTCCCTAAGCCTCAAACTATATTAAAAGACAATGAGCATTATTTTAGGGGTACCGACAACCCTAATGTTCCTTAGAATTTTCAATTTAACTCTTTAGAAGGGGTGGGGGGACACCTCTAAATGTGAAAATTCAAAATCTTCTTCATACAATATTTTTAAGGGAAATATAGACTTCTTGTTTATTAAAAAATATGTAAGGACAAATGATGTGCTCCAACGAGTTTCTCATTCCCATAGCAAATTCTTATCTTTTAAGTTCAACATCGTTTTTACTACTTGGTATGTGTTTAGATAGAGTCAAGACTCGGAGGCTTCATTTAAAAAATAAAAATTGAAGCCTCACTAAACCTTGCCACAAGGAATTAAGATCTACAAAACTGGCTAATTTTGGTCTCACAGCGGGAAATTTTATAGTGGTTTCAGTAGTATTTAGTGGTTCTTTATTAGCCATGTGGCAATGCTAAAACTTTTACAACCCAGAATTCTGTAGTTTTAATATGTGGCAAATATCCCTGGATTAAGTCCCACTGAGCTTCTCAAATATTTCAACTATGACAAGCTTAAATTTTTTTTTTCAGAAAATATGACTTGTTCATATCTCATTTTGGAAAACTATTTAATTTGTGTATACTACAAATCAGAGCAGCAAGTCATTTCTTATTTTATGATGATTTATATTTTCATGTGTTCTCTTATGACTGGAGATCCTAGAGATTTCTATAAACAAAGGCTTTTAGCCAGTGTAGGTGACAATGAGACTAACACAGTTAGAATTTCAAGTAAATTCATGCAATCATTTCAGTCTAAGAAATGAGAAAATGGGGTAGGGAGGGAGGGAGGAGAATCTGACTAATTTCTTCCTATCAGAAAAGAAAATATTTAAAGATCATGATGTAAATAGAATGAATGCCAACACCACCTTGTACTTTTCTTTAATATTGCATAATTTATTTCTCTCATTAATTGAATTTTCTATCAGGGTTGCTTTGCATTTATCACTTTGTTTTAAGGAAGTATATTGATATTAATTTGCAGTCATTTATAGGTTACCAAGGCAAGTGTTTCCTTCCACTTATTTTTGCAAACGGTAATTCTGAACTCTCAGATCTCTAGGCACTGTTTCTGGTCACAACAGGTATTCAACAAATATTCGTTCCCATTCCTGTACCTGAGACCTTCAAAGCATTGGAGAAAAAAAAAATATGACCCCTGAAAAACTTAGTCCAGGAAATAAATATATGAAAAGGAGGAAGAATAGAACAACTGCATGTTTAAAAATGTGTACTACTTAGAACTCTTTAAGCAACAAGATTATTTTTATCAAATGCAGACAAGGTAAGATTACCTTGAGAAGAAAACGAAACCTTTATGTTAATCTCTTTAACATGTGTCAAGTCCTTAGGTACACAATAGATTGCAAAATTACTAGTTTAGTGGTATTCTAATTTAACTAGCTAAATCAAAAATACAGCTTTCATTTTAGCCAGTTATACAGGATAAATATTTAATTGGATACCTCACTGAATTTACGAAAGAGGATGTTCCAAAACATGCCCAAGTATCCAATGGTAGGAGAACTACTATATATGCAATTGAAAGAACCCATTCCAAAAACACTCTGAGAAACGTTGGAGATAGTGTTGGATAAGCACATAGTGGGCTTCATAATTGCTCTGTGGGTTACATTCGTATTAATATCCTTTCTGCATAGGAAGAATGTTGGCATTAAATAATTTTCTGTTAGCCTTTAACTGCCTCATTCCATAAAATTTTGGAAAAAAATTCACTTAAATCAGTTTTAATATGAGAGAATGTAAACAGAGCCCCATATTTTTCATATCTGTGGTAGCGTGAGAAATCTTCATTTTATTTTAAATAAGCCTTAATTTGGAAAAAAAAAATAAATCCATAAATAAATACTATAGAATATACTCTAATATATGTCTACATGTGTATCTTTGGGGAAAAGTAATTCTTAGTTTAATTGCTATGGACATGAGACATTAGAATGAACTGCTAATACCCCAACACAGTTCCCCACTCTGCAGGTGCCAATATGCTTTTGATTGTTTTCATTCATGAATTTCTGTACTCAATCAAACAACGTTTATTAAACATTGTGTCGGGCACTTCTCTAAGTGTTGTAGACATAAAGATAAATAAGACCTGGTCAATGTATTCAAAGACTCACAAAGCATCCTAAGGTTTGCTCCCAATCCTGAATCATGTATATAGGACTATGGGAGGATCACGAGTATATGAGTTTAGGAGGATAATTATGATTATACAATTAATCAGTTATACAAGTGATATTTAAAACCCTAGCCTAAAAATGCTGACTCCTAACTGAGGTTACTTAACTCGTTCAAAATTCATGAACAAATCCCTTAACTCTCCAATGAACTGAGAAGTTTGAATTATAAAATGTGATTCTGAACCTAAGATCCCTCTGTATTTACAGGATTGAGCTGAAAGTGATCATTGATCAAAAGCCTCTTTAATGAGGAGAGGAGAAATGAAAGCTTGTGTCAGTTAACCAAAGGAAAGAGAAAATAAAATTCAGTGGAATAAAACCAAATGGACAGTATGAACTGGCCATTTCTCTTAAGCCTCCCACAGGCACATAAATTGACTGCCAGAAAATGTAATTTCACTTGTCTGGGCACAAGGAAATATCTGGGATAGTCTCTTATTTATTAAAACTTAACATATATTAATTTAAAAAAATTTCTTTTGGAACTATAAAACCAACTCCATGTTTTGTGAGATTTTGAATTGCAAAATTGTCCATATACAAACGTTTGGTTGTGCCAAATAAAATACATAGAATACATTAGATTGAAACAGAAATTTAATAGAAAATGTCCCAGGACAACAATATGCAAAATCCAGAACATTAAAACTGTTCATTTTATCCAAGGTAATTTAAACTGTATACAATTTGTTAAATATAATTGTTGACAAAATTTAAAAAGAATATCCAGAAAACCTTTTGATGTTAATATTAGATACAGCCTTGTGATGGGAAATAACAAGAGCAGGGACTACGTTTTATTCAATTTTTTTTTTTTAATCAGGATTAAACCTATGTAATTTAATTATTTTTGCCGTGAATGTTATTAGGTTGGTGCAAAAGTAATTACAGTTTAAAAGGTTTAAAATAATGGCAAAAACCACAATTACTTTTGCACCAACCTAATAGAAAGTTTAGTGTAAGATTTGATGTATCGTCACAGTAACTAGTAACTATTTGTTCTCTCCTCCTGTTCTTACATTTGATTTTCTTATTCTATGTTGATCTCATTAAGTCAATGGCCATTTTTATAGCTATCTTAAATCATTTTTGCAAAGAGATGGCATATAATAGAAAAATGTACCTTTGCATCACTGTTGAACAGTTCTTTGTGTAGTGTTGCAACTTAACACACATTTGACACATTAAATATTAATTTTTCAGTAGAGTCATTAAAAAGTAAATAAAGAGAAAAAGACATCAAGTAATGAGTTAAAAACAATTCAGGTTTGTCTGAGAGGAGCAACTATGGTATGTTTTATAACCTTAAAACTTACAAAGGGAAGTTTTTCCTTAAATATACAATACTCATGTATCAGTTATTTCCAGAAAGATTAATCCTTGATTTGGCTTTTGTGTATTGTAGCAAGTCTTGGTTTCTAAATCATATTTAAAACAGACAGAGCATTTGAGCCATGTTTGCTGCTTCCCAGTTTCCCCGAAAATAAGACCTAGCCAGACCATCAGCTCTAATGCTCTTGTTTAAGCAAAGATTAATATAAGACCGGATCTTATATTATAGTAAAATAAGACCAGATCTTATATTAATTTTTTCTCCAAAAGACGCATTAGAGCAAATGGTCCGGATAGGTCTTATTTTCAGGGAAACACAGTAAGTAATAAACAACAAGGCTTTGGCTAATTTTTTGAGATCGTTAATATAATGCAGTTAATCACCTTAGTTAAGACATGTGAGCATTTTCCACAAACCTGTGCTAATGGTCCTCGAAATAAGGTTAAATAGATCTATGTTAAATTTTAAGTAACCACATGCATTACTACGTGATAATGTTCATGCATATGTTGCTTACATTAATTGCTTTCATAAGTTAATTACTGTAATACACGTTGGCTTCAGTTTATTTGAAACTTAACAAATGTTCACACCAGCTGTGGAAGTGATTGAAGGCAATAAATGAATAAGCCATTGGTTTACTTGTTTAAATTAAATCTGCTATCTCAAGCTGTCCTGAGTCTTATACATTAGAAAAGACTCTTGGGAAGTAATGATCATGTAATTCCAATTTTAATCACCGTTTAGTCATACTTAGTTAAGTAATAGAGTTGCAAACCTTTGTCTTTGTTTCCATCTTCTGCTCTCTTTAGTTAATTGAGTCACCATTGTGATTTACTTATTGTGGCAGATTTGATGTGTACTTTTTTGTTGTTGTTGTTGGGGAACAGTGTGTTTCTCCAGGGTCCATCAGCTCCAAGTCAAGTCATTGTCCTTCAATCTAGTTGTGGAGGGTGCAGTTCAGCTCCAAGTCCAGTCTCTGTTTTCAATCTTTAGTTGCAGGGGGTGCAGACCACCATCCCTTGCAGGAATTGAACCGACAACCTTGTTGTTAAGAGCTCACGCTCTAACCAACTGAGCCATCCGGCAGCCTCATGATCTGTACTTTTATACAATAGACATCACCTGGTCCTTATACAGAAAAATGTACAGACTATATCATGCCTGATGTCCTTTATGGCCACTTTTAATTGGATGCTAAAGTTTGTGTTTAGAGAGATGATTCACATACACAAATGACATTTTTTTAAATAATAGAACTCATCTGTTATTAAAACAAAAGTCTACTTTTTTTATTACATCATTTTTTTTCCCTGAATCCATGCCATGTTGGCTGATATAGTATGATAATATGTCACTACTAGACTAATTCATATAAAAACCTATATTTTTCTTAAATACTACTTAAAGCACTTTTGTTGAGAATCAAATTTCAGGATGTCTGGTTAAAGATGGTGAATTGAATGCAAGCAGTTGCCTTCAATCCCTTTCTGAAGTCTCAATAAAATGAGTATAAAGACTTTTTTTTTTAAGATTCTAACTCACTAGGACACAGGAAATAAAAGAAAGAACACAACAACCCTGGAAAGCATGTGGACAAGTGGTAACTGACTTAGCAGAACTTAGAAAGTTCAATTCTAAGTCAGCAGCTGGAAAAGCCAAGAAGCCCCCTAATTTGTATTGCAACCAAACGGCTCAGGACTGCAACTAGTTACCTCTGGAAGAGGAAGTGAAGGGGACTAAAACAAAAGCCTTCTTCTAGGCTTCTTCAAGAGGCAGTTAGACCGCAAAGCACACCCCCACCCCCAACTCCACACAACCGGGTAATTGACCCTCCCACACCCTGACAAAAATGGGAGAGACTGTGAGAGAGCTTCCAGACTGTGGAACCCCTGGCACAGCTGAGGGAGGAATACTGTACTGAGACAGGCAGGTAAAATGAAAGTTAGCATGTGGGTACACTCACCCCCACCTGACTCCCAAAACATCTACAAAGAGGATCACACCCCTCAGGCACTGGAAGAGCCTTCTCTGGGGAATTTCCATAGCCTAAGAACAAAGACTTGACTCCGTAGAAAACAGGCAGGGGCAGAGTAGGGATTGGGGAAGGTCCCCTGAAAAGGCCGAGCCAGATCATTTATACTAAAGCCCACCTAGCTCCCAGCTCCCAGCTCCCAGCCAGCTTTTAGCCTCCTCACTGAGAAGCTCTACTGAGGATAGGGATTGTATGGTCTTAATAATAGAAACACTGAACATGGATCCTACCAAAAACATGTCCTAACTCTATTAGGAGAGTAAGAGCTGGGGCACAGAAAGTGTGTGTGTGTGTGTGTGTGTGTGTGTGTGTGTGTGTGTGTGTGTGTGTGGTAAGAGTAGCAGGAAAATGAGGAGAAAGAGAGCTACATCCTCATCTTTCTAAAAGGAAGTCAACAGATAATGCCTGAATAGATAATGCCTGAAGCAGCAGCAAAGAGGCATTTTATTTAGATTATTTTTAAACTAAGGTCAAATAGTGAGTAGAGAATGACGATTCTCAATGGCTATCTTCATGGGGCTCAATAGCTTATTAGACATTTCACTAAATGATACAAAGATTCCTTAAAAGTGATTCGTAGGTCTTCAGTTAAGGTGTATCGTTAGCCAAGGGCATCAGTGGCAAAAGTTCATTTCATATGGCCAAACTGAGATCTGGATATTTGAAAAACTAACACACAAAATTAGCTGAGAACTGGAAGTAAAACCACAAAATACCAAAGGTTTTGTGCGTTTTTCTTTTTTTTTTTTTTTTTAATTAAAGTGTATTGGGGTGACAGTTGTTAGTAAAATTATATAGATTTCAGGTGTACGATTCTGTATTACATAATCTATATTGTGCTTTTTTCTTAATCAGTTAGACTTGAAAACAGTTAGCATGGAAATAGAACTATGTGATTCTCTCCATTATATACATATATCGCTTTGATTAAAGAAAAACTAAATTTAATTAAGAAGTACAAATTGGTAGTTACAAAATAGTCATAAGGATGTAAAGTACAACATAGGGAATAGACTCAATAATATTGTAATAACTATGCATAGTGCCAGGTGAGTACTAGACTAATTGGGGGGAATCACTTGGTAAATTATATAAATGTCTAATCACTATGCTGTACACCTGAAACTAATATAAAATAATATTGCATGCAACTGTAATTGGAAAAAATAAATAGAATAATAATCACAAAAATAAAAAACCTAAATTTAAAGTTGTAATAGATGCTGACATAGTTATCATTTAAAAAACAAACTTTATTGAGGATAAAAGAAAGTTGCTATTCTTTCTTTACCAGTTTCTCAGAGTTTGTCCTTTATAACTTATTTTCATGTATGTTTTCATGATGGCCTGTCATCTGAAGACCGACAGAGCCCTAGGAATTATCATTTTTGGATGTCCCATCCTACATTATATTGAATAGCTCAAAATGCATCTATGTCCTGCATCAAGTTTAAATTATATGTGGAATAAAATTTAAAAGGATTTTTATACTTTTGCTTTTAAAGTAGTATTGCTTCAAGGAATTCATTTCCCTTCTGATTTGTTAGCGTTATCAGCTTTACTTTATATTACACTAAAACTGCTTTTTAAAGTGCCTGGAAAATTTTTCCTGAAAATTCTCATGAACTAATGTATAACATTTTTCTTAACTAAGAATATATATCTGTCAATGGACTATGATTCATATGAAATACAAATTAATTATATTACTTTAAAATCGATTCGAGCATGAAAAAAATGCAATGCCATTCTTGAGTAATAGTCCTCAGCAAAGCACCAAACAGGGAAAAAAATCTGAATTTTTATAAGTCAATATATTTTGGAGGGTATGTTAAATGAAAATTACCTTCGGGTGCTCAGATTGGAAAGAATTCTGAATAGAATTTACTATGTTAAGAATTTTAGTTGAAAGTCCTAGTTAGATTAGGATTTACCTTGAGGTATTATGAAAAATGTAAATGAGAGTCAAAGGGAGCTTTGAGATTAACCTGTCCTGTTTCATGTCTACATCAGGCTAGTTTCTGTCATCTGCTGAAGGATGATACATTTGTTTCTAATCTATGATTCTCACAGGATGAACATCCAGTCTCGGGGGGGGGGGGGGGGGGGGGGGGGGGGAGGTGGGTGGCAAGCAGTACCCTTATCCTTCTGGAGATTCGCACCTTGTCTCTGAACACATTATGTTAACTCAGTCTCTGCTGTAAGTACCAATTAGTGACCTTCTATCATTTGTCATAGGTAATTAATTCTACTTGATTATTTCAAATTAGGTCTAATGACTTGACCAGTACTTGTCTTTCACTCCATAAGCCTAAGTCTTGAGAGTTTTAAAATATATGTCGCAATTATGCATCAAAAATACAGCGTGTAAATCAATTGCATTCTTTTCACGTTACAAACTGTTGCTTTCTTTAAACTGATTGAATGAGGTCATGCATCTCCTCCTGGTAACAGCGGTAACTGTAGAGGATTTTGCAGTTTACTATTTCATTCATCGTTACTGCTATAAGCAAGTCATTATTCTATTTTTCAGATAAAGTCCCTGACCTCATAGAATTTTTTCTTGAAAGAGGCAATACCAATAATAAACAAGTAAACAAGTAAATGTAACTAAACAGGTAAACAGATAAGTGTATAACATTTCCCACTAAAAGGATAATGCCATAGCCATAAGTGCCATAAGGCATAAAACTGGGTGTTTCAGGAATAGAGGATGTCGGAACACAGGGTTCCACCTTTAATTTGAGTGATTGGGCTTCTCTGAGGAGGTAACATTTGAAATGAAGATTGAATAACCCACTGAACAAAGATCTGGGGACAAGAGTATTCCATGCAGAGCCAGTAGAAAGGCCTTAAATATATTATAACGACATATATACGAGTATAGCAGTGATAATGATGATGATGGTGATGGTGGTAAGGTGATGACAGTGATGGTGGTGGTGATACACTTCATTTACAAATGAACCTCAAAAACTAAATACAATGTCCATGGTCACCCAACAGTGAAGGACACAGCCCCAAACCAAAATATTTAGTGACCATAAGATTTAAAATGCTACCTAAACTTCCACCTTTTGGCTGTTATATTAGAGGTGCTCTTAGAGATTTGCCATTATCGCTACAGGACTCCCCGAACTTCAAGACTGCTCTAGCACTTCCCAAACTGCAGGAGCTTATCTTAGGCCAAAGGGCCCTAGACTCCAGCTTGATAACAAGCTTTTGTCTGGCTTCTCATCACCTGCCAATCAACAATGTCTCCAACTGAAAATGTTTTAAGCTTCTCACTTCCTACCCTTGCAACACGGATTTCGGTGTCCCCAATGCCACTAAATCTTCAGCCCACTGGAACCTCCAGTCCAGTGACCCTAACACTTTACACTACCCATCAGCCCCTCACGTGCTTTCTTCCTTCTTTTAACTTATGTAAATTTTTTGTGTATCTTCACTATAACACTCCCTTGCAATCCCCTCTTTCAACAAAACCCCAGCTGTGACTAAACCCAAATTTTGGCTTTCTTCAATTCTGTGCCTAGAAACTAAACTACACTTGAGACAATCACACACCATACTGACTGTTCTCCCTTTAAATTCATGACTATTTGTCTCGAATGGGACTTCATGCCCCTGCTAAGTGTATTTCCTGACACTCGGGGACAGCTGCAGCAAATGTTCCCTCCTTTGCATGATTGTTTCTTTTCTAGTTCATCATTCTTATCAGCATTTTACATAATTAATATCTCCCATTAAAAACGAGAAAAAGCAAAACAAAACAAACACCTTAGATTCCTATCCAGCTTTTGCCTGCTTCTCTGTTTCTCTTCACAGCAAAACTTCTCAAAGGAATGGTCTGTACTTGCTGTCTCCACTTCCTTGGCCACCCTTTCACTCTTCTTCATTCCCTTTGAGCTTCCATCTCTGCTTTGCCCAATTCAATGGCATTGCCACTGTCCTCCTTTCACTCTGCCTCCCAGCAGTATTCCATGTAGATGATCAGCCTCCTTCTAGAAACTTTCCTCTCTTCATTGTGAGGTGCCACACGCTCCTGGTTTTCTCCTCTCTCCTGGAAGACCTCTTCTCAGCCTCTTAAGTGGCTTCTCTTCTCTAACCTATGTCTACACTTGGGGTTTTTCCAGGACTCAGCACTGGGCATTCTTTATTTTCAAATTTCCCCTTGCTGCCATATCTTCAAAATCTCATCTCTAGACTGGTAATGCCCCTCTTTTATTTGCTTCCCTGAACTTTCCCCTGAACTCCAGGCTTACACCCTAAAAGTCTTTTTGATGTTTCCATTTATTTGTCTGAGGGTCATCTTAACTTTAACATAGCCAAAAAAGGTTTCTTGAAGTCACCCCAAAAGTATTGTTTCTCTTCTAGTGATCTACATCTCAGTAACTGGCACCTTCCATTCCATTCAGTTGCTTATATTGACTAGAAGCATTCTTGATTCTTCCTTTTTCCTTGCTCCATATTTAGTCCCTCAGCAAATCTTGTCCATCCTACTTCTATAATATTTCAAATCTATCAATTTCTTTAACTCTATTACTTGTCCCCTCCTCCGCCACTATTACAAGCTCCCATCTTTTTCCCCTGGGTTATTGCATTAGCTTGCTAACTACTCCCCCTGCTTCAACTATTGCCCCCTATAATCCAATATCCAAACAGCAGCCAAAATGGCCTGTAAAAGTATAAATCAGATTGTGATTCTGTTTTGCTTAAAATTCTCTTGACTTTCTTTTGCCCTAAAAATAACATCCCAACTCCTTATCGCGGCCTGCAAGAAAAATGCAACATCTAGTCCCTATTTCTTCCCATTCCTCTACCACTTTTCCTCTCCCTCACTCATTTCCAGTCACCTGGTCTTTCTAGGCCTCAAATACATTAAGCTTGTTTCCACCTCCGGTCTTTGTACTTGCTCATCACTCCACAATGTCTTGCTTTTCTTAGAACTGTCTTCTCCAGGTCTCAACTCAAATGTCCCCTCCATACAAAAGATTTTCCTGACCCTCTTATCTAAAACAGCCTCCCCAGTCATTCTCTAGCCCATTGCCCTTTTATATTTTCTTCACTGTACATGTCGTTATCCAAAAGTCTCACTCATTTATTGATCTTTTTGTGAATGATTTGCCTCCCTACTAGAATGTAAACTCCATGAGGGCACGGCGTGCATCGACTTCTTCTGGCCTTAGTCCCGGAGCACAGAACACAGAACAGGGTTCATAGCTGACACTCAGTAAATACTTATTGTAAAGTTAATTAGTTAATAAAAAAGTAGACATTTCTAATTTTAACCTTAAATTTAACTCAGAAAACTACATGAGGGGTTTTTCTAAATGAGTGAAAGTAGCATAAAATTAGATGTTGTATTAAAATGAGTCACAAACAAAGTTTTGGACTGATAAATTTATCATTTTTCCAATATCTTATAACTGATTTCAACCATGGCAAATATTACATTTTTAATTATTTTTATAAAATATATAAGATATATTTTATAGTTCATATATATATATATATATATATATATATATATAATCTGGTTTTTAAATTAATAAATCTACTTAATTCATTACAATATAAATTCTATAGCAAATTCTTGGCTTTTGTCAAAACCTCCTTCTTGCCTATCTCTTCCTCACTTTAAATTCCCAAACATTATTTAATCTCTCTAGATCTTAAATTCTCTGACTCCATCTTAACATTACCATCCTACAAATGTGTTCGTGTGTTTGCTTGTCTCTGTAATTGCCCCAGATTTTCAATTGTGCATTTTGCATAATTAGGATAGAGCTGTAGTTATAACTGTAACTGGGGCTGTAAGAGTCCCCAGAGACCTGAGAGCACACATAAAATAAGCTAACTCATAAAAACAACAATTCATATTGATAAATTATACATGTAAGCTGGGATTTTAAAGGAGTAAAGTAAAAATTTATTGTACTCGTTTAGAATAATGCTCCATTAAAAAGGAATTATAGTTTTGGGTGCCCAGAGAAGCTCACCATCCCCTCATTTTTTGGATATTCAAGGGCCGCAGCATGTAAAGGTCCTGTGTGGTACTCTGTAAACCCAGGACCAATCCAGCTGCCAGCTGAAGCCCAGGTCACTTGGGGCAAGGAACTGTGTCATCCTTTGCTTGAACCAGCAAGAATCTGCTCTGAGGGACAGGATAACAAACCTCTGCAGGCATGTGCCAACCAGAACCACTTTTAAAGGAAAGTTATGCTTGTCTCTGCCACGGAATCATGTATCTGTGAAATATAGCGCACAGGTAAATTAAGATAATTTTGCTCAAGTTAAAGTATATTTTAATGAAAAGTATTTTCCTTTTCTTTTGTATATCTGTTAATTGTTCTTTGCCATATCACTTTGATTTTGTACAAGTCATACCTCTTCACCCAAAATGAAGGGCTAACTTGAACTACCAACCACACAAAGGGGACCTCAGGGGGGCTACATGCTCTTGAATTAACCAAATAACAGGAGAAATGTGTGCTTTTAGAAACCTTAAAAAAATTCTTCAGTATCCCATGTTATTTTGTATTTGTAAACTTAATAGTAATGTAAAAATATTTTTATTGTACTACATCAAATAAATTCAGGGTTAAAAATAGTGGGAGTTTTTATTTTAAACTATAGGTAAAATTCTAAATATGTTTATGTGTTCTCAAAATTCTGTCCCTTTTCTTTAACCACAGTGGAGTGACTACTGGCTGTGCAGTCAAAAGGCATACCTTTGTCACTTGCAGTTGGGTGATTTGGGTACATAATTTATGCTCTCTAGGTCTATTTTCTCGTCATCTTGCCCTGGAGACCTCACAAGTTGTTCTGATGAAATGTGATTCCATATCAAAGTATTTAGTACACAAACAAAATTTAGTCAGCAGAAAGTGCTGTGACCCTGGCATGCAACTAATTAATTAGTTAATTCATTCATTAATTAAGACATTAACAAACTTTTATTGAGCACCTACTCGGTGTCCAACATTTCCCAAGGCACTAGGCTTCCAAAATGAATAGGACCAAAAAGTAGATTAGTGGTTGCGTAGGCCTGTGGATGGGAATGGGAGTGAAGGCAAATAAGCTTGACAGTTCTATTTCAAATGATAGAAATTATCTAAAATAAGATTGCAACAATGTTTGCACAATTCTGTCAATTTACTAATCATAAAACAGTACATTTAAAAGAGATGAATTTTAAGGTATGGATATTATACCTCCATAAAACTTTTTAAAAATAAGTAAGGCTAGTCCCTATCCCAAAAAAATATTTTATAGTCTAATGGGGAAAACTGAGATATGAACCAAAAAATGCTACACTGTGCTAAAGAAATATGGATGCTGTTGACCTCCAGTTGTATATAGTTGAAACTTCAAATGATTTAAGTATTAAGACAATAAACATTGATATAACTCTAACGTTGGCAATACTGTTTCAAACCCAGAACCGACTTCACGCTCTATTGAGAGACATACAATATCGAAAACTTTTAAAAACTCATTAACCCTTATGCTGAACTTGCCGTGCATCAGACTCTAGTTTAAGAAACAAGGCCTTGACATATCTGGAAATGTGTCCAGTATTGTCAATTTGATATTCGTTGAGCATAACAGAACCTTTAGTGCTATTTGGAGAGTGGGTGGAAGCTAGGCTGGGGAAGACCTGCCAGTCCTGGCACACTTACTTCTTTGAACCCATCCCCCAGGCAACACTGCCTGGCAGGGCTCCCAGATTATCACAGAGCAAGCAGAATGGAAGAGGATAGGAGAGTGGGTGACCTGAAACCCACCACAGCTGGAAGCTCTGCTTCCACTCAGAAGGAATGAGTCTGCCATTCCAGTCCATGCTTTCTATCTCCAGAAACACTTTTCTGTTTTAGGAAAATATAAAGGATCCCCTTGCTCTAGGTATAAAGTTGAATCCCTACCCTTCCAAGTTTTCCTGTTCCCGGCGATTGCCCTAGATATCTCTCCACACAGTGTCTGCCTTCCTGAAAAGGTACTGGATGTTCTTTTCTTCCCGCTTGATCTGTACACCTCAGATGAGAGGGCCCCCACGTATGCTCACTGATTAATTCATGTCGTTTTTCATTCACTCAACAAATATTTATCAGGCCTATTATTTATTTAAAGTTGATCCAAGCCTATACGATCACATAGTGTCTCTAGTACTAAACCACGTAAAACGACATGGACATCTCCCAACGGACCCCTTGTGTTTGGCCCCTGACAACCCAATAAGCATGTGTCCTCATAGCAGAGAAAAGTTGGCATTTCTTTATAGTCATTTCTGTGCATGATGAATAAAATATGAAAATGAGTAAAAACATTAACAGCAACAGTCTCTTACTGCATTTCTCAATTTTGTAACTAAATATGAGGCGGCACATGAAAAATGTTTATTTCCATGGTGTCTTTCTCTCTGAGTCATTTTAAAGTTTGAAAGAAATATTCATTCTGCTTAAACTGTCACTCTGGACCTTAGTTTTCTCTATTATAAAATAAAGGGGTTGGATTTTTTTGCCTCTGAGGCCTCTTTAAACTTAAACAGTCTTTGATATTCTGAATCATACCCAAAACTTAGCCCTTAGCTCCACAGCGAGAAGTAGGGTTCTGAACGAGAACCAAATGCAGCTGACTACCCCCGAAGCAAGGCTTAATAACTTGACTACATCTACCGGAGGACACATTTTATCAAGCTGAATTATTTATGCATTATTATTGAGATGGCTGTCATTTCAGTCAATTTATTAAAGTTTCAGCAGGAAAAATTTTTTTGCCCAGCTCTGTTTGTTTTTATGAATAGCATGGGTGTCACCTCATCCAGCCCAATTTTTGTCTGACTGACGACTGTTTCCATCCTGCCTCATGCCATTGGGCTGCAGTGCTCCAGCCATTGGTGGTGTGGTCATGAGCCAGTGGGAAGACAGGCCATGTGTGGCCAGGCCTGTGTGTGACTCTGATGCTACCAGCTGTCTGTCAACACTCCCAGATGGGGGCAGAGGTGGCATGTGTGTGTCCAGGGGAACCATTTAGGTAAAAAGAACAAAGACCACTCGGACAAATCTATGTGCTCTACATGGATGCTAAAACTGAACTACCTGGGTTTGAATCACAGCTTCAGCACATACTAGCTTAGTGATCCCTACTGGTAACATGGGGATAGTAATAGGGCTGTTTTATGGATTAAAGAAGTAGTATATGTAGGCGGGGCCAGTTAGCTCAGTTGGTTAGTGCGCGGTGCTCTTAACGATAAGGTTGCCGGTTTGATCCCCACATGGGTCACTGTGAGCTGCGCTGTCCACTAGATTGAAACAATTACTTGACTTGGAGCTGATGCGTCCTAGAAAAACACACTTAAATAAACAAAATGTTTTAAAGTAATAAAAGAAATAATATACGTAAAATATTTAGAAAAGTACCTGGCACATGATAAACACTTTGTAAGGGTTATTAATCTGTATGTCATACCTCCACATGGAAACAATTTAAACCACAAAGAAAAGAACATTTAGATGACAGAGAAAATGGGGTATAACATGCAGGGCCTTGCAATGGGTGGGAACTTATAGAACATGATTCAAAAATCCCTGTTCTGGAAGGTTTTCACAACAAAAAATGAGTTTATAAAGTGCCTAGACCAAGATAGGTCTCAAGAAGTATCCATTCCCTTCCCTTACCCAATATTTTACATTTCGTTTCATTTACTTTCTTTTCTTTATCTCCTCCTCCCTTCTTCTTTCCTTCCTTCTCTTTCCTCCTCCTCCTTTTCCTCCTCCTTCTCCTTCTCTCTTGATATCTATCTCTACTATCTCTATCTCCCTCCCTCTCTCCCTTTCCTTCTCTCTTTCCTCTTTCAACTAATGGTGACTGGTTTCCTCCTCCATGCCAGGCATGCTGGGAACTCTGGGGATAAAATTGGGGGACAAATCAACATGGTTCTGACTCTCTGATAGTCTCATGGAGAAGAAAGGATTTCATCAGATTATCTCACTAATGAAGGCGTAATTATTAATACAGCTTTAGATAAGTGTCCTGAGCTAACAGAACACTATTTTATAAGGGCATATATGTCAGAGGCCCCTGACCTATGAGAGAGTGATGGGAGTGTTTGCTAGATCTGAAGCTGTGAGGGAATTTACCGGGCCCAAAGGAGGGGACGACATTCTCTATGGAGACCAGAGCTCGTACAGAGACCTGTGGCCTCATTTTAAAAATGAGACTTGAGCTCTGGGAAAGATGCAATAATGATGCCAAGGCAAAAGATTGATGCACTGGAGAGATTTGGGGAAAATACCACAATATCTAGCAAAAAGTTGCTTTGCCTTACAGATAGTCAAACAGTATCTTGTGATTTATTTCTAAAACAAGAGTTTATTTTCCATTCATGCATTTTAATATATATAGTTATTCACTGATTGGTCTAGAGTATTAATATTAAACCTATTTCTCTTGTTCTACATAAATTTGTATTAATAGAAATGTCAATAATTTCCCCCATACATAGCCAAATATTCATCAAGGATTTTATGATAATTCTATAAAAACTGAGAAGTGGAATTATCTTGACATCTCAGCTCTGTAGCTGTCAGGTAGGCATCCAGAATAGACTCAAAAGTATTTTTTACAGATAAAAGTTAAAGAGATTGACAGATAAAAGAGTTAAAGATTCATAACCTCAGTTGCAGAGAGATTCTGCTTTCAGTATACTAATTGCTTTCTAACTTTTCAGAGTATTTGAGGAAAACTTGAATATAGAATTGAAGCTTCAGAAGTATACCTGGGTTTTCCAAGTAGGAAGAAATACAGGTTTCTTTAAAATATTATTATTTTTTTTTTATGTTCACTGTGGTGCTGTAGGAACTCTAAGGTGACATGGAATGACTGCAGTAGAGGCAGTGTCTAGAGCTAAAAGGACCAATTAAATTAGCCCCAAAGTTTAATCACTTCAGTCTTGGCCTGTATCTATGTGTATAAACCTATTTGGCTTATTTCAGGAAGGAAAATAGTTGTAATTTTTCATGGAAAATAACCTTTTTGAAGTTCCAGTCTTTCACTTTATTAATAGTGTACGTGGTATACCTGGCCCAGTTTCACAGGCTGTTTACACTTACAAAGTTAAACTACTCTAAGAGGAAATTTTGAAATTAGATAATCAATTATTTTTATTCATTTCATGATTGTATCATTGATTTAACTAAAGACACAACTTGACATTTAAATGAACACTATTTCCTATTTCTCCTTGTTTACTATTAAATATAGTCAGCATTATTAGAAATATTATACATGTTATTGTCCCACATTATTTTTTTTAGTTCAATGTGTGGTTCAACTGAGGGATAACCTTGTTCTTCCTTGTGCTGCATAGAATCTGCATGAATATGTCCTAAACTACAGCTATTGTTGAGGATCCTTCACCTCTGACGGGCATTGAACAGTAGGAGAGTGTAAGTCAAATGAATGCAAAGCTGGTCTCACTGAGATGAGGTATATTTTTAATTACTAACAATTTTTGAAGACTAAATTATAGAAAATAGCAATCATTTTCTTCTGCATTGGCTCTTAAAATTAATCAGGCAACTGGGTTAATAGCAGCATATTTTTATTAATAACCTACAGAAACACCTGTACTTACTCATCCGATACCTTCAAAATGATATGCTAGTCAAGGAGTGTCAAATCATTATTTGAAAATTATTGAATAAATTTCAGGAGTAGTTTATTAATAAGAGTGAATTAACTACATTTTCAGGGCATTCATTCAGGGAGATGTGGCAGTGTAGAGGTTAAGAGCATAAGCTCTAGAGTTAGACTGACTAGATTCCAAATTTATTTTTTTGTTTGTTTTTTGGTTTTTGGTTTTTAATTAAAGTTTATTAGGGTGACAATTGTTAGTAAAGTTGCATAGATTTCAGGCATACAATCCTGTATTACATCATCTATATCTCACATTATGTGTTCACCACCCAGAAGCAGTTCTGCTTCCATCACCTTATGTTTGACCCTGTTTACCCTCTTCTAGAAGCCCTCTCCCTCCTCACCCTCTGGTAACTACTAAATTATTGTCTATGTCTATGAGTTTTTGTTTCTTCATTTGTTTGACTTGTTCTTTTGTTGTTTTGAATTTTATATCCCACATTTCAGTGAAATCTTTTTCACTACTTTTTCTGACTATTTCACTTAACATTATAACCTCAAGATCCATCCAGTTGTCACAAATGGTACTGTTTCATCTTTTCTTATGGCAGAATAGTAATCCATTGTGTATATGTACTACAACTTCTTTATCCAATCATCCATCGAAGGGTTCCTTTTTCTCCACAGCCTCTCCAACACTTGTTACTATTTGTCTTGTTGATGATAGCCATTCTAACCGGGGTGAGGTGATATCTCATTGTGGTTTTTATTTGCGTTTCTCTGATGATTAGTGATGGTAAGCATTTTTTCATATGTCTGTTTGCCATTTGTATGCCCTCTTTGGAGAAATGTCTCTTGAGGTCCTCTGCCCATTTTTTAATTGAATTGTTTGGTGTTTTATGTTGTTGAGCTGTATGAGTTCCTTATATAGTTTGGATATTAGCTCCTTATTGGAGGCATTGTTTGCAAAAATTTTCTCCCATTTCGTTGGTAGCCACTTTATTTTGTCAATGGTTTCTTTTGCAGTGCAGGAGATTTTTAGTTTGATATAGTCCCAATCACATTTATTTTAGCTTTTACTTCCCTTACCTTTGAAGTGAAATTCATAAAATGCTCTTTGAACCCAAGGTCCATAAGTTTAGTACCTATGTTTTCTTCTATGCAGTTTATTGTTTCAGGTCTTATGCTGCAAAAGAATGAAACTGGACTGCTATCTGTCTCCATGTACCAAAATTAATTCAAAATGGGTCAAAGACTTAAGCATAAGACCTGAAACAATAAACTTCATAGAAGAAAACATAGCTACTAAACTTACGGACCTTGGATTCAAAGAGCATTTTATGAATTTGACTCCAAAGATAAGAGAAGTCAAAGCTAAAATAAAAGTCTTTGATCCATTTTGAATGTTTATTAATAAGAGTGAATTAACTACATTTTCACTCTTGGTACACAGTATGTACCATGTAATTTTGGTACATACTGACAGATAGCAGTCTAGTTTCATTCTTTTGCACGTAGCTTTCCAATTCTCCCAGCATCATTTATTGAAGAGGCTGTCTTTTCTCCATTGTATGTCTTTTTTGGCTTCTTTGTCAAAAATTACCTGTTCATATTTATGTGGGTTTATTTCTGCGTTCTGAATTCTATTCCAATGGTCTGTGTGTCTGTTTTTCTCCCAATATCATGCTGTTTTGATTATTGTGGCCCTGCAGTACAAGCTAAAGTCAGGGAGTGTGAAACCTCCATCATTATTCTTTTTTCTTAGGATTGCTTTGGCTATTCAGGGTCTGTTGTGACTCTGTACAAATCTGATGACTTTTTGTTCTGTTTCTTTAAAAAAACACCATTGGGATTTTGATGGGGATTGCATTAAATCTGTATATTGCTTTGGGTAATATGGCCATTTTAACTATGTTGATTTTTCCTGTCCATGAACATGGAATATTTTTCCATTTCTTTGTGTCTTCTTCCATTTCTTTTTAAAATGTCTTACAGTTTTCACATCCTTGGTTAAATTTATTCCTAGGTATTTTATTCTTTTTGTTGTAATTGCAAAAGGATTTTTTTCTTATTTTTCTGAGATTTCATTGTTAGTATATAGGAATGCAGTGAAACTTTATATGTTGATTTTGTAGCTGGCAACTTGACTGTGTTTATTTATTGTTTTTAATAGCTTTTTGGTGGGTTCTTTAGGGTTTTCTATATACAGCATCATGTCATCTGCAAAGAGTGACAATTGAACTTCTTCATTCCCAATTTGGATCTTTTATATCTTTGTCTTGCCTGATTGCTCTGGTGAGGAATTCCAACACTATGTTGAAAAGCAGTGGTGATAGGGGACAGCCTGTTGTGTTCTTGAATGTAGAGCAAAGGGCTTCAGTTTTTCACCATTAATTAAAATATTAGTTGGGGGTTTGTCATATATGTCCTTTATTATGTTAAGATATTTTCCTTCTATACCTATTAAGTGTTTAATCATAAATGGATGTTTATGTCAAATGCTTTTTCTGCATCTATTGATATAATCATATAATTTTTGTCCTTTATTTTGTTTATATGGTGTATCACATTAATGGATTTGTGTATGTTGAACCATCCTTGTGCCCCTGGGATGAACCCCACTTGGTCGTGATGTATAATCTTTTTAACGCATTGTTGTGTTCGATCTGCTAGAATTTCCCGAACTTATTTTTAACACCGACTAGCTGTGTGATCCTGAGCAAGTTATTTCTCCGTGCCTCAGTTTCCTCATCTGCAAAGTGGGAATGATAATAATACACAGTGATTGCTAACATTTACATGCATCCTATTTTGCACCATGCACTGTTCTAAGCAAGAAAGACAGACAGACAGACAGATAGACAGACAGATAGGCAGAGACAGAGAGATAGTAGATAGATATTATATGGCTGATACTATTCTAGGATCAATTATGCACTCAATCTTCATAACAACTGTATGAGGCAGGCACTATTATTTTCCCCTTTTCACAGATACGGAAACTAAGAAACCAAGAAGTAAAACAACTTGCCTAAAAGCAGCTCAGTACCAAAGTCTGAATTTAGACCTAAGGTGTCTATCGCCAGTCTCTCCTCAACCACTACACTACAATGCCTGATACACACTCAGTACAGGGCTGTTAAATGAGATTATATACATAAAGCACTTAGACCATTGTGTGGTTCTAGTAAATATTCAATGAGCAGTAATTACTATTCTGGTTCATAAAAATTATAAACCATATTTTTGCCATATGATGTATTTTATTGTACTAAATATTTAATATTTCCCTGAAATTTTCTCTTTTTGCATCATAGTTAGCTGTGTTTTGTGCAATTTAGTAAGGTTACCTTAGGGTCAACATATACTAAAAGCCATCATTTGTTTTTGGTTTCCATAATTTCATATACCAGAGTGTGAAATAATCAAAGTCAATTTTTTAAAAAATCATTCATTCATTCATTTTTTTTCCCTACAAATACTTATTTGTAAAATAAGGCACCTACTACTTGCCTGGCATCATTCCAGGAGCTGTTATAGGGCATTCAGCAGAGAACTGGATAGACCAGGTCCTGGCTGTCACAGAGCTTACCTCCTAGTAAATCATTTTGTCATTGACTTGATTCCAACTTGAGCCTTTAATCCTGGGAAATAGTGCCACAACTAAAATTGCAATCTTCCATTGTTAAACACTTGGGACGTTAGCTGTGTGATGTATTAACACAGGCCACAGTCCTCTCTGTCACTTAAGAAAAGGCATTTCAGGATCTCTGAGAACTGTATCCATAAATGAAGCCCATTGGGAAAGAATGTGCTGGCCATGTTTTTCTCCACTGGCACATGAGTGGATGTCTCACAAGTCAACCCGTTTGCCTCATCACTGCATGGAGAAAAGCCACCAGAGTTCCAAAATAGAAGCTGAGGATTTCAAATTCCTGCGAACAGAATTTGACTGTTTATTTAATTCCCTTATGTTGTTTTCTCTTGCACTTAGTCCTTTTAAATTTTATTTTGCTACTATCAAATCATGTGAAATGATTAATTATATTAGTGAAGGCTTTTCATATCAGATTATGTCCTTTGACTGTACAAGGAAAAACAACTCTTATAACAATGTTATTATTTAAGATACTTTTTTCTGTCATTTTATTTGAGGGGAAATGACTGAACTTATAGAAAATTTAGTCTCCTAAAAAAATTTTTTTTAAGTGTGTGTTTCTTTATTCTGCAGTTCTGTGATCTATTCTTAAGAAATGACGGGAGAGAAAGGAAACTTACATATATTGACCACCCACAAATATAACATAATCTCATTTAATTCTCACAACTCTGGAAATAAGTACATTTAACCACGTGAAAATAGATTCAGGAAAGCCATGTACCTGGCCCGAGTTCACTGAGGTAGCAGAGCCAGGACTATAGCAGCTGTGTAGAATGGCATAGTCCATGAAACCACAGTATTTTACTTGAACAGAGATCATGCAGATGGTTATAAAACCACTGCTATTCAAAAGAGAAAGCAGTTCTGAACCATCTTTTATAGGCTCTATTGTTACATATGTCACATTAATATTATCATGACGAATCATCTCTCCGAATATGTTCATCAAAACTATTGAATTAATAGTTTGATGGAAACTATGTAATTCATCAAAAACTATTGAATTAATAGCCATCCACAATAATTGTAAATCAGTTGTACTTTTCAGATGAAGTGCTACATTTTTAGCATATTACTTGATGATCCTATTAAAAGGAATAAAAATAATGCAATTGGCATAGATGAAATAAGCATCTTTCCCATTCATTTTATGATATACCTTTTAAAGTCATGGTCATCATCAAATAATATTACACACTGTAATTACCAGAAGAGCAAGGTTTTGACTGGAAAACATAACTGAGATACAAGCAAAGCAAGACATTGATTATTTAATAGGTCATGACCACTTTAACTACAATAGAAATGTTATATATTGATTTGGAAAATCTTTACATCCATTAGTGCAGTGAAAACAAATCAAAAGTCTATAGATATTTTGTATGACCAAACACATTTGTTTCTTCCTTACCTAAACATCTATTAAATCTAATTGGGAAAGCAAGGAGAAAAGGAAATAAATATGAACTTGCTTGATAAAGTTGCGTAAAGTGCTTGATCTTACCTTTAATTATAGTTTAACTATAGAACAACTTGCATACAGAAATCTTAAAGTATTTAAAACATATTCATCTCATTTACAACATGGGGGGAGGAAGATTCCTTTCTCTCATTTCCTGCACATGAAAATGAAGCTTGGTAAGGGGATATACAGAGAGTTCCAAGATGAGTAGCGCCAATGTGCCCAGTCCCCAGACTTTGAGCCCAATGGCCTACCAGCCAGGCAGTTTCACAGCTCTTCATATTCTAGCTCATGTACTGTTAGTTTTCCATTAGTGATTATTTTGACTCTATCCCTAAATAACTAATATCCACACTAGGCTTTAAACCTCAATAGTAACTGCAACTGTGTTAGTTAGCTGCCAGGGCCTTGTACATATCTCTCATGGATCGTCATTAATAATAATGATGTTCAGAGAAAAAAGTAAAACCTGTTCAAACGCAGAAACTAATAAATATACCCCCACTTGCCATGCTGTTTCTCCTGAGCTTTGAACATGAAACAGGCAATGTTTCACACGACAAATGTGAGGTCAGGCAGTTTTTCATTTACTCTTTTGACCCTAAGAAGGAGGGAAAGTTTGGAGCATCTACAGTCATCATCATCATCAAGTAATGTTTATTACACAGAAGAGGGGCAAGGTGTAGACTGGTAAACATAAGTGAGATATAAGACTTCTTGCATACGTAATAGCTCATGAGCCTATTATGTACTGATTTGGGATGCCTAAAGGCCAGTGAAGTACCTCTAACGAAACACCAGTGGCGGTGTTAAAGGTTTCTCACGCTTCATGTAAAATCTTAATAGATACAATTGCACCACATCCAGAAACATTATCTCTTTACCTTTCTGTACTTCAAAAAGCAAAAAAAAAAAAAAAAAAAATGTGATTTACCTTATAAAAACACTCCATGGCATGTGTCACTATCAGTCTATCAATATATCTATAATGACCACATTTATTCTGTCGAATATTAAGTAATGAGATGGACTATTGCAGTCACAAAGGACAGATCTACTTGGAAAGTTATACAGATAATTTACATGGAGATAACTTATAGCTAATTTAGTTTTACAATATAATGCTTTAACTAGAACTTTGGCTTCTATACAATTTAGATGCAGTAAAAATATAAACAACCATTTTTTTCTTAAGTTAGGAAAATCCTAGGGGTCCAATTATACAATGTTATGAAGAGGTACCAACTAGCTAGGGCTCTCAGAATACCAAAAATAAATAAATAAATAACTTAATTAATGTAGCACCCCAGCAGTTTAAAAAGCAATTCTATTTCCCTACCATCTCAGGGTCAAATTTCATGGTGGTCGGATTTTTTAAATTTTAAATTTTAAAATAATGGCTAGACTGAACTTTGATTAACAAACCACAATGAAAGAAATTTGTCAAAGTCCTTAAGGTCATTCTTACAAGATCTGAAAAAAAAAAAAAAGGAATTGACTTCACAAACAGCCAAGACCTTTCTAAAACCAACTGGCTTATAAATTTAACTGACCTGTCACCATACTTCACAGTTAAGAATCATGAGGAGAACTTGTTCTGAATCTTCTGGCTGACTCCCCATGCAGAATGAGAGAGCATCTTCTGTGACATATAAACAATGTTTTATTAGGTTTTGGCTTTCTTTCTCACATGGAATGGATAAGTCTTTATTCTTTTTCATGGATTTTTGGTCAGTACCAATTTTTCCTCTGAACATATATATTATGAGAAGAGAGAAAGTGGAGATTGACTATCTCTTACCTTGCCAGTTATGAGGTTGCCTGTTATCTTAAGGTTAAATCAACCCCCCCCAAATAATGCAATGTATGTTTTTATATTTCATAAAAATATTCCCTTAAGTTATTGTCTATATGTCAATATGTAGATTATTAATCATACTAATAGATTAATACATGCCTACAGTTCATTTTAGTTTTCTTTAAATAAATTCATAAAAGGAGGTCTGAAAGAGCTGGAGTTTGCTCAAGAGAAGATGAAGATTTTATGTGATTATTTTAATAATCAATATTAACTATTATCCTCTTGAAATTCCATAGGACAGGATGATAGCAGATACATGGACCAAAGAAAGTTTTAAATAGCCAACAAATGTACTTAAACAATCTCATTAAAAACTCTACTACCCTCACTTCAATTCTTCTTTTTCAACTCTCCTCTAGTTAGTAGTTTTATTAGATCAAATTTGCCCTTTGATTGGCAATGTTTATATGTACTTGTATTGACTCAGAAAAAAGCAGAAATGATCACTTTTATTTTAACTAATTGAAATTAAAATAAAATGCAGATATAAGATCTTGGCTCTCTCAAATGGGTGCCCCAGGTGAGAAAAGTCAGCCCTGCCTTGCATTTAATATTGATTCTCTACATGATACAAATCATCTGCCTGTGCTACCTCATGGAAAACATAAATAGTGGAAGTGGTGCTTCCTCTCTTGGAGATATTATGACACTTGTTTTTCACGGTCTGGAATCCAAGAGTGTAGGGTAGAATTACATGTGGCGAATAGCATTTCCAACCATGTAAAGTGGAGCAGGACACTTGGATCCACCATGTTGGAACAGAGCCTCCTGGGTGAAGTGATGGACACAGACAGCTGTAAATACCCTTGTTCTTTTATGTCTCTCCTGTTTCTTGAAAATTGATTATAAAACATCCACATTAGTTAATGCAAGATTTTTCTGAGTTTATATGCTATATGCAGATATAGTGTCAATATTGCAAACTGTGCAGAAAAAAATTTAATTACATTGGTATAGTTTTAAAAGTATTCATATACTTTCCTTTTCACATATACTTCAAGTCAGTATTTTATCATATTCTATTTTGGCACTTTTGCTCAATGGACAATGAATGGACATTTCTGCAATGGTTAATCAATAATTCTTACCATTCTTTTTCGTAACCTATAATAGAAATAAGTCCAGCTGCTACTCTCATCAGTTACATTGATAAGCAAAAGTAATATTTTCTTTAACCTTCCCCTGCCCCCAATAAACTAAATTTGTTTTGAAAAATGGTTATCAACTTAATGCCATATTCAATCATGAGGGAAGAATAAGACCTCTTCCCTTTTTTTGTTTCCAAAATGCTCTGCCCTCTCAAATTGTCTTTTATTCAAATCTAGAACAATCTTTTATTCATCACTTCCTACCTTTTTTAAATTCCCAAAGGAGATGTGAGAAAAATGCTTTTGTTCTTTCAGGAGCAGAATTAGTATAAGAATATCACAGAAATTTCTCTTGAATATTTTTTTCAACAACTATCCTAGTCAGCCAGATTACTAAAAATCAAGAATAGCTAAGAAAAGCTAAAAATTATGCTCTTGAAGGCCACTAGAAATTTGAATCCCTTATGGCTTGGTTTAAAAGTCTGTCTTGATAGTTGTTTGTATTAAAAACTGGTAGAGTATCCAATATCACTTTTTCGTGATACGACACTAGCAGCCAGTTTTGGTAAACAAACTGATTAAAAGATTATCTGTCACCCAGAATTGTATCATCCTTTATACTGATTCACTTGCTTGGAGTCAGGACACAATATAGTGTCACTGACTGGAGTTGATGAGGCTATCGTTTCACAAGAAAGAAAACTAAAATTGTCCAAAAATCAGGCAGAAAATCCTCACCGATCATTGCCAACTTGTGTGATGCATGAAAGAAAAGCCCAACTGGTTGGTAATATCTAACAGTATGGTTTCCATTCATGAGTCACAGGAACCACGGGTTGCCCCAGAGCCTTTCTCAGCTGTCTCACTGCCTCATTTGGATGGATGAGCCAGCTGCTGTGCCCTACATTCACCTGGCCACAGTGATGATTAAGGCACCATGCTTGCTGCAGCGATGACCACAGTGATGACCACATTGATGTGGGCAGTTGGGCCACAGCTGTGTGTGTCAGAGGGGATTGGGGAAGAGTGAATTCCAAGGGCTGGAGCAGTAGAGCAATCACAGTCTGGCATGGTCCATCTTGAATTCGAAGGACATGCTTTCATAACTTGGAGGAAGACCATATCATGCAAGGGGAAATCCAAACATTGACCCTTTTGCCTATGATGATGTCATGAGGATTAATCATCCAAATGTGTGTTGCTATGCTCTACAAAAGATCAGTGAAATGAAACGCTTCTTAATAAGCTTAGATTAGATGTCTGACACGAAGACCTTAAAACAGTTCTGCTCTAGCCTTTTCTATTGCTGCTTCTTAGCTCTGAGAATGTAGATTGTTTTTCTGAAAACTTTTAACCTGATGTCCAGTTCCCTCTGCTGCTCCCCTAATGCTGGGGAAAAAATAAAAATAATAAAATGTTAAGAATTTGAGTATCTTCACATGCAGAAGAAGCATTTGAACATGAGCAAGAGTGGGGATATTCTCCCCATGATTTAAATTTTCAACTCTCTCCTCTTTCCCAGAGACTTTTTTTCCAAAAATTATTCTTCCTTAATTTAATCCCTTAGCTTTCTAATACACAAGCCTATGTCTTCCTCTAAGATATGTAACCTGTCAGTAATCATGAAAATACTGTATATACCTTTGCTCACTTTGTATTTGATGATAGTGTTTTTATTTTATCCTAATCCACAGCTGTTTCCAATAGAGTATCCCTGAGAACAAATATCTTTTAGGGATGAGAATTATGTGCCTAGAACAAAGGGCAAAATTTAGTTCTTAATATATGACAAAGATGATCTCATTCCTGAAGAGTACAGGAGAAATGTACTTTTAGAATTTCAGATTCAATCCAAATCCATTAAATTAAAAGAGAGATTGAAGGGACTTGATGGAAAAGTAGTTAATATTTCACCAAATAAAATGGGGGTAATGTCTGTCTCTGAAATTAAATAGTTTGGCTTGTATAACTGTGGTTAGATATGAAAGGATAGTGTTTGTGCCTGACAGCTGAGATCATTACTTAAGAACAATTTGTCCAGGTGGAAAAAAATGGCCATTGTAGGTTTGCCAAGTTGAAGTAAATTAGAAGGGTAGGTGGTGAAATGGAAGCAAAGAGGAAGGATTCTGTGAGATTAGTAAAGTATTGTTAAATAAGGATAGCTGCTGTGTCACATCAAGGAGTCATCTTCACAGAAAACATTCCAAGAAAACACGTGTGCACAAACGCATACACACACAAAGCTAACACAAACACCCAGTGTTCTCTTTTACTTGTGCCAGCAACTTTACCATTTATTTATCCTAGGAGTTTTGCTTTCTGAGATGCCTCATCATTTACATCATTGAAAAGAAATATTATTGGACATGATGCTAGATCCATTTTAGACCTGGCATTGTATTTTTCTTATACATAGCTCAGAACTCCTCCTTCTAGACCACAGTATTCTAGAATCTGTATCTTGCAACTGTTTCAATAAGCACTCCAAATTTTTTAGAAAGAAAATATTTTTATAGTGGTGTGAAATCACCTCAAAGTTGGAAACTTGACAAAAATATTTTAGCTATGTAGGGGAGGAAGATAATTTTTCCTCTATGCTTCTAGGTTCTTGACTGAGACACCCCCTACAATAAAAGACAGGTTAACATGAGGAAAAACAAAGAGGTTTTGTAACATGTGTACTTCCTGTATACATGGGAGATACACAGAAAACTGAATAACTCCCCAAAATGGCTCAAGCCATCACCTTAAAAACTATCTCCAGATAAAGACAAAAGGTGTTGAGGGTGAGGGGAGAGGCCAGTTTTGGGAGGTGACCAGGAAAAGCCCAGTAAACAAAGGCATGGTTGTTTTGCAAATTTAAGTCCTTGCCTTCTCCTTTGATAAGAGTTCCTAGAGATTTAGTCATCCTTCTCTTCCTGGTACAGAGAAGGAGACAAATGGAGATTAAATGTCTTTTACAAAAGGGTAATTTCTACTCAGTTTCCAGAGCTTTTCCTATATCTAATGTCCCTTCAAAATAATTAACCTAAAATAATCTTTGTGCCAAACAGGCATATTTTGGGGTAAAAAATACTTCTCCCCTTCAGCCTCCACCAATGCTAAACTCTAAACCTAAGTCCATTTTATAAATTATTTTCCAGCTTGAACTGAGTTTAAACATTGTAAGACTCAATGTCAAATTATCAGATTCCACCTTCTTTGAAATTCCCTTTTTCACTTTATAACTCTTTCCTTTCTCAGTACTTTTCTAATAGCAAAGGTCTTGAAGACCTTTCTCAGAGATATGCTGCACCATTCATTCCGTCTTTTATCATCCTGCCAAAATTGTTCCTTAACTAAAGCCTTTTTTTAAAAAAAAATAGTCCAATTTTGTGTTTTTAATCAAACGTCATAAACTTGCATCTGTTCTCTTTACTGCTTTTTCTGTTTCTTCTGAGGACCCAGTAATGTTCTCCTGAATGTAGTAAATGCTTGCTAACAAACTTCCAGTAGGTCGGTTTCATATAATTATATTATTTATCTCTTCAGTGATTATTTATTGAGTACCTAGTGTGTGCCAGGCATAGTACTGGGCTCTAGATACACCAGGTGAGTGAAATAGACTTGGTCCCTGCTCTCATAGATCTTATAGTCCAATGATGAAGTTTACAAAATGAGAATTTTCTCTTGACACACTTTTTATCTAATAATGATGTAAATGATGTTGGATCTGCTGGCAGTTTCTGGGTGTGGACCTGGATCGTGTCTCGTGAAGCCGAAGAATGGACACACAGACCAGGGAGAGGCAAAAAGTTGTAAAGGAAGATAGTGTATTAGAGGCAGGAGAACAGGTTGCAGCTCCTGAGCGGGTGGGGGTAGCCGAAACTGGGAAGCCCACTAGCTAAGGCAAAGGCTTTTACTTTTATACTTTCCCCTGCCTGCTTGGGGAAGGGGGCAGGAGCCCTCTAATTGAATTTATCTATCAGGTTTGTCCTGTTTGCCCATCCCGAAGGGATTAACAAAATAACCCATTCCTATCCATTCGATCTGCTTCTTTGTCCGGCAAAAAGGGATTTCAGATAATTTATTAACCTCAAGATGTGGTCTCATATCTTTGTCCTGGAGTGAAGGAGACATTCCAGAACCCGGAGTTTCAGGGTATGGCTGCTTTTTTGTTTATTCCACCAGGGACCTTCCTGTCTACCTAATGAAGTGCTAACTAACCTGTCTCATAAAGACACATATATTTGTACCAAAACTTTGATTAACATTTTCCCAAGTGGACTTCAGCCTGACTTGCAGCCAACTGGCTATAAAACAAGAATTTTATTTATTTTTTTCTATTAAAGTTTATTGGGGTGACAATTGTTAGTAAAGTTACATAGGTTTCAGGTGTACAATTCTGTATTACATCATCTATAAATCCCACTGTGTGTTCACCACCCAGAGTGAGTTCTCCTTCCATCACCATATATTTGATCCCCTTTACCCTCATCTCCCACCCCCCACCCCCTTACCCTCTGGTAACCACTATTGTCTGTGTCTATGAGTTTTTGTTTCTCATTTGTTTGTCTCGTTCTTTTTTTGTTTTTGGTTTATATACCACATATCAGTGAAATCATATGATTCTCTGCTTTTTCTGTCTGACGTATTTTGCTTAGCATTATAATCTCAAGATCCATCCATGGTAAAACAAGAATTTAATAAAATAATAATGTCAATTGACAAATTGTAAATCACAAGACCTTTCTAATCCTCAGAATAAAAGCTGCTAATTCATCCTTTGGTTCTGAAAGAGATTACTAACTAAATATTTCCAACGCCATTGATACTGGACTTGTTAAAGAACAAAAATTCATGAGAATAAATTTAAAGATCTAATTGGCTTTATTGAATGATTCATGAATCAGGCAGCATCCTATCTAGTAAATAGAAAGGTGCTCTGAGGAGTTGTACAAAATGTAAGGTTTTTACAGGCAGAAAGAGAGTAGAACAAAGAAATTAAAAGAGTGGATTATTTCAGGCAAGGTTACCTGCCTTTAGAGGAGGTCAGAGGGTCTTACCAGGCAGATCACCTCACTAATGCTGACCAGGAAACTCCAGACTGATTGGTTTAAAACTGTACTCCTGGGAGAGATTGAAACTGCAGTCAGACTAGGTATTAAATCTTGGTGGGGTTTAGGACAAATGACTCCATTTTGGGTTTGTTGTTTCTGTTTAACAGACTGCTGTGTGTTTTAATTGAAGAGTATCTTTCTCTTATTGTAGAAAATGACATCAACAAATTGTAAAATGTTGAATATTACTAAAATAACAATTATACTTAAATTTGCTTTCAAATCCAATGAGTCATAATAACCTGTCACTTCTGTTCCCCCCTCCTTCCCACAGAGTAAGAGTTCCTTTCTTAGGATAGCTCCTCCACGCCCCCTCTTGTAGGAGTTCAAAGTCCTTGACCTTCTACCCTTCTAAGTTCTTAACTGGGACCCTTGTAACGAGAAAAACATGGGAGAAACTCAAAGATGTGGCTTAGGATTTGGGCCTAAATACCATCTTTAGCTAAAACAAAGGATGACGGGTGTGGGGGAGGCAAGTGATGGAAAGGTGATCAGAAAAAAGTATTGTTAACAAGAGTAAGGTTTGTCACACAGATTTAAGTGGGTGCTTGCTCCTCCATTGATAAGATTCTTTTCTGATTTACAGTCAACTTTCTCTTCCTGGTACAGAGAGGGATACACCCTTACAAATGGAGATTTCCTTTATAAATATAAATGTCCCTTACAAAAGGGTGACTTCTACTCTGTTTTCAGAGATGCCTGTGTCTGCTGTTTCTCAAAATAATCGGCTTACAATAATCCTCATACCAAAATGGCATATTTTAGAGCGACATATTCTGGTTTGTTTCACCCCGCCCCCTCTCCCCCAAGGTTCTTTTGTGGCCATTCTTTTTCTGTCACTAAGAAATCTTGGTCTGTTTGTACTTACTTCAAGGAAGGTCTCTCATATTTGTAGTTACCTGTGGAGGTGGGAGCAGGGTCGACAGAGTCAGGAGTGGAATGAGACTTCCTCAATGTATGCATGTGACAGAGTTTTGACTTTTAAGGTGTGAGAATGTATTATATATTCAAAACAAAAGCAAACAAAAATTTAAAAGAAAAAAATATAAGGAGAGGCATTATGGTGAGAAAATGCAAATGGATAGTGGAGGCGACATAGCCAATATTTCTCCACAATCATTATTCTTTATGTCCTCATTCTGGGCCCCAAATGATTCCTTGGAGTGATTTATCAGTCTTCAGTCATAATGACCATCCACCAACAAAGAACAGTAATGAAACCAAGTGAACAAAAGGCTGTGCCCACTGAAGTTCAAATTCCTTGGCAATCATTCAGGGTTTTTCTTTGGCAGACCTCAGTATAACCAAGTAAGAATATGTTGTCTCTGGTATCATCTTCAGGTACTTTATGCAGCTTTCGTATCCATGACACAGTACAAGATTCACTGAGACGATGCCAAGCTTCTGGTGGCAACTATAGGCCTTTGTTAGAGAGGCTCACCTGAAAAGTCAAGTGTGTCACATCTAGGTCTGTCTGACTTCAGTGCCATGTTAAAGAGCAAAGTGGGGCGGGGGAGGGGAGAAAGGGGGCAGCAGGAGGCTTGGTGGGGGGGAGGTAGATGGTGAACAATGAATAAAAATAAGTACAAAATAGTGCTGCAGGAAGACAATTTGGGATAACAAAGGCAGCATTCTAGTGTATTCACTTAAGGAAGGATTACTAATAGTTATACTTTTGTGAACAAGGAATTAATTTAGGGTATAATTGTATTCTCTGAAGATTTTTCACAGGGTGTGTGTGTGTGTGTGTGTGTGTGTGTGTGTTGACAAAACTCTCGTTTCCAGTAAACTTAGAATGAGCTATTTCTTGTTAATCTCTCATCAGTTATAGAAAATGCCACTCTATAATAGAAGTAGTAGGCATTTAAGTTGAAAGCATGATAAGGTGACAAATGTGCTTTTCTAGATATGTAGCCCTTCCCCAGATGAATTTAGCACAGTAAGCTGTTTTAAATGGTTGGTTTTATATGTGTGGTTAAATTGTGTCTGACATCTGTTTAATGAGCATATGATGCTTGTAAGAAAGGGCAAACTTCGGTATTGAACATAAGGGAATCCGGGGGCCGTGACCCTGTGTGTGTGTGTGTGTGTGTGTGTGTGTGTGTGTGTGTGTAAATTCATAATCTCACAGTTTCCCAGTCTTGTCAGCTTTTACTACCTTTTTATCTGGATACTGTTAACTCAAGATTTGTTTTTAGCTCATGGAAAAAGTCTCCCTTTGTTTTCTTCCTTCAGATAGAAGTCTCTTGGCATATTTCTTCAAAGGCTGTTAAGTTGGTAGCATCATGGAAATTTGGCAGTGAGTTGAGGACTAGGGCAAATCTAAACATTAGTTTAGGTTATTTTCACAGGCAATTGTTCCATGATTTTTCATCCCTTTTTTTCAACACTTAACATAATCACTCACAACCATCATCCCTAAAGTGAACCCGCTTATCCATTCTTATCATTGTGTATTCTGAGTAATCATAAAACTTAAATTTAAATTGGATACATAAACATTATGGTGGAACATGAATAAATCATAAAAAGGCCTTCTGAATTGTTCTCTTTGCACTTCTTTAAAGTTAATACAAAAAGTCAAATTGAGGCCTTTGATTAAATAAAAAATTGAACAACTAGATTACTTTGACATTACTTTGACATATTGCATCTCTGGTAATTTTGTCCTTTTGCCCTTTATATCATTTTTAATTGCTTTTTAATTTCCAAAATGCATGTTCGCTCTAATCTATTATAACTACAAGTAGGAACTTTGTGCATGTAATAAAAAGAAGAGGATGTTTATTATAGGTGACTTAGTCCACCTTATGTTGGTTGTGTTCCTTGGGGAATGCTGCAGGTTAATATAGAGGAAATTAGGACCTGGTCCTTGAATAGTGTTGCAGATATTAACAATCTTGAAACTGAATTATTTTGCATTTTTTCTTTGGAAGCACTGTAATACACCAAAGTACCATAAAAATGGGTCTTCTAAGGTTATATTTTCTAAAGGTACTATGTAAAACTAATAGTTCTCAAAATAAGGTTCGCAAAGCTGATAGTTCTCATAATATTTTTTAAGTGCTAAATTCTTTAACCTATAGAGAAGGAAATGAAACTAATAAATTTGAACACATGCTTCATGTTGATGCTGCATTCACTGCTTTACATTTGCTTTTTTTTGTACTAAATCCTTTATTTCATTCATCATTTCATATACTACTTGGCAACAACCTGGTGACAATATATTTATTCTACATATGAAAAAAAAACACCAAGGCTCAGAGAGGTTGTTCAAAGCCACACAGCAAGTCAGTTATCAAAGTAGAGATCCAAACCAGGACTAAATCATTTAACAATTTTATAATTACATTGCCTTTAACATCTAAACCTCCCTTATTCATAAACACTCTTTCAAGGACAGGAGGCATAATTTAAACAATATCTAAATAAGAACTCAGGTCATTATATTCCTTGAGGGTGGGGAGAAGACTTTAATTGCTTTTTTAAAATAGCTTTTTCCTTGACATGAAATAGTACAAGGAAAACCTACATATTAAACAGATAAAAACTGAGATTGTCTGATTGCAGGAGGGGAGAGACAGGGCAAGTTGAACTCCTAAATCTCTGGCTTTCCCCTCTCCCATCAGCATCAGCTTTTAACATCTCAAAATTTTAAGTGATGTCAGAGATTCTGAATGGTTCCCCCCCTTTTTCCTCCTTTTCTTGTTTTTATTTTTTAATATTTTATTAAAATATAGCTAATATTATATATATTATATTAGTT
The DNA here is from genome assembly GCF_057876585.1 of Rhinolophus sinicus. NCBI lineage: Eukaryota > Metazoa > Chordata > Mammalia > Chiroptera > Rhinolophidae > Rhinolophus > Rhinolophus sinicus. The sequence goes on along the minus strand of NC_142502.1, from coordinate 73,724,103 downwards.
TCAGGGGTACACCACAGTTATTCAACATTTATATACCTAAACAAATGATCACCATGATAAGTCCAGCAACCACCTGACACTGTACCATGCTATCACAGTGTTACTGATTATATTCCCCTGCTGTACATTACATCCCCATGACTTATTTGTTTTTACCTGGAACTTTGAACCTCTTATTCCTCTTTGTCTTCCCCCCCACCCCGTTTTTTTAAAATTTTGTAATTAAAGTTGACATTGAATATTATTTTATATTAATTTCAGGTGTACAGCATGGTGGTTAAGAAGTGATCCCCCTGACTAGTCTAGTACCCACCTGATACTATACAGAGTATTACCATATTATTATTGACTATAGTCCTTACGCTTTATATCCCTATGACTATTTTGGAATTATGAATTGGTACTTCTTAATCCTTTCACCTTTTTCACCCTGCCCCCAACCACCTTCCCATCTATCACCTCAATAAATCTAGTACTCATTTGACACATACAGTTATTACAATATTATTGACTATATTTCTTATACTATAAGCTACATCCTCATGACTATTTTGTAACAACCAATTTGTACTTCTTAATCCTTTCCCTTTTTCATTCACCCCCTAACTCCCCTCCCATGTGGCAACCCTCAAAATGTTCTCTGTATCTATGAGTTTCTTTCTGTTTTGTTTGTTTGTTTGTTTGTTTGTTTGTTTTGTTCTATAGATTCCACATGTAAGTGGAATTACACTGTATCTATCTTTCTCTGTCTGACATACTCCACGCAGCACAATAACCTCCAGGTCTATCCATGCTGCCACAGATGGCAAGCACCCATTCTCTTCCTAGGCCAAGTGTTATTTCATTGTATATATGTACTACCTACTCTTTATCTATTCATCTACTGACAGCCACCCAGGCTGCCTCCACATCTTGGCCATTGTAAATAATGCTGCAATGAACATATGGATGCACAGGTCCCCTCAAAGTAGCATTTTGGGTTTCTTTGAATAAATACCCAGAAGTGGGATTACTGGATCCTTCTTTGTCTCTTCTTATAGCTTTTGTTTTAAAGTCTATTTTGTCTGGTATAAGTATTGTTACCCCAGTTTTTTTGTTGTTGTTTGCTTCCATTATCATGAAATATCTTTTTCCATCCCTTTACTTTCAGTCTGTGTGTATCTTTTGCTCTGAAGTGAGTCTCTTGTAGGCAGCATATGTAAGGGTTGTGTTTTCTTATCCATTCAACCATCCTTTCTTTTGATTAGAGCATTTAATCCATTTACGTTTAAGGTAATTGTTGATAGAGATACCGTTTTTTTACACTTTATTATTCATATTTTTTATCTTTTTGTGTGTGTGTCCTAAAAAGGTTCCTCTAACATTCCTTGAAATACTGGTTTGGTGGTGATGAAATTCTTTAGCATTTTATTTTATTTTATTTTATTTTATTTTATTTTATTTTATTTTTTTGGTCTGGGAAGCTCTTTATCTATTCTTATTCTAAATTATAGTTTTGCTGAGTAGAGTAATCTTTGTTGTAGGTCCTTGCTTTTCATCACTTTGAATATTTCCTGCCAAACCCTCTGGTCTGCAAAGTTTCGGTTGAGAAATGAGCTGACAGTCTTATGGGAGCTCCCTTGTAGGTAACTAACTGCTTTTCTCTTGCTGTTTTGAAGATTCTTTCTCTGTCTTTAACCTTTGGGATTTTAATTATGATGTGTCTTGGTGTGGGCCAGTTTGGGTTCATCTTGTTTGGGACTCTCTGTACTTTCTGGGCTTGTATGTTTTCTTCCTTCGCCAGGTTAGGGACATTCTCCATCATTATTTCTTCAAATAGGTTTTCAATTCTTTGCTGTCTCTCTTGTCCATCTGGTATCCTTATGATGTGAATGTTGGTATGCTTGATGTTGTCCCAGAGGCCCCTTAAACTCTTCTCATTTTTTTTTTCTTTTTGAGTTCTTTTTGCTGTTCTTATTGGGTGTTTTCTGCTACCTTGTCTTCTAAATCACTGACTTGATCTTCTGCTTCATCTAATCTACTGTTGATTCCCTCTAATGTAGTCTTCATTCCAGTTATTGTATTACTCATTTCTGACTAGTTGTTTTTTGTGTTTTCTATTTTTTGTTGAAGTTCTTCCTGAGATCACTGAGCATCCTTATAACCAATGTTTTGAACTCTGCTTCTGTTAGTTTGTTTCTCTATTTTTTTTTTTTTTGAGCTTTGTTCTGTTCCTTTATTCGGGACATGTTTCTTTGTCTTCCCATTTTGGCTGCCTTCCTGTGTTTGTTTCTAGGCATTAGTAGGGATTCTATGTCTCTGGGTCTCAGTAGAGTGTTCTTATGTAGTAGGTATCCTGTGAGGCCCCGTGGCATAGTGTCCCAGTGGTCACCAGAGCTGGTACTGCAGGTGTGTTCCTTGTATGAGTTGTGTGTGCCTCCTATTTTAGTTGAAACTTGGTTGCTGTTTGCATATCAGTGAGAGGATTTGACCCTCCGGCTGACTGGTTATGAGAATTGGCCATGACTGTATTGGAGGAGGTGTTGTGCAGAGACTGATTCTGTGGAGCAGGATTCACTTTAGTAGGTCTCTGGTGCATTCTGAGTCTGCCCTTGACTGTGTCATCCACAGAGGCAACTCAGACGTGCTCTAGCTTGATCCTAAGCTGGCTACTGGGTGTGCTGGCCCCTGGACATCATGGAAGAGGCCCCACCACAGGCCAAGTTCAACCGAAGCCTGTGCTCTTCCCTGGGCCATGTAGCATGAGCTACAAAGCAATCCATAGATAGCTGTCACCCACCCTGGGCTTGAAGATGCATCTAGAGTCAAGTCAGAAACTAAGGCCAGCTGCCACTAGTGCCGGGCTTCAGGCTCCTCAGTCAGATTATAAGACACACCAAAGCCAGATGCTGCTTGTTTGGGTTTTGTGAACCTTTGAGAGATTTTAGGAAAGTCTGCAGCATGAGCCAAGCAAGTCAGGCCGTTTGTATGGAAAAGCCACAGAAAGCAGTTTGGATGTGCCAGCAAGTTGGGTGGGGCAGGATGTCAGGAAATCACTAGGATGAGGTGAACAAACAGTGTTAACAGATTGATGGAGACTCAGATATGGTGGCCTCCGGAATCTGCATGCTGGGAGGTGGGAGGGCTGAACAAATAAACAATGAATTCTGCCAGCACTCTTGTCTGAGAGAAGGCTGCCCCACCAGCACTCTTGTCTGGTCCTAAAACCAGACAACTCAGTTTCTCCCCTCTGTCTCTGGCTCCTTTCAAGCTAATGCCCCAGTGCTGGGGTTTAGAGTGAGTGAGCCCATCAGTGAGTAAGTCTATGCACAGGGCCTTTAAGAGGAATGCCTGGGACTATAGCCGCCTTCCATCTCACCTAGCCACAATCTCTGCTGGTTTTCATAGCCAAAAAGTTATGGCGACTTCTCTCCCTAGCACTGGAACCCTGGGCTGGGGAACCTATTGTGGGGCTGGGCCTTTTGCTCCTCCAAGGTGGACATCTCCAGCTGGGATATCCCTCCTGAATTTTAACACATGGGTGTGGGACCAGCCCATTCCAAGTCCTGCCTTTCCTGCTAGTCTTGAAGTAGCTTCTTCTGTTTGTCCGTAGTTGTAGAATTTCAGTTCAGGTAGACTTCATGTGATTCTCAATGATGGTTGTTCTCTAGTTTAGTTGTAATTTTCATGTTGTCATGAGGGCAGGCAAGCACAGCATTCATCTACTCCACCATCATGACCTGAAAATTCTGAATGTTTAATAGTACTGTTGGTACACTGCCCAAAGTTTCCTCAAAAGTCAGCATGGATAAAAGCAGATGTTTGGAGCACTTAGTGTTCAGACCCATTACATTACAGTGTCCAGGAACTAGTGTGCAGACTCAGCTCTGCTCCTACATTGTGGTATAAAGAGTGCATCACTTAGCCTTGTGGATGTAGTTTTTCTAATCTTTGAGATGAGTGAGTGTTGACCTAGAATAGTAGATCTCAACCTGGCTGTGCTTATATGAAAATCTTTTTAAAATTATAATACCCAAGGATTCCAATTAGCTTTCATCTTTGGATAAAACCTGAACATGAAATTTTTAAATGCTATCTAGATGATTCTAATGTGTACCCAGAATGGAGAACCACTAGTCCAGTTGGTCTCCTTGTGTCCTTCCATTTCTAAAGTGATTGTTGTTTTATATTGAAATGCTAAAAAGGATACTCTTAAATGTCTCAGCCATCCTGCTCCATAACATCAGGAGCTTAAGGAAGGTTCATTTTATAAATTTCACTGTCCTAGTGTCCATATTGTTTACGCATTGGATTTAATCCCATGATTGGCCACAGAAAACCTGAGAGAAAGGCTTAAGAGGTTCCCCAGGAAAAGATTTCATTCTTATTCTCATTTTCCAGGTCATTTCAATGTTTTCTATCAATCATTCTTGAATGTGAAGTCTCACAAATTGTGAAAAAGAAAAATTCTGAACCCTCTTTGATAATGACTACATTATTTTAGGTATTTCTGTGCCTTATAAACTGATGTGTATGTAGTGCCTAATACAATAAGTACCTGGCACATAATAGGTCCCCCATTTTTTTCTTAATAAATGAAAGACATCCAATTTAGTCAATGAATTATTGAAAGCTGAATAGTGTTATATGAATATGGTTCCCTCATGAAGTTTCAAATTACCCATTAGAAGAGAACAATTTGAACTCACTATAAAACAAATGGGCAGTTGAGACACTCGATGTTATAACCTCCTGACTCCCATCCCAAGTTTAATAGTTGGAAAGATGAGTGGTTGACTTGATGGAATCATAGTAACGAGGATAGAGATTGTGTCAAATAACCTACCCATAACATGTAGTTAGTAAAAGCACAAAACTGCTGTTGTGTTCAATTTATGAACACTGTTTCACAGTTGTTTTTCATGTGAAGTGTAATATTCTGCTAGTCCAACCGCAGAAATCCATTGTACACGCCCTCTTAACGTACCCATGGGCATAAACAAAGCACTCTCCTCTATCAAAAACATGCTTACTTTCTAGGTTCTCACTTTAAATTAAGTGTCTGTCTGTAAGTTACTACAGTTAAACATTCCCTCTATATTAAACAATATGGTAGGGAGATTTAGATATGTTCGTGCTAATATATGAAGTACAACAAAATATGAAAAATATTTGAGTCCTCACACATAAGATACACATCAGTAGATGTTGAACAGATCCTACACTAAGGTCAAGAATCAGGTAACAATTCTATTGCTATAAATGGGAGAATTGTCCTAATTTGTACCATAGGACCATGTTTTCTTACATTTCCAAAGTTCAATACATTATCTGAAAACAGGAAAACACGTGATGACCACTGCCTACATTAGGTAGAGATGTTAATGTTCCTATACCACAGTTAGGACCTCTTTTACTAATAACAGTAATGAATACAAAACTTCGCGGAAGCCTATATATGTGCTGCCTATTTACTGCAGAAGAGAAGAGGTGGGCGCGTATCCTTCTCTTTTCTCCTGTATACTTCTGAATTATATTTTAATACTTAGGATCTTACCAACCAGCCGGTACTCTTCCTTTCCCTTTTGCAAATGTGAACTTTAAATCAGGTTTTTTTGCAAGAGAAAATGAGTTTAGTAATCTCTGGTGGTGTTATGAGGCAGAGCCTGCATCGATAAGCAGAATAAAATGCATTTAGCTTTCAGACTACGTAGGTCTGGATAATAATGATCCTGCAAATCAGAGATAGAATTTTAGATGCTTTTACTGGGACTCTTGCCCAGGGCCTTTTTGGCTCTCATTTTTGCTGTATCATATTTGCTATTTCATTTATATGCATCAAATTAACACTAACTTCATATTTGGGCAAGAAAAAGAAGATGCTTACAAGTTGCTGGAGTTAAGGAACTCCAAGGAACTCTCCAAGGAACATAGCTCCCAATTAAAGTTCAGGCTTCCATATTTTTAGGAAACATGCATATATATGGATTGTCTACAAATACATTCAACACATATCGTTAATTCCAGAATTGCACTACCAATTAAGGATGCATGGAAATATTTTAGGAGACATGGTTTAGTACAGCATATCTGAATCTAAAAAGTAGCAAACAATATTATTTTGGTTGTATGATATGCTTGGCATCCCTGAGATTCAGAAATGTTAAGGAAAACAAAAATTCTTCACCATAAATAGGGAGAGTGAATCAATCACATTTTCTCATTTGAGAGCTTATAGTACAAAATGGTAGTCCTATCATATTTTTAAAAATTGCTTTTGGGAGAACTCAGACTGAAATTGTTGGTGACTAAAAGTTTATTTATAAATTTGAGACTCTAGGTGATTCACAGTACAACTCAAATCTAATTACAGGAATGACATCCCAGAGAACAAAAGTATGGGAAGTTTATCTTGAGTATGTTTAATTTTCTAACTAAACAGCCATAACTCTTTTCATCTAAAACTGTAAAACAAATAAATATAGAGTGATTTTGCACTGCTAAGGATTTTTGAAAACCTGCTCAGCCATGGACCAGAGTGAAAAGGAATGCTTAGGTACACGATATTTTGTGTGTGCTGAGTTTTCATCTGAGATAGACTGGGATTACAATAAAAGAAGCATGACAACACAGTCCTTCTACGGGCATGATAACATCTGAGCCTGTCACATAATAAGAATTACTAACATAATACTGAATTTGGGGGAGGGAAGGGGTGTGTGCCCAAGTGTGAATTCAGACATTCAACCACAGTATCAGTAATACAAATAATCAAGAGTAGGCCATTAAGAAAACCTTTAAATTACCACCCATGATATCAATTTATAAAAATATTTATCAAATAGACTTCTCTATTCCCTATACTTTCTTACCCTTTAATAAGTATTTAAATGTTTCCCTCAATGTTGTATTCCAATGCCCTCAGATGCATTATTTTTGCACATAAATATAATCTTATGAAGAATAGAATCTATATTTATACATAAATGTAATCTTTTATGCATAAATATAATCTTACGTCTTATGAAATATGACAGTGACTTTATTAAGCAATGAAATCAATAATTTAACTAATTCACTTCTAAAACTAATGCAATTTAGTAAACTGAAAAAGTATAAGATATGATGCTTACCCTCATAATCTACTTGTGCCCCGTAATGATATAAATGAAAAGTTAGATAACAACATACAACAGTATTTAATCACGTGTCAAAATGATGAAAGATAGGAGATGCTATCCGGGGACAGTGGAGTGGAGAGGAACGGGGTTGGTGGAATTTTGGAGGGGCTGAGATGACAGGGTAAAGTATTTCAGGTATGAACTTAAGGAAAGATGCCAAATAAGCAGAAAAATGAGGAGACCCATCCAGAGAATTGTGCATGTGAGAACAGTGATTGACAGAGTAGAATAGAGGAGCCCAATCTGGTCATGCATGATGACTTCGGATGGCAGGCCAAACCTTGTTCAGTTCAAGGGACCATTGGGAACCACTGAAGACTGCTGGAAGGGGAAAGTGAAATGATAAAAGGAGGATTTAAGAGCAGTTTGTAGGCAACAGAGAGAAAGTGGAGCCAGAGAGACTAATAAGAAGCTAATAGCAGCATCCAGATGTGAGGCTTTCAGAGCCTGGACTGCACAGAGCCAATTTTATTGCTTCTTGGGGCCACACACTGTCCCTCTACAAAAGACTTCAAGCTTGTTATTATGTAATGCCCAACTATAATCAACAACTAGCTTGCATTTACAAATTTTGTTACCTGAAGATTTAGATTCATTTTAAAGATATTATTCTTTTTTTCCCTCTAAAGTGATATGATTTATATTTTACACTTTTCTGAGGAAAAATCAGAGTTTTATCCAAATTCTAATGTTTACAAGTTAAAACATTACATAAATTACAAAAAAAAAAAAAAATAGGTTGATTTACATATTTACAAGAAAAAAAATTTTGTAGTTGCTTGAGTTTAAGTGACTGGAGGTATTTTGGAGTCAGTTTCCTTTGGAGGTAGTGATATTGGTTTAAGCTGTAGATCTAAAGTAAAATATTGTAGCAGGACTCCTTCCCTTTTTTTATTAAAAAGCAGAAAGTTATCCAATGGAGGTAGAGAAAAAAAACCTCTTTGTTTGACCGTAGTGCAATACATGGGCTACATATAAGGAATTCATATTTGTGAATGATCTATGTAAAGCTTGAGTGAAAATGTAATTTGACTAATATATTTTAACTCCTGTTTTTCACAGAACAAGCCTTAGCCTTACTGGAATTCCATTTATTATTTATTTTAATACATGACTATTCTTTCCTACTAAATGCCATAGAAAACCAGTTGACGTCTGAATTTCTAATAGCATGAAAATACCTAACATGAAAAGTATTGTTTAGCAAATATACATTATTTAAATGAGAGTAGGAAGCATTCATGTTAAAGACTGACTTTGAAACCTTCAATTAGATTGCTATACCTATTAATCACAGCTCTTAATTTTGAGATGGCAGGCTTATATTTCTGTCAAGTTGGTCATGATGAGTTTCAGTGTCTCGAGTTCCCACAATTATCCATTGTTTGGGAAAATTAAAAAGGATGGATATCTACTGAAATAGATTACAATGATGTTGTCTTGGCCACTTTTACAACATTAGTTCTCAAGTCATAGTTCTCCGGCACTCAAGTGAATTCTTTGGCCGCTTTGTACTTAATTCAATCGATGGACTCAGTAATTGTAATTGTGCCCTGATAGACATTTAAGTGTAAGCTGTGAATCATTAAGAATGATAACATTGTCTAAGTTGCTCATTTTACTCTTCTGTATGGCCCTTACGATATTATATGTGGATTATTGTAAGGACATGGCCAAATGATTTGTGTTAATCAATAGGAGAAGCAGCCTCATTCCTCTCAAGTTCCTTAGAATATTTGCGGCCACCATAGTTTTTCATGTTGAAACTCTTGTGTGTTAATTCCTAAACCTTCATCCATAGTGAAAATATGCATTAGGGTATAGAAAGAGCTTACTTTTATGTGAACTATAAATCCTTTATTGATTTCATATACACCATATTTGCAAGAAAGTATTTTTAAAGCTCATATTTTATATAAATTGACCATAGTAATACCATTCCGTAGTTGTTAAATAAAAGAAGTTATGTATAGGTATTTACATATTTGAAAATTTATATGCGGTTTATACAGAGTCAATCTTCATGATTCATGAAGTCCATATTTCTAAATTTGCTAACTCACTAAAATTTATTTGTGAGATGAAAATCAGTACTCAAGGCACTTTTGGTCATTGGCAGAGCAGCAAAAAATTTCACTCTCCTGACGTGCATGTTTCCAGTTAAGGTTAGACAAGGCTATACTCTGCCATCTTGTTTTAGTTCCCATACTGAAAACAGGTGTCCTTTTCACAGTCTATTTACTGCCGCATTTTTCACGTCTTTGTGCCTTTTGTTGATGACTTCATGATTTAAAATGGTTCCCAAGAATAGTGCTGTAGTGCTATCTAGTGTTCCTGAACACAAGAAAGCTGCAATGTGCCTTGTATTAGGTAAGCTTCTTTCAGGCATCAGTCATAGTGCTTCTGGTTCTGAGTTCAATGTTAATGAATCCACACTCTATGTTTAACATGTTGTTTTTAAATAGAAACACACTTGAAACAAGGTTATGTATTGAATGGTTGAAAAAACTCTTGTGACCAGAGGATCACAGGAGCCTAACCGTGTGTCTTCCCTAAGAGCGATGGTTGTGTTTGCTAATTCAGCGTTCGCTGCAACTTTACAGAACATATAACAGCCACAAATAACAAAAATTGACTGTGTCTTCTGTTTTTCTTTTTTAATGTCCTAGAAGACATTTTACCACGAACCATTATGGCCTGGTTGTGAATGTGAAATATGCCATCTGAGGAGATGATCTTATGCCCACTTTTGTTGGCACTATCCCTTGACACACAGCATTAAACAATTTGCAGGAGAAAGATGGCCCAGTAGTCTCCAGAGTTGGATAACCACTGGATGACCACATATTTTTAAACTTCAACAATCAGGCTGCTACTAAAGTTTAACTTACTAGTTTTGGACATTATCATTTAAATGTTTAGGGAGGGCTCATACCTGAGGTAGGTACAATAGAATCCTATTGCTTTATCATCAGTAACACCTAATACGTGCATTATGTAAATAGAGAGTAACCCGCTTTGTCTATGTATGAGAGGGTCCGGAGCACACTTTTATGTGGAATAATGCTGTCGTAGATTTGGTTGTAGCTGGAAGTGATGTTTGAGTTTATGCGGTCAACCTCTTGGTTTCACAGAAGGGAAATACCAGGCCAGGGAAGTGAAGATGCTGCCCAAGTCCAGATGGTAGGATAGATGGGGAAGTGCTGTCTTCCAGGCCTGTGAGCATGCTGCCCTCCACCAGATCACCCTTCCTGTGAAGTCCTGAGGCCACCTACAGAATAGAAAATATTCCTTTGAGATGTCATCCCAAGACCAACAGGAATTTCTTGTTATCACATATTACTTTTCTTTCTCATTAGTTTAAACACATTTATGAATAGAAGTCAGATATTCTCAATGAACTTAGAATCCGGAATTTTATTTTTACCTTTTTATTTTCAAAGGGAAAGCAATTATTTTGAAAAGTAACTTTCTAGTAATTTGAGAGGACACTAAAATATTTATATTAAAGCTAAACTTTCATTAGGAAGACAGAAACTCAACTGTGTTTAGTATGAAACCTATGACTGGATCTTGAGCAGTTTAGATAACATTGCAAAAGTACTGCTTGGAGAAGAATTTACTCTATGCAGACTACATTTGAAAGCCCAGCACTTCTTCTGTGACTCAATCACTGGCACAGGTAATTGGCAGGGTCTACCAGCAGCTGATTTCAATAAAACCCACTCAATTATGCCTTGAAGATTTGTTGATTTTTGAAGGGAGTTGTAGAAATTAAGAAATGGCAACTGATTTGTTTCATATCTTGTAGCAGTCAGAGGAAGCTATACCACAGTAATGAATAGAGGACAGAGATATATTGTGGTAGAATATTTTCTTCTACCATACAATTTTCAGGGAAATATTATAGGCACTTTGACTTTCTAAGTTATACCGTTTCCCCGAAAATAAGACCTAGCTGGAAAATCAGCTCTAATGCGTGCTTTGGAGCAAAAATTAATACAAGACCCAGTATATTATATTATATTATATTATATTATATTATATTATATTATACCCGGTCTTACAGTAAAGTAAGACCAGGTCTTATACTAGTTTTTGTTCCAAAAGATGCATTAGAGCTGATTGTCTGACTAGGTCTTATTTTCAGGGAAACACGATATGTTTCTATGGTTTTGTATGCTTGTTTTTACAATACTTATTCTATAATAGGATAACTTGTTCTTATAATTAGATGATATTTTTCTAACACTCACTAAGGTTTACCTATCAGATTAACTAAGATGTGTATATATCTTTACTTATAAAATGTATATATGTGTGTATACAGACATGTATGTGCAATATTTAGAGACAGGTGTGAAAATACAGTATCTTGGCCAAAAACAAGTTGAAGCCCTAAGGTCAACCTGTGTTCCAATTTGGGTGGCACCTGTTGTTTATTCGTCTCTCAAGTGTGGCTGACTTCAGGGATGAGAATAAATAATATAGGCTCTTACTGAGTTTCCTTTCTGGCTAGTCATCTAATCAGTATATGATGAATTTATACCTGAAACTAATAAGCTGAGGAATAAGCTGAAAATAGCAAACTTGCATTTCCTAACTATAGTTTGGCTTCTGTAAGAACATTTTGGTTGCTCCTCAATTTCACTGTATTCATTTTTTAAAATATATTTTATTTTAAAAATGGCAAAGTCAGGTAATCCTTATTATTTGATAAGCTACTTGTGCCTAAACCCCAAGATGTTTTCTAACCTGAAACTATAACCAACTTTGCAAGTAACTGAACTGAAAACCCTCTAGACAGGGAAATGGTTTGGAAATATTGTTGTCAGCTTGGAAAGTTATTTTGCCTTCATCTCCCTAAGATGTTATTCTTAAGGGAATTTTCTAATCTAGGAAAAAGATATATATGAGTTTTGTGAGGCATTTGTTAGTAGAAACAGGAGCAGTTGTTTGCTATGGCTTTTGCATGGTGTGAAAGCTGTGCTGCCTTCCAAGCTACAGGTAAAGAAATTCTCGAATCATAACAGCATTTGTCACAGCCTCTACTTCTGCAAATCGCTATCAGCCATGCCAGAAGGCTGGTTTTCAGATTCTTCCTTTCATATCTACATTAGATAATGTAGAGACAAACAGTCTTAAAAGGACTAGCATTTTCTATTTACTAGTGAATCAATGAATATTGAACACAGCATTTAACTAATACAAATTAATGACTAATTATTGAGCAGCTTCTTTGTATAAGGCCCTGGGGGGTTAATACTGGTGCCTAGTAGGTGTTCTATGAATTTTTCTTACATTCAAAGAAGATAAAGGCCTGCTCTCAAGGATTTTGTAATCCTCTTACAAGAGTACCATTTGTTTGTGTAATGCTTTTATTTCAGCACATCCATAATCAAATCTTACCTATGCATGCCAGGTATTAGACTTCTCATTTTACAAATGAGTAAACCAAAACTCAGAGGAGATAAGAGATTTGTATTAGTCAGGGTTCTCCAGAGAAACAGAACCAACAATATATCCTCTCTATATATAGAAAGGATATTTATTATGAGGAATTGGATCATGTGGGCTGAAAGGTCCCACAATCTGCCATCTACAAGCTGGAGACCTAGGAAAGCCAGTGGTGTCATTCAGTCCTAAGGCCAGAGAACCAGGGGAGCTATTGGTATAAATCCCAGACCAGGGGCAGGAGGAGATAAGAGGAGATAGATGTCCCAGCTCAAGCACTGAGGCAGGAAAAAGAGGATGAATTCCTCCTTTCTCTACTTGATGTTCTGTTTAGGACCTAAAGAGATGGGATGATGCCCATCATATTAGGGAGGGTAATCTGCTTTACTGAGCCCACCAACTCAAATGCTAATCTCATCTGGAGGCAGCCTCACAGAAACACTCAGATATAATGTTTAATCTGGTCACTCCGTGGCCAGTTAAGTTGACACATAAAACTAACCATCAAACTTTCCAAGTTAGGAAGTAGTAAAGTTAAACTAAAATCCAGGCCATCTTAATGCCTAATCCAATGCTAGTTCAACCAAACCTCCCTGACTCACTAAATCAAACTGAAAAGGAAGCACCTTGGCAAACAGAAGAAAACAATGTCCATTCATTCATTCATTCATTCATTCACTGATGCCCCAAATAAGTAATAAAAGTGGTCCCACTTAAAACAACATGTGGCCTTCAGTTAATAGTTTATTGGTCTTAGATTACTTGTTATCACAGTTATATCATGTTGACATCATTATGAGTATAAATTTTTTAGCTAGTAAGAAGAAAATCCATGTGTAAAAAATTTTTATTTTATGGAAAGAAAATGTTAAAACGTTGAGATCCACAGTACTTTTTAAAGATGCTATGGATTTTTTCAAGCATTTAACGTTAAAGAGTTATTCTCAGATGCATTTTTAAAGTACGTATGAGGTGTGATCAAACAATATGGTGAATGTTTAAATAAAAATTTATTACAGTAAAAGACACTAATCCCCCTCAAAATACTACCCCTCACTTCGAACACACTTATCCCATCATTCTTGCCACTTTCTGAAGCAGTTCTGGAAGGCCTCTTCTGTGCCTTTAGTTGTGTTATCATAGCGAGTTTGATGTTCTGAATCATTTTGACTTTGGGGAAGAGCCAGAAGTCACATAGTGTCAGATCCAGTGAATAATGTAGATGATGACACACCATAATGTTTTTATTTGACAGAAATTGCTGTATACCAGAAGCGATGTGTGTGACACGGAGCATTGTCATGATGGAGGATGATTTACGCACTTAAAAACACACCTTCTCTCAACCATAACTCACACCCGACTCACTGAACCAAACAAGTTGAAACTTGTAATACACTGTTACTAAGGTTTGACATTCCGCTTCTTGTATTGAAGATCCCTGCCTTTCCATTGGATGGCACTCAGCAGCAGCATTCACCATCTTTTGTGATCAAAACAATAGACTGTGTCACACATTGCTTCTGGTACAGCAACTTCTATCAAATAAAAACATTACAATCTGTCGTCATCCACCTTATTCACTGGATCTGGCACCAGGCGACTTCTGGCTCTTCCCCAAAGTCAAAATGATTCAGGACATCGAGGTAGCCATGACAGCGCAACTAAAGATACTCATGAAAGAGGATTTCCAGAACTGCTTTAGAAAGCGGCAAGAACCATGGGATAAGTGTATTTGAAGCAAGGGGGAGTACTTTGAGGGGGATTAATGGCAATGTGTCTTTTACTGTAATAAATTTTTTTATTTAAACATTCACCGTAGTTTCTGATTACACCTCATATGTATATGTGCACCTTATAGCATTTGCTTTTTTATTAGAGGGTAAGGGTTTAGTACAAATCCTTTAAAAGACTGAATTATTATGGAAAATAATTTTGAAATTTGAGAACAATAAATTACTTTCTGTTTCCCAAAGCTTCATGGCAAAGAGAGATACTCTGGAAAATTTTTCAAGCTCTTAAAATTTTACAGTGATGGGAAAGTTGCTTGACACCCATTACAGATAATAGCACCTGGTTAATTTCCTATTACTTTTCTCTCAATTAATGTTTTCTACCAAGCAACATTAAACAGAGAAGACAAAGATCAAATACTCTTCTGATCAACTGGGATGCATTTTATCTAATACAAATGATAAAATGGGAATCATTAAGAAAGGAAACTGCTTTTCTCTTAGTTCTGTCAATCTCAAAGTAATACTGAATTATTTCTGCCAAAAAAAATTTCAAAGTATGTGACATTGCTTTGCCTGCACCTATTTGGCTGTTGGTTATTTTTGTGTTGAGACAAAAAGCATTCAGTACTGTAGATAAATTTTTTTCCTGTGCTTCAAATTTATTTTGAATGATAACCTTTAAATTTGAAACAAATCCTGGAGTAAAAAAACACTCATGAAGGGCCTTTACCATAAGGACTCCAATAGGAGGAGACACTCTGAAAACCTTTCTTGAGAATGCACTGCAAAACAGGAGAATTACAATTGTCTTCAGCTAAGAGTGGAAATCACATTGTTGACCCTCAACTCTAAATCAAGGATTGGCAAACTCCAGTCTGTGGACCAAATCTGGCCCACCACTTGTTTTTGTAAATAAAGTTTTATTAGAACATAGCCCCACCTATTCGTTTACATATTGTCTGTGGCTGCTTTTGCACTACAACTGCAGAGATGAGTAGCTGCAACAGAGACCATATGGCTCAAAAGTCTAAAATATTTACTATCTGGTCCTTGACAGAAAATTTTTGACAATCCCTGCTATAAATCTTTCTCCTTTTCCTTCCTTTCCTGCAGATGTCAATAACTAGTAGAGAAAGGCATAGCCTACAAGGTTTTATAGCAACAGGTGAAAAATAATGCATTTTTTTCCAGGTGATACTTCTAGGTCGCTGTCAGCCTCATGCATTGAAAGACCCAGGAATCAGAAGCCATTCCTGGCTCTTCCGTAGCATGGTCTTCCTGTCACTGTCTCTGAACAGAAACAAAACACCAGAATATCCAGAGACAACTGAATTGTGAACTGATAGTGATATTAGGGTTCATATAGAGCATGCCTGTCATCTTACTGAAGAGAAAACTGAGGTATGTTTCCATTTTAAGATAGAAGAATGGGTGCCCATGAAATCTGACGATTTAGGCCAAAACATCCATACAATAACCACTTCCAATTTTTACCATAAAATCTTCCATCACCACTTAATATGTTTTAGTTTCAATTATGCACCTGAAACAATAACAACAAAATTTAAATAAACATCTCTCAAATTTTCAGTGAAGGGCATAATATTACATTAGATACAGTCACATTTTTATCTCCCCATTTTTTTTCAGTTGTGTTTATTTCTACATGGAATCACCACTTCAATGTTTGGTCACACACAAAAAAACATTATGTCTATCTATATAGCAACAGCAAAAGAAAACAGACCCTTTCACTTCCTTACTGGACCCTGGGAGAGTGTCTACACGTTTTTAAGCTGACTGCAAATATGTTTTTGGAGTTTGAAAGGACGTGCTGTCTAGTGTCTGTCCACTGCTTGCCAACTTTGCTGGTCCATAAAATAGTTCAGTGACTACACACAGTGTGATGCTGGCTGTCAGCTTTCTTTCAACTCAGGTCAGCAACAGCAACAAGTGCCATTGCAGGCCAATCCCGAGAGAAACATGTATCTTCCATCTCCCCTGGGCAGGTACTTACATGTGTCGTAGTTTCAGAGTTTATGGTTATTACTCTCTGGAGACATCTGTCTGCTGGCTTTATTTTTTCCGGATGTTGTACCACATCATAAAGTCTACTGCCAAGAGTCTTTTAACTACTCAGGAAGATTTTGTTTTCTGCTGTTTTAGTCACTTTACTACTTTATTTCTGTAGGCCAAATAGGGTAGAGAAAAATCAGTAGCAATTCCCCCACTCCAGAGCCACAGCTCTCATAACATAATCTGGCTCCATTTGGTTATAAGTTTTTATTCCTTGAGAGCTTTAAAACTCTCATTGCATGAGAAGTGATGGGTCCTCTTGTGCATGTGTGTAACAAAGAGCTGCGTGGAGGTTTCCCATGAAGTGTGAATGCTTCAGAACACCTTTCAGGGAAAACCTGTTTTTAAAGCAATTAGAGCACATGGGTTTAATCAGTTGAAAGGAACCAAATTCATAATTGAATTTTTATTAAAATAGCTTTTTGTTTGCAGGGGGAAATAACATTAAGCCTATTTTTACTCCCTTTTACTTTTGTTCCCAAGAATAATATTTAAATAAACGTTCTTCAGAATTTCCATTTTTCACTTTCAGATAATGTAATGGTTATCATCATATATTCACTGAAAATTGCAATGATTAAGTCATTATTTGCCTAATAAATTTACAACCTTTTTATGGAAAAATGATTCAGTCCAGACAACTGTTTTCAAACATCTTTTAACATATGTTTTCAACCTTTGCCATAGCTCACTTTCTTGCACAAACAGACCCTTTGAAACAAAACATGGAAAATTTAATCCACCTGGGTTCATGTTATCAAAACTATTAGACTGGATTACTTTCCATGGTATCAACACCAAAATTATCTCTTGAAAAGATGACTTTAAAAGGAACGTTCCCATAGATTGCACAGATATTGTCTCTTCCTCACGCTTCACGGATAACTTTTATTTCATTCATGGCTGTAATTAACATGTTCTTCTGATGTGGCCCGTTTCTTGCTCTGTTTGAACAGATTGCCTGTCCTAGCATGGCAGCCTGGATGGGCAGTCATTCGTGGTCATTTTAATGATGACTCTCTCCCACGTACTGACTGCAGGCCAGCAGCTTCACAAAGCTACTACCTACTTATTTAGGGCAGCCTCAAGTTGTTTTCCAGAAACTAGACTTAATGAGGGATGGCACATTGAGGTTCAGTGCAACACAGCTGCTGTATGTCAGGCAGATACCGTGACTAGTCAGCCTTGAGAACGCCATCCCACAGGTTCCAACCCAACTATTAAGTCCTCTTTCTTGTGGGTTTGCTTAGACACATGGTCAAATTATTTCAGCACCTCAGACCTTGCTGAGGATTGTTTCATGTTTTACATTTCAAGTGTCTCATTTTATAAGCAGAGATTTTAGACGATAAGTCACTTTAATTCTTGGTCGTAATTATTATATATGTGAATCAAAACTTGTAGAAGTCGTGTAGCGATTACGTGTCAATGTGATACTCAACATTTTTAACTCATTTGTATATTTATTTGTTATGTTAAAACACAAATTCTGAGTTTGACCTCTCATTTACTCCTTAAAACAGCTGTAGGGGAGAGGCAATGAGGGATGTGGAAAGGAGGCCGAATGGGACAGAAATGTCTAGCGTGGGGACCCGCTGATTTGTGACTTGCTGACTTGTAGCTGCAGGCAGGGGAAGCAGCACACAATGGATGAAATTCCATTATATATCACATTATTATATTACAGCATGATATTGTGCAGAAAATAGAAAGGAGACGGGCCTACCCAGAGGGCCTCTCTGAAAGAATGAGGAATTAATGTTCCGGTGGGGATCTAAAAACCAGACGAAGGCATTTGGATGTGACAGCAAGAGAGAGGAACTGTAAGTTTTAAAACAAGGAATTGGTGTGATAAAAGCAGTCCTTTAGGGAGCAGAGCTGGAAGGCCTGTTCAGGCTGAATTCCAAATACACTATTGCTTTGGTTTGATGGGTCATGGGATTTCACTTTTACAATTCAATAAATGTCACCTTTTTAGTATGACCTTCCCTGGCACTCTGTCCAAACTCAAATCCCCCAGGGTCTACATCCTATCCTCCTCTGCTGTAGGTGGAGTTTTTGTTTTTGTTTTTCCTTCTTAGGAGTTATCACTCTCTAACACCGTGTCCATTTTATTTATCTACATCGTTTTTGACCCAACCCACCTACTAGAATGTAAGTTCTGTAAAGGCAGAGATTTTTATCTATTTTATTCTCTACTATACCTTCAGCATCTAGAACACTGTGGTAGTACATGGTAGGGTGATACCAATAATACCAATACCTGTACCAGGCCTGATTTTTGTTACTAGAAACAAAGTGGCAAATAAGAGAAACAAAGTTCCTGTCCTCATGTAGCTTACATTCTAGTAGAGAAGAACAAAATAAACAAAGAATTCCAGATGGTGCTGTTTGCTTAGAAGAAATTATAACAGGGTAACAAGAATATAAAAAGAGAATGCTCTCCTGTTGATTGTATTGACTATATGACAGTAGGAAAGACTGTTTTGTTTTTATTTTAAATTCATTGTCACTAAGCAATATACGGTGATTTTCAATCTGTTGTGTTGCCTGGAAAGGATACAAAAGTGGACTTGCAAAGGCAAGAACCTAACTCATGGGTTTCTAAATTGCAGACCTCAGGCCCTTTAAGAAATAGTGTTCTATTGCCTTGTTCTATTCAGCAAAACTGTTCTCAGTGACTCCATTCAGCCATCGACTGCCTACACTGGCTACCAGGATGAAAAACATGCTTCTTGACCGCTATCAAAAAAAACCAGAGATTTTTTATTTTATTTTGATAGACTATGATCCATTCAATTCAAGCCAGATTGAGTGTCTTCACAGAACTCAGACTTGTGATAGGTACTGGGAGGTGGGGCAAAAATTGAAAAGTCTGAACTTTCCCATCTCGAGACCACTTCTCAAGGAGGTCACCATCCTTTTAAAGAAACACAGACTGAAACAGACAGAAAATATAGATAAAGAAACATAAATATCCGTTTGTATGTCCCCTTTGGTTCTATAAGGTTCTCTACTTTTTCTGTTTTATTTCGCTTAGCATTATTATAATCTCAAGATCCATCCATGTCGCTACAAATGGTACTATCTTATCTTTTCTTACCACCAAACAGTATTCCATTGTGTATATATACCACAACTTCTTTATCCATTAATCTATCAGAGAACATTTTGGTTGTTTCCGTGTCTTGGCCAAGATAAATAAAGCTGCAGTGAACATTGGAGCACACATGTCTTTATGGATAAGTGTTTTCAGATTTTTTGGGTAGATACCCAGGAGACGGATTGCTGGGTCATATGATAATTCTATTCTTAATTTTTTCAGGAACCTCCACGCTGCCTTCCATAACGGCTGCACCAGTCTGCATTCCCACTAACAGTGTATGAGGGTTCCTTTTTCTCCACAGCCTCTCCAACACTTGTTACTATTTGGCTTGTTGATAATATCCACTCTAACTGGTATAAGGTGATATCTTATTGCGGTTTTTATTTTTTCATTTGTCTATTTTCCACTTGTATGTCCTCTTTGGAGAAATGTCTCTTCAGGTCCTCTGCCCATTTTTCAATTGGGTTGTTTGTTTTTTTGTTGTTGAGTTGTATGAGTTCTTTGTATATTTTGGATAGTAGCCTCTTATCGGAGGCGCTGTTTGCAAAAATCTTCTCCCATTCAGTTGATTGCCTCTTTATTTTGTCAATGGTTTCTTTCGCTATGCAGAAGCTTTTAAGTTTGATATAGTCCTATTCATTTAATTTAGCTTTTATTTCCCTTTCCTTTGGGGCCAAATTCATAAAATGCTCTTTGAACCTAAAGTCCATAAGTTTAGTACCTATGTTTTCTTCTATGCAGTTTATTGTTTCAGGTCTTATACTTAGGCCTTTGATCCATTTTGAATTAATTCTGGTACATGGTGACAGATAGCAGACCAGTTTCATTCTTTTGCACGTGGCTTTCCAATTCTCCCAGCACCATTTATTGAAGAGGCTGTCTTTTCTCCATTGTATGTTTTTTGCTTCTTTGTCAAAAATTGTCTGTCCATATTTATGTGGGTTTATTACTGGGTTCTCAATTCTATTCCATTGGTCTATGTGTCTATTTTTCTGCCAATACCATGCTGTTTTGATTATTGTTCCCCTGTAGTACAAGCTAAAGTCTGGGAGTGTGATACTTCCAGTATTGTTCTTTTTTCTGAAGATTGCTTTGGCTCTTCAGGGTTTTTAGTGGTTCCAAACAAACCTGATGATTTTTTGGTACTATTTAACTTCTTCATTCCCAATTTGGATGCCTTCTATTTCTTTCTCTTGCCTGATTGCTCTGGCAAGGACTTCTAACACTGCGTTGAAAAGTAGAGGTGATAGGGGACAGCCCTGTCGAGTTCCTGAACGTAGAGCAAAGGGCTTCAGTTTTTTTACCATTAATTATGATGTTAGCTGAGGGTTTGTCATATATGGCCTTTATTATGTTAAGGTATTTTCCTTCTTTACCTATTTTATTAAGTGTTCTAATCATAAATAGATGTTGTATCTTGTCAAATGCTTTTTCTCCATCAATTGATATAATCATATAATTTTTGTCCTTTATTTTGTTTATGTGATGTATCGCATTGATGTATTTGCGTATGTTGAACCATCCTTGTGCCCCGGAGATGAACCCTACTTGGTCGTGATGAATAATCTTTTTAATGTATTGTTGCATTCGATTTGCTAGATTTGTTTAGGATTTTTGCATCTGTATTCATCAGAGATACTGGTCTATAGTTTTCTTTTTTTGTGTTATCCTTACCAGGTTTTGGTATCAGGGTAATGTTGGCCTCATAAAATAAGTTAGGGAGTACTGTCTCTTCTTCAATTTTTTGGAAGAGTTTGAGTAGGATTGGTATTAGATCCTCTTTGAAGGTTTGGTAGAATTCACTAGTGAAGCCATCTGGTCCCGGACTTTTGCTTTTGGAAAAGGTTTTGTATGAGTGATTCAATTTCGTTACTGGTGATTGGTCTATTTGGATTTTCCAATTCTTCGTGATTCAGCCTAGGAAGGTTATATGTTTCTAAGAACCTGTCCATTTCTTCTAGGTTATTGGATTTGGTGCCATATAGTCCTTCATAGTATTCTTGAATTATCTTTTGTATTTATGTGGCATCTGTGATAACTTCCCCTCTTTCATTTCTGATTTTGTTTATTAGTGTCTTTTTTTATCTCAGTGAGCCTAGCCAACGGTTTGCCAATTTTATTAATCTTTTCAAGGAACCAGCTCTTTGTCATATTAATTTTTCTGTTGTCTTGTTGTTCTCTATTTTGTTTAGTTCTGCTCTAATTTTTGTTATTTCCTTTCTTCTGCTGATCTTGGGTTTCATTTGTTCTTTTTCTAGTTCTTTATGGTGTAACGTGAGGTTATTTATTGGGGATTTTTCTTGTTTCTTGAGATAGGCCTGTAATGATATAAATTTCCCTCTTAAAACTGCTTTCACTGCATCCCAAAAATTTTGGTAGGATATATTTTCATTGTCATTTGTTTCTATGTATCTTTTGATCTCTCCTCATTTCTTCTTTGACCCGGTCATTCTTTAAAAGTATGTTGTTGAATCTCCACATATTTGTGGTTTTTCCTGTTTTCTTTTTGCAGTTGATATCCAATTTCAAAGCCTTGTAATCATAGAATATGCTTGTTATGATTTCAAACTTCTTAAATTTGCTGAGTTTAGTTTTATGTCCCAATATATGGTCTATCCTTGTGAATGTTCCATGTATGCTAGAAAAAAATGTATAGTCTGATGTTCTAGGATGAAGTGTTCTATAAATGTCAATTATGTCCATTTCATCTAATGTGTCATTTAGGGCTGCTATTTCTTTCTTTCTTTTCTTTTGGATGATGTATCTATAGCTGTCAATGATGTGTTTAGGTCCCCTAGTATAATTGTGTTTTGGTCAATTTCTCCCTTTAGTTCTGTTAGTAGTTGCTTGGTATATTTTGGTGCTCCCTGATTGGGGGCATAAATACTGATGACTACTATGTCTTCTTGTTGTATAGTCCCCTTTATCATTATGAAATGTCCATCTTTGTCTCTTGTTACCTTTTTTATCCTGAAGTCTGTTTCATCTGACATAAGTATGGCTACACCTGATTGCCTCTGAATACTGTTTGCTTGGAGTATCAATTTCCATCCTTCACTTTGAGTCTATGTTTGTTTTTGTAGCTGAGATGTGTCTCTTGGAGACAGCATATGGTTGGGTTTAGTTTTTTTGATCCAATCTGCTACTCTGCTTTTTTATTAGTGAGTTCAGTCCATTGACATTTAGGGTGATTATTGATATGTGAGGATTTCCTATCATTCTATCTTTGGTTTTCTGGTAAGACTCTGTCTCCATTGTTTCTTTGCCTTTTTGTTGCTGTCTATTACTTCATTGTGGTGGTATTGTATGATTTTTCCCTCTGTTTCTTCTTTTATTACGTTATATATTTCAGTTTTGGATATTTTTTTGAGTGGTTACCACTAAGTTTATGTAAAGAAAATTTCATATTTAGGATATTCCATTTTCTTCTGCATGCTTACTTTCTCCATTTCCATGTTCCAGTACAGGCCTTTACTCTTCTCCCATTTATGTTTTTGGTGTCACAAATTATCCCTATTTATGCTGGTCGAATAGCCTCCTTCAGTATTTCTTATAATGCAGGTCATGCATTCGAAAATTCCCTCAGCTTCTGTATGTCTGGAAAGGTCATTATTCCTTCTTCATTTCTAAAGGATATCTTTGCTGGATATATTATTCTCGGCTCATAATTTCTCCCTTTCAATAGTTTGAATATTTGATTCCATTCCTCCTGGCTTGTAAAGTTTCTGCTGAAAAATCTGATGATAATCTAATTGGCTTTCCTTTGTAGGTTACCATCTTCTTTTCCTTGGCTGCCTTGAGGATTCTTTCTTTGTCGTTATTTTTTGACAGTTTCAATACAATGTGCATTGGAGGCCTATTGGGGTTGAGGTAATTAGGTGTTCTATTTGCTTCTTGGATTCGAGGATCCAGTTCTTTCCATGAGTTTGTGAAGTTTTCGTGGATTATTTGTTTGAATATACTCTCTGTTCCCTTCTCTCTTTCTTCTCCTTCTGGTATGCCCATTATTCTTTTAAATTGCTCTTTCTGATGGAGTCAAAAGGTGTTGTAGAGTTCTTTCATTTCTTTTAAATCTCAAGTCTCTTCTTCCATCCATGTCATTTCCAGGTTTCTATCTTCGATGTCACTGATTGTTTCCTCCATATGGTCAACTCTACTACCTAAGCTGGCTATTTCATTTTTAATTTCTTCCATTGAGTTCTTAATCTCCAGAAATTCTACTTGGTTCTTTTTTAAAATTTCAACCTCTTTAGTTAAATTTTCATTTTCTTCTTTGATTATGTTTCTGAGTTCATTAAACTATCTGTCTGTGTTTTCTTGCATCTTGTTGATTTTTTTAAGAACTGCAATCTTGTCATTTAAGTCACATATTTCCATGTCTTTAAGTTCATTTACTGGAGACATTTCACTTTCTTTCTGAGCTGTCTTGTTACCTTGGTTATTCATGGCAATTAGTGATTTAGTATTTCTCTTCCTAGACATCTATAGGAGTGGGTTCTGCATCAGGTTAATAGAAAGAGGGCTTTCTTTTGTTTTCCTTTAGGTGTTGGTAGAATGTTTTATTTTCTCTCTGACTGCAGCCTTTTATTCTCTCTCACACTGTAGTGTTATGTTTTCTCTGCACTATTCCAGTTTCTCACACAATGGGGGATTCCCTGGAAGGCGGGCTTCTCTTCTGTGAACAGTTTGCCTGGGTGATAGGGTGCTGCCTCCATTGGGGGATGTGGAGGGCTTCTGAAGTTCCAAAGCTCTTCCTGCACCAGATTCAGAGCCTATGTGTTTCAGCAGTTCTGTTTACTCCTGCAGAGATCTGTCCAGATAGGTGGGGACAGGGGTGGGGTGGGTTGTGAGAGGTGGCCCAGAGCAATGGCGGCGACCACCACTGCAACCGTTCCTGCTTCCACGTCTCCCTCCCCTTTGTTTGAACTAGTTGGGCTATGAGTCTGTGTCTGCAGATCACAGTTCTAAGAATGGCAAACATTCTGTTCTTTTTGATTTGACACGCTACTGTTCCTCTTCTAGCACTGGGCAGGTAGGGGGGTGGGTGAGGTATGGGAGGATAAGGAGGGAGTTACTAGGCTTAGTGCCCAAGGCTTCCATTCTCTGCTCAGTAGTGAGGGCTTAAACTACTGTTTTCAGCCTTCTTCCCTCAGTCTTTGCTCCGAGGTCTCTGCTGTGAGCATTGGGTTCAGCCGTGTTATATGCTGCCCCCTCAGCCCTGTGGGCCATAAGCAGAGCCCTAGCAGTCCGAGTTCTTCCCTCCCCCGCAGCTGCGGTAGTTCCAGAATACAGCAATCTTGGAGCACCAAGCTAGGTATGCATCCTGCACCCACATGGCCCCGTCTCACTTCTCCCTTCCCTCCTCCCCTGCTCTCATAATCTGCCCACCTTTAGATCATTTCAGTAGTGCGCCTCTTAGTCTTGCCTGTCTGCTGTGCAGGGAGTCTGTTGTGGAGTTATAATTGTTCAATTTGTTTTAAATTCCAGGGGAGATTTCAAGAGGCTTGCCTCATGCCGCCATTTTTATGACATCATGCAGCAAATTATTTCTAATAAATTCAAAAGAACAACTGTGATTTCTGGAAAACACAAGTTTTCTGAGAGCAAGAAACATTTAACTATGCTTGTTTCCTATTTCCAGTTTGCTGTATCAGGGGAATAGACTAGATAAAATATCTTGATTTCAGCAAAGCATTAGAAAGTGTTTTATAATATCCTTAAGGAAAAGGAGGAGAAATTCAGGCAGCATGATATGACTCTTGGGAGGATTAATACCTGGTGAGAAGTCTCCAGAGATGAGTCACAGGTTTTGTGAAAAAAAAAGAAAAATTGAAGACAAGTGTAGGACTTTGGAGATTCTTGGAATAGGGAATTGGTAGTTCATGCTAGGAATAAATCAATAAAAATTAATATTTAAAAAAATGTACAACTAACAAATGTAAAAAACTTTTCAGAAATCCAAGTGAGAGAAATGTATTTGGTTGAATTTGAGCTAATGGCATCATTTGCTTCTTTAAAAAGAATGCAACTTTAGGATGCATTAATACTCCTGTTCCAAGAATAGTGATAGAAAAAAAAGCCACACCTTTGTCACTCATATTTAGTCAAGTATACACCAGATACTTGTATCATCCAAAAAGGACTTGAGGCTGCTAACAAAACACATATGGATAAAAATAAGCAAAGGTCTGTCTTCCCACTAAACTATAACCCCGTTAGGCAGAGACCATGCCTGTAAATATTTGTGACTGAAATAATATAGGGAAGGTAACATAATGATAGGATAATATTAAGAAGTCAGGAACAAAGTTAATCCATAAATATGCATACCAGAAAGATCTGCACCATTATTAACGTGGGTCCCAAATTCACCTCTAAACTTTCTAGCAGCCAAGACAAAGATAAAATATGTTAAAAGATCACTGTCTCCATAAAGTAAAACCCCATCTCTTTTTTTTTTTCGTAAACAACAGATAATGTTTTGGTTTGATGGATCATGGGATTTCACTTGTCTTCAAGACACTTGTCTTCAGAAATTTCTTACAAAAAACTGTGGCTTGTCTCTGGAGACTTTTCACCAAGTACAAATTCTCCCAAGAGTCATATCATCCTTCCTGAATTTCTCCTTCTTTTTCTCAAGGATATTATGAAGCACTTTCCAGTGATTTGCTGAAATCAGGACACTTTACTCCCCTAAAGTAACAAGCTGGTAAATGTATCAAAATAGGAAACAAACATAGATTAATGTTTCTTGCTCTTGGTGAGCTTGTGTTGCTTTCTAGAAGTCATAGTTGTTCCTTGGAATTTATTAGAAATAATTTGTTTAATATTCTATCTGGAATATTCCTGTGGAATTGTAATTGAGCTTGTCAATACACAAAGTCCAGCTCCCTTACTTTACTCTTTTTATGACACTCAGAATATGTTCCTCTCTCAGATCATTTGAAGTTTGTTAATAAAAGTTGTTCAATTTTATCCACCAATACTTTGATGCTTTATAACATAAATCTAGACCCAACAACATGAACTCATTAAAACTGACCAATTTGGGGGTGGCCAGTTAGCTCAGTTGGTTAGAGCATGGTGCTAATAACACCAAGGTTGCCGGTTCTTGATCCCACCATGGGTTATTGTGAGCTGCGCCCTCCTTAAAAAAATACAACCAATTTGCCCAACATATTACAAGATTTTTCTTGCAATAAAATCCTAAGGGAAATTTCTTACATGATAACTCATTGAACAACTACAATGTGAAGTATGGAGTAAATCAATTGAATGCTTTTTGCTCCTCAAGAAAATAGCAAAATGGGGCGGCTGGTTAGCTCAGTTGGTTGGAACGCAGTCCTCTTAACAACAAGGTTGCTGGTTTGATTCCCACATGGGCTACTGAGCTGCACCCTCCACAACTAGATTGAAACAACTACTTGACTTGCAGCTGATGGGTCCTGGAAAAACACACTTAAATAAATAAAGGCCTTTTAAAAAAAAGAAGAAAGAAAATAACAAAAAATCAAACAGTTCAGTGAAAGTATTCAGTGAGCAATCGATGTAATGAGGTCCAACTACAGAGGTCGGCAAGGGTTGGTTTGCTCCAGACCCTGTGGTGCACTAGGTAAGATACAGGAAAATAAGCACATGCATATCTTTAAGACAGTTATTTTTGAAACCAAAGTTTTACGAATAGCTGGGCAGTGGAAACTTTGAATTTGGATTTCCTGCAAGAGTTGACTATGCAGATATTTTATGTTGGCGACTCAATGCTAAATCTTTTGCTTAGACTGGCATTTAATGATGGACCTGAGTCAAACTTTGACAGATGCTGGAACAAACTAAGTATACTTAAAGAACAGTGGCAAGCAGAGTGACAAATCTAGACATTGTTTCATATGCAAAGCAAACAAAGAACTGAGCTTGGTATATTTAATCTGAAGACTCATGGAGAAGTCATGATAAAACCAACCTCGAGTATCTGAACTAACATATGGAGGGGGAAGCATATGTCCTCAGTGATCCAGAGTCTGAATGAGCACCAATGAGTCAAGGGCCCAGATAAGGAGACTTGATTCAGAGGGGGAAAATCATCTTCTAATAGTTAGGTGATCTTTAATGGGACTGTGCTGCGTTAAGTGCAGGGAGGGTTCTGGATGTTGGAAGGGTTCAAAGAGAACCATGAACAACCATCTATCAGTGATGTTTCAAAAATAATCCCCACATAAAGAGGGAACTCAAACACAATGCTTCTCTTATCCTGGGGTGAGAATCAGGCTGAGCCTGCCCTTTGTCTGTGTTTAGGCCAAGTCCAGGGATTGCTCTGAGAGGAGTCCTTTGAATTACTTTGCCTTCTCATGCCCTGTCCTAGCTCATTTACATCAGCCGTGGTCCTCTACAGAAACATTGTGCAAGCAGAAACCATGCTTTCCCATCTTCTCTGACTTTTTTTTAAGTTTATTGGGATGACAATTGTTAGTAAAACTACATAGGTTTCAGGTGTACAATTCTGTAATACATCATCTATCACATTGTGTGTTTACCACCCAGAGTCAGTTCTCCTTCCATCACCATATAGTTGATCCCCTTCACCTTCATCTACCACCACCCCCTTATTCTCTGGTAACCCCTAAACTATTGTCTGTGTCTATGAGTTTTTGTTAATTCATTTGTTTGTCTTGTTCTTTTGTTGTTTTCAGTTTTATATACCACATATGAGTGAAATCATATGGTTCTTGACTTTTTCTGTCTCACTTATTTTGCCTACCATAATAATCTCAAGATCCATCTACATTGCCACAAATGGTATTATTTCATCTTTTCTTATGGAAGAATAGTATTCCATTGTGTATACAAACCACAACTTCTTTATCCATCCATCAATCATAGGACACTTTGGTTGTTTCCATGTCTTGGTCACCATAAATAAAGCTGCAATGAACACCAGAGCACATATATCTTTATGGATAAATGTTTTCAGATTTTTGGGGTAGATACCCAGGAGAGGGATTGCTGGGTCATGTGGTAATTCTATTCTTAATTTTTTGGGGAACCTCCACACTGCCTTCCATAGCGGCTGCACCAGTCTGCATTCCCACCAACAGTGTATGAGGGTTCCTTTTTCTCCACAGCCTCTCCCACACTTGTTATTATTTGTCTTGTTGATGATAGCCATTCTGACTGGGGTGAGATGATATCTCATTGTGGTTTTTATTTGCATTTCTCTGATAATTAGTGATATTGAGCATTTTTTCATATGTCTATTGGCCATTTGTATGTCCTCTTGGAGAAATGTCTCTTCAGGTCCTCTGCCCATATTTTAAGTGGATTGTTTGATTTTTTTTTTTTTTTTTGTAGTTGAGTTGTATAAGTTCCTTGTATATTTTTTATATTAGCCCCTTATTAGAAGCTTTATTTGCAAAAATCTTCTCCCATTCAGTTGGTGGCCTCTTTATTTTGTCAATGGTTTCTTTTGCTGTGCAGAAGCTTTTAAGTTTGATATAGTCCCATTCATTTATTTTTGCTTTTACTTCCTTTGCCTTTGACGTCAAATTCATAAAATCCTCTCTAAGACCAAGGTCCATAAATTTAGTACCTATGTTTTCTTCTATGCAATTTATTGTTTCAGGTCTTCGTTGGCGATGTTGTGGAGAAAAATGAACCCTCATACACTGGTGGCAGGAATGTAAATAAGTACAGCCACTATGGAAAACAATATGGAGGTTCCTCAAAAAAAATTAAGAATAGAATTACCATATGACCCAGCAATCCCTCTTCTGGATGTCTACCAAAAAAATCTGAAAACATTTATCTGTGAAGATATATTAACCTTCATGTTCACTGCAGCATTATTCACTGTGACTAAGACATGGAAACAACCAAAGTGTCCTTCAATAGATGATTGGCCATAAGAAACGATAAAAGACTGTCACTTGCAACGATATGGATGGATCTTGAAATTATCATGCCAAGTGAAATAAATCAGACAGAGAAAGTTGAGAACCATATGATACTACTCATACGTGTGATATGAAACTGAAAGCAACAAATGAAAAAGACAAAAAAAAAAAAAAAAAAAAAAAAAAAAACAAGCAAAAACTCATTGACACAGACAACAGTTTAGTGGTTACCAGACGTTGCAAGGGTAGGAGAGAGTAAAAGGGGTCAAATATATGGTGATGGAAGGAGATTTGACTTTGGGTGGTGAAAAAGCAATGCAATATACAGATGATGTATTATACAATTGTACACTTGAAACCTATGTAATTTACTTCATTAGTAATTTCACTTCAATGAATTTAGTTAAGAAACTCTATATCTACTTCCTATCAGCATTCTTTATTTTAATCCCATAATTTCATTCCATTTAAGACATTTAAGATCTCCTCTCTCCCAAAACTTTCTTACGTGCACAGTCAGACCATGGAAAACTTATAGTTTATCAAAATACTTGCAGAGAGCACCTTCTAGGTGTAAACGTGTGGTTGTTTCAGTCCACAAAGCCCTGCTATTAATTTGCCTGCTCCACTGAACTAAACTGTTTGAGATGTCTGCATTGAACACTAGCTCCATTTCTTTTTTCTTCACTATCCATAATTGCTTCTGAGTGTCTGGGAGTTGTGTATATGTCAATGACATTGTGGAAGTTACCATGGTTCATTTGACAAAAGATCAGCAAAGCTTCTCTGAATGCTTTATTTTCATATCATTTTAATTCTTGCTAAATGAATCTGTGCTTGAAGCCTGAGCTTTGGAAGCTGGATATCTTCTGCTCCACAAGCACCCATGATATTTCCAAGTAAAGCTTTTTATCAAATTAAACCTGACAAATTGATTCTTAATTAACCTACAAGAAAAGCTGATGGTGGTTTTCTTGAATAAACATAGAGGCCTTTGAACTGATGATATTTTTTATCATAAATGCCCTTCTCCTCTTACAATAATCAGCACCATTTAATAAGAAGTTTTGGACAAAAGGTCCTCATCAAAATGAATTTCCTCAGAAATAAAATATAAATGACTGCTTCAGGTAAAATAAAGGCCAATGGAGGTTATAGGTTAATTTTGAAGGAATATGGATCTTATACTGTCTCAGGATTAATGTAAAAGAAAAAATACCCATATTTTTTCAAACTGATCTTAAAATTTACATGAGTGACTTGATAACCCATGCCAAAATGGGCCACTTTCCACTCCAAGCTCCTGCCTTTCTAATCCCCCACCACAGGCATCTAAACTTTTTTGTGTGCCATGGATTCTTCAGTCTGATGAAAGCTATGAACCATTCCTCAGAATAATGTTTTAAAATGCATCAAATACATGTAATTACAAAAGAAAAATTATATAGAAATGCTATTATTAAAATATTAAACAAGTTTCTGATATAATAATACACATGCTTCTTTATTAACGCATTAGAAAAACAACCCCCAACAGTGAGTCTAATATCTACCATAATCCTGAAATAGGGATGAGCAAAATCAGTATTCAAGTTTCATCTACAACTGTAAAATGAGGTATGAAAATATCTATAATTTCTATGAGTGACAAAGTCACAAGTACTGCAAATACCATCACAATTTGTTGCCATGGTTAGTGACAAATACAAATGCATTTTTTTTCCATCTACATTCACAGCCCTCCTCCTAAATTCTGTCCACAGATCACTTGGAGGCCCATGGAGCCTCTACTCCCACTTTTATTCAACCAGTAGAGAGAGGGGAGGAGTAGTGATTAGTCATCAGCATACACACACGTGTGCGGGACCCACACAAGCAATGACATTAGCAGTGCCATGCTCAAACCCCAGCAGTGCACTATGTCACCACCAATGAGCCTGACGTCTGGCCACTGTCACCCCAGAGGGGTGATTCTGTGTCAGTTTAGTGCTTTCCCTAGCCAGAGAGTCTGTCTCTGACAATACTACCAAGAGCTAACTCATAGCAAAATGTGTTCGTTGCTCTCCATGATGTCATTCCCCAAGATCAAGAAATGTTCCCTAAATATCCTTTATGCTTATTTACCTAAACCTTCCATGCTTGGCAGCACTTTCCTCAGGATACCATGTTCCATACATTCACTTCCTTTAGGAAGAAAGTACGTCCATATCTCCAACCAGACTTTGTGCCCAAAATTTAATTCCACAATCTATGTGGATATCTAAAATTGGATTTGTCCTCTTCTCTTCCCCTTGATGTTCCTGACTTGTTAGATGTATCACCAATAGCTATACATGGAAACTTCAGACTTTTTAGCCACCACACCCCCTCCCAAATTTTACGAACTAATCTAATAATTACAAAAGTCAGAGAATTCCTATATTTACAGTACCCCTCCAATCTTCCTCTTTATTCCATTCTCATTTCTACCAATTACTTTCAAACTAACCTAGACTGCCATTACTCTTGTCCCGGCTACTCAACTATTCAAATACATCCTAACACACACTGCTGCCTACTTGATTTTCCCAGAGTGCAACTCTATTAAACTAAAGACAGACCCTGCCATACAAGCCTCTCCCTCGATCATGGCCCCAGACTCCCAATTCAGCCACCTATCTCACCCAGTGCTACAGTCAAACTTAGTGTCGTGTTTTGCTGTCACCATCTCGAACTTCTTAATAATTTTTTTATTATTAGTTGCAGGTGTACAACATAGTGGTTAGACATTTATATAATTTATGAAGTGATCCCCTGATAAATCTAGTACCGATTTGACACTATACATGGTTTTTACAATGTTATTGGCTATATTTCCCATACTGTGTGTCAGATCCCCATAACTATTTTGTGATTACCAATTTCCTAATCCCTTCATCTTGTTCACTCATCCCCCCAAACCCTCTCTCATCTAGCAACCATAAATTTGTTCTCTGTATCTATGAGTCTATTTTTGTTTTGTTTGTTCATTGATTCTGTTCTTTAGATTCCACATATAAGTGAGATCATATGGTATTTATCTTTCTCAGTCTGTATTTCACTTAGCATAATGCCTTCTAGGTCCATCCATGTTGTTGCAAATGGTAAGATTTCATTCTTCTTTATGGCAGAGTAATACTCCATTGTATAAATGTACCACAATTTATTTATCCAATTGTCTATTGAAGGACATTTCACTTGTGTCCATTATCTTGGCTATTGTGAATAGTGCTGTGATAAACATAAGGGTGTATATATCTTCTCAAATTAGTGTTTGGGATTTCTTTGGATAAATACCCAGGAGTGGAATTGCTGGGTCATAAGGTAGTTCTATTTTTAATTTTTTCAGGAAACTTCATACTATTTTTCTCAGTGGCTGCACCAATTTGTAATCCCACAACAGTGCACAAGGGTTCCCTTTTCTCCACATCCTGGCCAACACTTGTTATTTGTTAATTTATTGATGATAGCCATTCTGACAGGTGTGAGGTGATATCGCATTGTGGTTCTCATTTCTCTGAGGGTTAGTGACATTGAACATGTTTTCGTATGTCTATTGGCCATTTGTATATCCTCTTTGGAGAAAATGTCTATTCAAGTCCTCTGCCCATTTTTTAATTGGATTGTTTGGTTTTTCTGGTGTTGAGTTGTATAAATTTTTTTATAAATGTTGGATATCAACCTCTTATCAGAGGTATCATTGGGGTAGTTGTTTGACTGGAAGGGAATGAAAAGCACATGAGTGTCAGAAGAAATCATTCCCTTTATTTTCTATTCTTACGGTTATTACAAAGAAATGGCAAACAAGAATCCATCAGCAATATCCAAAATGAGCCAGTGACTTAGTAACAACCACTTAGAACACTTGATGGTTCACCAAAACTGATAAACGTGAGACAGATTCTGCTTCTTTGAAAGGGGAGTGGCTGCAGCATGTACTTCCCATATAGGTGTAGACATTTAAATACAGCATACAACACACACACACACACAAAACCTTCCCTTCACTAATAAAGCTGCAAAGACCCAAATTTGCACCGTACATCCCATTGTATTTTTTTATTCAAAATGGCTAGTCCTTTCCAGGGCTTTTATGATTTAATCAATGCCAATTCAAATGAATCTGGTGCTTTATTCATTAGAAAGATGAAATTAAGTCTGCCATGATAAGTCAAGGTTCTCATCAGATTTCTCTTTTTTGTTGTTTTACAGCTTTCTTCTTGTCTTCGGTTGCTTGATTTTGTCAGTGTTCTCTACTATCCCTGAGCACACAAAGTTGGCCTCAAGTTGCCTCTTGATTCTGGTAAGCGAAACATATGAACAAAAATGTACATAAAGTTTATGTAATATAATAACTGTCTATAAATTTATGCAATACATTATATCCTACAAAAAAAAGTTCTATCTAGGAAAAAAAGAGAGTTACTGTGAAGTATAAAAGTTTCAAAGATTACTGAAACATTTGCCCACCATTTT
The DNA here is from genome assembly GCF_057876585.1 of Rhinolophus sinicus. Classification (NCBI taxonomy): domain Eukaryota; kingdom Metazoa; phylum Chordata; class Mammalia; order Chiroptera; family Rhinolophidae; genus Rhinolophus; species Rhinolophus sinicus. The sequence continues at coordinate 73,690,190 of NC_142502.1, read as the reverse complement.
AACTTTTAGTCACTCCTTAGGAATATATAAAAATATTCAGGATAGCTATTACATAGCAATTTCTTGTGCTATAGTGACAGCATAAATAGAAGGCCATACTTGGAAGTAGTTTTAATGATGTTCACCTATGGTAATAAACCAATTATAAAAAGAATCAATGTCCATGAGGTCTCTCATTATAGTGCTAAAAGTTACAGAATAGAGAGCATTCTCCAATAACCACAATTTGGCAGTAGCTAAGTATAATTGGCCAAGAACTATGAGAATATAGCACCTCATTAAAAAAAAAGAAAAAAGAAAAACCAGAAGACTTCTTCATGCTGTTTTCAACCAACAGGCTGCATTATGAGTTTTGTTGCTAATACAGTTACCTGGTGAGAAATTCTACATTTTGCTGTCAATTCTCAACCACACAGAATTGCTCAATTCATTTTAAAATGGAAAAAGACCCCAAGGTATTTTATTCTGAATTATTCTGGGCTTTTTAAGCTCTTCTACTTTCTATTACACTAAACTATAGCACTGTATACTCAAATCACATCTGATTGAAAGTTTGGTTCATTTACATCTATTTTGACCCACTGACTTTGTCCAAAAATATCAGACTTGACAGCTGCAGAACTGGCTGAATGAACTCTAAACTGGGACTCACTTCTGTTGTGAAACCTGGTGAACTACAAAAGGAAGACAGCGAAAGGGGGGATGGAGTAAGATGGCTGTGTGCCCTAATAAACAGAGATGGGTTGTGTCCAGCAATAAGCATTTACTATAAGAAAATTATTCTTATCTTGAAGGTGGAAACAAAGATGTCAACTCATATAACCTAAGTAGAGGGGAGCTGCTCGTCTACCTGTGCTTTCAGATGCCTAGTTTGTACTTGATGTTACCAAGACTTCATCAAGTCTCGGTCTTACATCAAGGGAAAATCATTTGTTTTTAATAGTTTCAGGTGTATAAAACAACATTATGATTAGACAGTTACACCCCTCACAAAGTGATAACCCCCTTCCCCTTCCCTGTCTACTACTCATCTGACATCATATATAGCTGTTACTATACCATTGACTATATTCCCTGTGCTGTACTTCACATCCATTATTTTACATATATATGTGTGTGTATATATATATATATATATATATATATATATATATATATATATATAATTAAGTATATGTTTAATTATTGACATTCAATATTATTTTATATTAGTTGCAGGTGTACAGTGCAATGGTTAGGCATTTATATAATTTGTGAAGTGATCCCCTTGATAAGTCCAGTACCCATCTGACACCCTACATAGTCTTTACAACATTATTGACTATATTCCCCATACTGTATTTCACATCCCTGTGACTATTTTGTGATTACTAATTTGTGTGTTCTAATTGCTTCACCTTCTCCTATCACCCAACTTCCCTCCCATCTAGCAGCCATCAATTTGTTCTCTGTATCTATGAGTCTATTTCTGTTTTGTTTGTTCATTTATTCTGTTCTTTAGATTCCACATGTAAGTGAGATCATATGGTATTCGCCTTTCTTGGTCTGACTTATTTCACTTAATATAATACCCTCTACATCCATCCATGTTGTTGCAAATGGTATGATTTTATTCTTTTTTATGGCAGAGTAATACTCCATTGTATAATTATACCACAATTTTTTTACCTAGTCAACTATTGATGGACATTTCGGTTGTTTCCATATCTTGACTATTGTGAATAGTCCTGCAATAAACATAGGAATGGATTTTATTTTTCAAATTAGTGTTTTGGATTTCTTTGGATAAATGCCCAGGAGTAGAATGCTCCTGATAGTTCTATTTTTAGTTCTTTGAGGAACCTCTATATTGTTCCTCCAATACATTGGCTGTACCAATTTGCAATCTCACCAACAGTGCACAAGGGGTCCCTTTTCTCCACATCCTCACCAACACTTGTGATTTGTTGATTTATTGATGATGACCATTCTGACAGGAGTGAGGTGTTATCTCATTATGGTTTTTATTTGCATTTTTCTAATGATTAGTGATGTTGAGCATCTTTTCATATGTCTATTGGTCATCTGTATGTCCTCTTTAGAGAAATGTCTATTCATGTCTTCTGCCCATTTTTTAATTGGATTGTTTGGTTTTTCTGGTGTTGAGTTGTATGCATTTTTTTATAAATGTTGGATATCAACCTCTTATCAGAGGTATCATTGGCAAATATCTCCTCCCTTTCGGTAGGATATTGTTTTGATTTGCTGATAGTTTCCTTTGCTGCGAAAAAACTTCTTAGTTTGATGTAGTTCCATATGTTTATTTGTCCTTTTGTTTCCCTTGTCCAATCTGTAAAAATATTACTAAGGGTAATGTCTGAGAGTTTACTTTCTATATTTTCTTCTTGGAGTTTTATGGTTTTCAGTCTTACATTTAAGTCTTTAATCTATTTTGAGTTTAGTTTTGTATATGGTGTAAGGAGGTGGTCTAGTTTCTTCTGTTTTTTTCTTTTTTCCTTTTTTTTTTTTTTCATGTATATGTCCAGGGAGGAATTATTTTTCAGCCTGGAACAAATCTATCCCAATTTATTTCCACACAAATTGTGCTCAGCTGTATATCACTAATGTTAGGGTTACTCTTTCAAAACCCAAGGTAGAGAGCAGATAGACCAAAGAGCACAGTGGGGATTTGTTCCATTTAAAAGGTTTCCATTTAAGTCACAAGTGGGCTTTTAGTCTCATGCGCCCCTTTGATAAAAACAAATGTTCTAGGCCCAAGGTCTAAGACACAGCTGCCTTTTAGGTCCATATACAGAGCTACAACTAGGACTTTTAGAGTGAAAGTATAAATCTGATTTTTATATGTGGGAACATAAAAAACTGGATCCACTGCATGACCAATGATATATATTATGAGTAAGTCAAGCAAGAAGAATCCCACAAAATGTTAGGTTTACCTCCTCCAAATCTCTCAAACAAATTCACTCATTGCTAATGAGTTTCTAAATTGTCCAAAAAAGTGCAAAGCTGATTAGTATCTTGATTTTCAAAACTTTCTGAGCAGTGAACAATTGATCAGAGTGGAATAACTAGAGTGAATTTGAGTAGATAAAACTATAGATATTGTCATGCATCCCTCTTTTTTTTGCCAGCTTTGTTGAGATATAATTAGCAAATAACATTGTGTAAGATTAAGTGTGTAACGTGATGATTTTCTATATGTATATGAGGTCAATTAAGTTTGCGAACTCATCCTAGAAAACATGCTACATACCTCATTGCTGAATATCACCATGGTCACCTTCGAAGTACTCCCCTTCGTAAGCTATGCACCCATGCCAGTGCCTAGTCCACCCTTCAAAGCAATTTTGGAACTCTTTTTCTGGAATGGCCATCAGAGGTCTCATCGTATTACCTTTGGTGTCCTGAATGTCATCAAAATGTCTTCCTTTCAATATTTCCTTTATCTTCGGATAAAGAAAGAAGTCATTGGGGGCCAGATCAGGTGAGTAGGGAGAGTGTTCCAGTGCAGTTATTTGTTTACTGGCTAAAAACTCCCTCACAGACAGTGCCATGTGACGTGGTGCATTGTCATGATGCGTGAGCCATGAATAGTTGGCGAAAAGTTCAGGTCGTCTAACTTTTTCACGCAGCCTTTTAGCACTTCCAAATAGCAAACTTGGTTAACTGGCGTAAGAAGGTGGTCTAGTTGGTACAAATTCATAATAAATAATTCCCCTGATATCAAAAAAAGGTTAGCAACATCGTTGCAACAAGTTTGTGAACTTAATTGTCAGACCTCATACAGTGCAAAATGATTACCACAATAAAGTCAGTTAATACTTCATCACCTCACATAGTTGTGTGGGTGTATGTATGTGTGTTTCGAATTTTTAACATCTACTCTCTTAGCAACTTTCAAGTATGCAATACAGTATTGTTAACTATAAATACCATGCTATACATCAGAGCCTCAGAACTTACATATTTGTTTTATAACTGGAAGCTTGTTCCCTTTGACCACCTTCACCCATTTCCCCTATGTCCCACCACCGCAACTAACAATCTTCTCTCTGTTCCTATGAGTTCACTTTTCTGTTATTATTTTAGATACTACATATAATAAATGAGATCATACAGTATTTGTCTTTCTCTGTCTGACCTTTTTTTTTTTAATTTTATTTTATTAAATTTATTGACTTATTTTACTTAGCATAATACCCTCAAGGTCCATACATGTTGTCATATATGGCAAGATAGCCTTCTTTTTATGGCTGAATAATATTCTAATATATATATATTATACATTATATATAATATTCTAATATATATTATATTATATATTATATATGTGTATTATATAATATATATTATATATAATATTCATATATGTATATATATGTGTGTGTGTGTGTATATATATATATATATATATATATATATATATATATGTATATCGCTGGGTATGTTTATCCGTTCGTCCATCAATGGACACTTAGGTTGTTTCCATGTCTTAACTATTGTGAATATTGCTGAAATGACAACGAGCATGCTGATATCTCTTTGAGATCCTAATTTCATTTCCTTTAAATATATACCCAGAAGTGGGATTGCTGGATCATAAGGTAGTTCTATTTTTAATTTTTGAGGAAACTCCATACTGTTTTCCATAGTAGATGTATCAATTTATGAGGTGTGATTAAACAGTTTGGTGAATGTTTAAATTTTTAAAAAATTTATTACAGTAAAAGACACATTGCCATTAATCCCCCTCAAAGTACTCCCCCTCACTTCGCATATGCTTATCCCATCATTCTTGCCACTTTCTGAAGCAGTTCTGGAAGTCCTCTTTCATGAGTGTCTTTAGTTGTGCTATCGTGGCTGCCTCAATGTCCTGAATCATTTTGACTTTGGGGAAGAGCCAGAAATCACATGGTGCCAGATCCAATGAATAAGGTGGATGAGGACACACCGTAAAGTTTTTATTTGACAGAAATTGCCATATACCAGAAGCAATGTGTTACACAGAGCATTGTCATGATGGAGGATGATTTAAGGCACACTTTAAAACACACCTTCTGACTGCACCAAACAATTTGAAAGTTGTCACACACTGTTACTACGGTTTGATGTGCCACTTTCCGTATCGAATATACCCCCCTGCCTTCCCATTGGGTGGCACCCAGCACCACTGACCATATTTTTTATCCCGCTGCATACATTCCCGCCACCAGTGCACAAGGGTTCCCTTTTTTCCACATACTAGTATTTGCTATCTCTTTTTGATAATCGCCATTCAAACAACTGCGATGTGATATCTCATTGTGGTTTTGATTTGTATTTTCTTGATGATAACGCTGTTGAGCACCTTTTCATGTACCTGTTAGCCATTCAAATGTCTTCTTTCAGTGTTGAATGACTTTGGATTTTGTCCTTTTATGTAAATGAGGCCTCTGTTTTCAACATAGTAGTGTTGTAGATAGATGTTCTCAGAGAGGTATTGCTACAGGATTTGCTTATCCTCCTATTTTTGTACTATGTGTGATAAATTGTCAGGGTATATGTTTTAACCCAGAGTGTATTCTTAAAACCTACATAGAAACATGCAGACTATGTTGTAAGTCTAAGATTTTACTGATGTTATTCTTCTTCATTAATGTTTTCTCCCCAGACTATGTTTTATTTGGACACAAATATTCAAATATAGGCTTTTCTTTCTTTAGTAATTAATAAACTAGAAAAGCATGCATTTTTATTCTCTTTCATATTTAGTTAACATAACATATCAGAAAATTTCAAACAGTTGTGGAACATTGGAAAAATAAGAGAAATCTAATGATTTAGGGAATATCTTATTTATTCTTTTAATACGCACATTTGAGATAGTCTGATTTCAAAGTCTGTCTATCCTATGAACTTCTAATCAAGCAGAATTCATACAACACAGTTCTGACTAGCAGTGTTTTTAGTTCCCAAGATAGAACATAACTAAAGAATTGCCATCCAAATAGTAGTAGGAATGGCTTTTAAAATGTGTGCAAGAATTTATAATAAAGTCACTTTGTGCACTTTTGGTCACAAGTAAAACATCAAAAGAGTAAATTTAGAAGAATTATATATAAATCATACATCACAATTGTATATTTTTTTCATAACTCTCTCCCATTTTTTTAACGTATTAAAAAATGTTCCTATATTTTAACTCTAATTCTATTTCTGTGCAAACATAAGGCTCTCACACTTCTGACAAGGACCTCACTACAGGCAAACTGGACACTGGACAAAGTGCTCAGGAACCTCTGACACTCACGCTTCTACCTACCTGTTTTCTTGAGGGCACCAGCATAGTAGGTGTAGGCCATTGCTGTGAACTTGTACTTGCTCATGTCCTGGGCCCAAATGGGGTCATCAGATTTCCATTTCCCACCCTAAGGGTAGGCTCGCATCATTCTCATGCAGAATTACACTCCCAGTGCTACTTGTAAACTTGTCACTTACTTGGCTCTGTTCCAAGCCAGATGGGTACGTGTGCTGATTTACTCTTTTATTCTTCTCAGTTGTATGAACTGGGGTTTTATACTATATACCAGGTCCCCCTAGTTCTCTCCACAGAAGCATAGATTTAAGAATGTGATTGACACCATGAGTTCAAATTCCACTTCTACCACTTTTCAACTGTGTGACTTGGGGAAATCAATTATCTTAGTTTTCCTGTCTGTTAAAAGTGCATAAAAATACCCTACTTCATAAATCTGTTGTAAAGATTTAGTTACATTTCAGTGCTTAGAACTGTTCCCAGCACAGAGAAAGCTAGAAGATACTATAATCACTGGCTTTTCCATGTATAATGGGGGCCTAATAGAGACATGAGTCCAGGTGGCCCATGGAATATTTAAAAATGCTTTATTTGAGAAAGCATCATACTTTTGTAAAAGAAAGCAAGTATCTTTGCAAGAGTTTTCTTACCACGAATACCATTAATTAGGGCAGCTTTCAGCACAGATGTGTTCCTTTAACTACAATGACTCAGTGGTACACACTGAGCACATAGTATGTGTTCACAAACCCACTTACTTTTAGTGACTGATGAAACATATTTTTATTGTTGTAGTTTTTGGTAAATGCATCCGATGACAATGATCATGGCTTTATAGGCTCTTCTCTCAGTGTCTGCATCTGCTGAGTGGAGTGCTGGGCAGAGATAACTGAGGATCTGCTGGGGTACTTGCTCTGCCCTCACTCGGGGCAGAAACCTTATGAACTCTAGATCATGATACAAAGCTGTGTGCCCAAACACCAAGGACAATTACACACGGATGTTAATATCCTACATTTTGTGAATTCTTCAAAACTAAAAGGGAGCTAACATTTTTTAAGTAACTTGTATTTATGACTCATTGATATCTTATTGAAACAAAAACGGAACAAAAAAACTTGCAATATAAGTATCACTCCTCCCATTTTATTGAAGGGTTAACTAAGTTGCAAGCTCATGCACCAAGTGTAACAGAGCCAAGATTCCATCCCAGGCCCGGCTAACTGAAAACCTGGCCTGTCTTTAAGGTTTCCAGCAACCTCATTCTCTTGCTTTAGTCAAGACTGACAGGCCTACCAGAGTACATTTGCCACCACTCAATGAAGCGCTGATGTCTAACGCTTCTTTCTGATTCCATATGGGTCAAATGATGCTATGCCCTTTTACTTGGAATATCAGTTTCTTTTTTCATAAAGGTCCACTTACATAGTTATCACAAAGGGTCATATCAATTCAGTCAACTAGAAGTTCTTTGTGTCAAGAATTCTATATACTATTTTGTAAACCATCAACAGGCTAATCTGTGGGATAAACAGTGGAGCGTACAGCTGCATCTTCTAGGCCCAGCTCCCTTTGTTCCGATGAACATCATGCTGTTGAAGGGAGTGCTCCTGTTTCCAGGTTGCACTATTGTAGAAAGTTTGTTTTGATTTGTTTTGATTTCATTCACCTGAGGTTGTATACTTTAGCATTTCATATCCCACTTTCTTAAAAGCAATACTGTTTAGAGTGTATTTCCTCTCACATAACTTCTTGCCTCCCGGGTTAATTTTAAAGTATTCATTTTAGGCCTTTAATGTAGATTGTTCAACACCTTGAAAATAGGAGACCTCCCTACTTAATGAAAGTGATATAGGTCATTTGCAAAATTTCCACTGAAAGTGGTCATTTCTAAAAGTGTCCACCCACAAAGAGTAAAAAGGAATGCCGTTATCAACTTAGCAAGATAGTGTCTCAGCGAATTTGCGCCTCTATCCTCCTACTGTGTTAGAAAGACTCCAAACCACAAATGGATTGTGCTAAGCATCTGGACAAGCACTCAGACATATGGTCAAATATCTAGGTTTCCCCAAACATCTGGGTATTTGGCATCTTATAGACCCAGCATACGCATATTTTCTGGTTTGCAAAGCAAACATGGGTTTACTATTTCTTTGCACAATGAATCCATTCCAGAAAAATGTACAAATCCAATTTAGGCAGATCTAATTATATCTTAAGTGCACTAGTGGAGCTTACTATTTAAAGAAAATCTGTAGTGAATTTTTTTGTAAAGTGAAGAGTCCCCTTGAAAAGCTAATAACAGCTACCTAATTAATCTGTGATACATGTTTGTTTTCTTTTTCTAATCTGAGTGCCCGAGGGTTTTTTTTTAAACTGATATATAACTATCCATGATCTAACATGGTATTGAAGATTTAGAGAGGTTGTTGCCATTTCCCATTTATCAGTGTTAGTAGAGAGGGGGGAAATCAGTCACAAACACATTTTTCTGTCCTTGCAAAATAGAAAGATTTTCACATAAAATTATATGGAATTGGTGTATAAAAATGAGATTACATTAAGTCTTTACATTTAAAGTTCTGGCATTAAACATTGTAAGAGGATAACAGAGACTAAGGATAAGAATCCAGAGAGATGTCATCAAAATGGCAGCATGAGGTGAGCCTCTGGAAATATCCCCTGGAATTTACAACAAATTGAAAAACTATAACTCCACAAAGGACTCCCTGCACAGTAGACAGGCAGGACAAAGAATCTCACTATTGAATTCACCTAAAGGTGGGCAAATTGCGCGAGCAGGGGAGGAGGGAAGGGAGAAGTGTGGAGACGGAGCTGCGTGGGCTCAGAACGCAGACCTAGCTCAGTGCTCTGAGCTCGCTGCATCCCGGAACTACCGCATCTGTGGGAGAGGGAAGAATACGGACTGCTAGGGCTCCGCTTATGGCCCACAGGGCTGAGGGGACAGCATATAACATGGCTGAACCCAATGCTCATGGCAGACACCTCAGAGCAAAGACTGAGGGAAGAAGGCTGAAAACGGTGGTTTAAGCCCTCAATGCCGAGCAGAGAACAGAAGCCTTAGGCACTGAATAGCCTCCCCTTCCCCATCCTCCCAGTGCTCCCCCACCGCCACCTGCCCAGTGCTAGAAGCAGAACAGTAGCAGTGTCAGATCAAAAGAACAGAATATTTGCAGTTCTGAGAACTGTGGTCCACAGACACAGATTCACAGCCCAACTAGTTCAAGCAAAGGGGAGGGAGCTATGGAAGCAGGACCAGCTGTGGTAGTGGTCGCCACCATTGCTCTGGACCAATTCTCACAACTCACCCAACCGCTGTCCCCACCTATCTGGGTGGATCCCTGCAGGAGTAAACAGGACTGCTGAACCATACGGGCTCTGAATCTGGTGTAGGAAGAGCTTTGGAAATTCAAAAGCTCTCTGCAAACCCACGTGCACACTGCGCCCTGTGACCCAGACGAACTATTAACAGAGGAGAAGCCCGTCTCCCAGGGAATCCCTCTATTGTGTGAGAAGCTGGAATAGTGCAGAGTAAACAACACTACAGTGTGAGAAAGAAAGAAAGGCTGAAGTCAGAGAGAAAATAAAACATTCTACAAACATGTACTGGAAAACAAAAGAAAGACCTCTTCCTATCTGTTGCAGAACCCACTCCTAGAGATGTCTAGGAAGAGAAATAATAAATTAGTAATTGCCATGAATAACCAAGGCAACAAGACAGCTCAGAAAGAAAGTGAAAACTCTCCAGAAAAAGAATTTAAAGATATGGAGTTATGTGACTTAAATGACAGAGAATTCAAGATTGCAGTTCTGAAAAAACTCAACGAGATGCAAGAAAACACAGAAAGGCAGTTTAATGAACCCAGAAACACAATCAAAGAACAACATGAGCATTTTACGAAAGAGATTGAAATTTTAAAAAAGAACCAAATAGAATTTCTGGATATTAAGAACTCAATAGAAGAAATTAAGAATGAAATAGTCAGCTTAGGTAGTAGAGTTGACCAGATGGAGGAAAGAATAAGTGACATCAACGATAGAAACTTGGAAATGGCACGGATGGAAGAAGAAAGAGACTTGAGACTTAAAAGAAATGAAAGAACTCTACAACACCTTTTGACTCCATCCGAAAGAGCAATATAAGAATAATGGGCATACCAGCAGGAGAAGAAAGAGAGAAGGGAACAGAGAGTATATTCAAACAAATAGTCGATGAGAACTTCCCAAACTTGTGGAGAGAGCTGGATCCTCGAACCCAAGAAGCAAATAGAACACCTAATTACCTCAACCCCAACAGGCCTTCTCCAAAGCACATTGTACGAAGCTGTCAAAAATCAATGACAAAGAAAGAATCCTCAAGGGAGCCAGGAAAAAAGAAGACGGTAACCTACAAAGGAAAGCCCATTAGATTATCATCAGATTTCCCGGCAGAAACTCTAAAAGCCAGGAGGGAGTAGAACCAAATATTCAAACATTTAAAAGAGAGAAATTATGAGCCAAGAGTAATATACCCAGCAAAGATATCCTTTAGATATGAAGGAGGAATAAAGACCTTTCCAGACATACAGAAGCTGAGGGAATGTTCTAATACACGACTTGCACTACAAGAAATACTAAAGGAGGCTATTCAACCACCATCAACAGGGACAATTTGTGGCAACCAAAACATAAAAAGGGGGAGAGTAACGTCCTGAACTGAATATGGGAATGGAGAAATATAGGCATGCTGAAGAAAATGGAATACTCCAAATATCAAACTTTCTTTTACATAAACTTAAGGGTAACCACTCAAAAAAAATCTAGAATTGAAATATATGCTGTAATAAAAGAACAGAGGAGAAAATCATAGGATACCACCACAGAGAAATAATAGAGAACAACAAAAAGGCAAAGAAACAATGGAGACACAGCTTTACCAGAAAACTAAAGATAGAATGACAGGAATTCCTCACATATCAATAATCACCCTAAATGTAAATGGACTGAACTCACCAATAAAAAGGCACAGAGTAGCAGATTGGATCAAAAAACTAAACCCAACCATATGCTGTCTCCAAGACACGCATCTCAGCTTCAAGGACAAGTATGGACTCAAAGTGAAAGGGTAGAAATTGACACTCCAAGCAAATGGTATCCAGAGAAAATCAGGTGTAGCCATAATGATATCAGATGAAACAGACTTCAGGGTGAAAAAGGTAACAAGAGACAAAGATGGACATTTCATAATGGTAAAGGGGACTATACAACAAGAAGATATAACAGTCATCAGTATTTATGCCCCCAATCAAGGAGCACCGAAATATACCAAGCAACTAGTAACAGAACTAAAGGGAGAAGTTGACCAAAACACAATTATACTAGGGGACCTAAATACATCATTGACAGCTATAGATACATCATCCAAACAGAAAATAAAGAAAGAAATAGCAGCCCTTAATGACACATTAGATGACATGGACATAATTGACATTTATAGAGCACTTCATCCTAAAACATCAGACTATACCTTTTTTTCAAGTGTACATGGAATATTCTCAAGGATAGACCATATATTGGGACATAAAACTAACCTCAGCAAATTTAAGAAGATTGAAATCATCCCAAGCATATTCTCTGATCACAAGGCTTTGAAATTGGATATCAACTGCAAAAAGAAAACAGGAAAACCCACAAATATGTGGAGATTAAACAACATACTTTTGAAGAACTACTGGGTCAAAGAAGAAATTAGAGGAAAGATCAAAAGATACATAGAAATAAATGACAATGAAAATACACCCTACCAAAATTTTTGGGATGCAGCGAAAGCAGTTTGAAGAGGGAAATTTATATCATTACAGGCCTATCTCAAGAAACAAGAAAAATCCCAAATAAATAACCTCATGTTATACCTTAAAGAACTAGAAAAAGAATAACAAATGAAACAAGATCAGCAGAAGAAGGGAAATAATAAAAATCAGAGCAGAACTAAATGACATAGAGAACAAAAAGACAACAGAAAAAATTAATGTGGCAAAGAGCTGGTTCTTTGAAAGGATTAACAAAATTGACAAACCCTTGGCTAAGATAAAAGAAGACAAGACACTAATAAACAAAATCAGAAATGAAAAAGGGGAAGTTATCACAGATGGCACAGAAATACAAGAGATGCTACAAAATCAACGTATATAAGAGTCCATTGCATTCCTATATACTAACAATGAAATCTCAGAAAAAGAAATTAAAAAAAAAAAAAATTCCTTTTGCAATTGCAGCAAATAGAATAAAATACCTAGGAATAAACTTAACCAAGGATGTGAAAGACCTATATGCTGAACAGTGCAAGACATTTTTGAAAGAAATTGAAGAAGACACAAAAAAATGGAAAGACATTCCATGCTCATGGATTGGAAGAATCAACATAGTTAAAATGGCCATATTACCCAAAGCAACATCCAGATTTAATGCAATCCACGTCAAAATCCCTATGGCATTTTTTAAAGGAATAGAACAAAAAATCATCAGATTTGTTTGGAACCACAGAAGACCCCGAATAGCAAAAGCAATCCTAAGAAAAAACAAAAATGATGGAGGTATCACACTCCCTGACTTTAGCTTGTACTACAGGGCTACAATAATCAAAACAGCATGGTATTGGCACAAAAACAGACACATAGACCAATGGAATAGAATTGAGAACCCAGAAATAAAACCACATAAACATGGACAGATAATTTTTGACAAAGAATCAAAAAACATACAATGGAGAAAAGACAGCCTCTTCAATAAATGGTGCTGGGAGAATTGGAAAGTCACATGCAAAAGAATGAAACTGGACTGCTATCTGTCACCATGTACCAAAATTAATTCAAAATGGATCAAAGACTTAAGCATAAGACCTGACACAATAAACTGCATAGAAGAAAACATAGGTACTGAACTTATGGACCTTGGGTTCAAAGAGTATTTTATGAATTTGACTCCAAAGGCAAGGGAAGTAAAAGCTAAAATAAATGGATGGGACTATATCAAACTTAAAAGCTTCTGCACAGCAAAAGAAACCATCGACAAAATAAAGAGGCAACCAACTGAATGGGAGAAGATTTTTATAAACAGTGCCTCCGATAAGGGGCTAATATCCAAAATATACAAGGAACTCATGCAACTCAACAACAAAAAAACAAACAACCCAATTGAAAAATGGACAGAGGACCTGAAGAGACATTTCTCCAAAGAGGACATACAAATGGCAAATAGACATATGAAAAAATGCTCAACATCACTAATCATCAGAGAAATGCAAATGAAAACCACAATGAGATATCACCTCAGCCCAGTTAGAATGGCTATCATCAACAAGACAAATAGTAACAAGTGTTGGAGAGGCCGTGGAGAAAAAGGAACCCTCATACACTGCTGGTGGGAATGCAGACTGGTGCAGCCACTATGGAAGGCAGTGTGGAGGTTCCTCAAAAAATTAAGAATAGAATTACTGTATGACCCAGCAATCCCTCTCCTGGGTATCTACCCAAAAACTCTGAAAACATTTATCCATAAAGACACGTGTGCTCCAGTGTTCATTGCAGCTTTATTTACGATGGCCAAGACATGGAAACAACCAAAATGTCTTTTGATAGATTAATGGATAAAGAAGTTGTGGTATATATACACAATGGAATACTATTTGGTGGTAAGAAAAGATGAAATAGGATCATTTGTGACAACATGGATGGATCTTGAGAGTATAATGCTAAGCAAAATAAGTCAGACAGAAAAAGGAGAACCAAATGATTTCACTGATATGTGGTATATAAACCAAAAACAACAAAAGAACAAAACAAACAAATGAGAAACAAAAACTCATAGACACAGACAACAGTTTAGTGGTTACCAGAGAGTAAGGGGAGTGGGGAGTGGTAGATGAGGGTAAAGGGGATCAAATATATGATGATGGAAGGAGAACTGACTCTGGGTGGTGAACACACAATGGGATTTATAGATGATGTAATACAGAATTGTACACCTGAAATCTATGTAACTTTACTAACAATTGTCACCCCAATAAACTTTAATTTAAATAAATAAATAAATAAATAAATAAATAAATAAATAAATAAATAAAAGAATCCATTCATGGATGTTAAATATTATGTTAGTAATGGAAGTGGCAGAATCTGAGCTACTAAGCCTTCAGGTATGAGGAATGAGTGATGCTTCTTTGTGTTTTTCACAGCCCTGTAATTTACTGCAGAATATCCCAATGAACATTGAAAACTGCAGTTATTCTTCTTTGCTTGTCTTTCATCAACGAAAACGCAAATGTACTTTAAAATGATTTATGGAGACTAACGACCCTCATCAATCTGCTGATGACTGAAAAGAAAAAGCAGAAGTAGTTTAACACCTACACTGAATCTTAACTGAGGGATAACAATATAGTAAGTTGCCCTATTAAAAGTACTTCAAATACTAGGGCAAGGAGTTGTACAAGTTAAAGATAATGAAATGATGCCTGAAAAAGACCAGGTCTGTATCTACAGTTAAGGAAGGAAAGAAGAACTTCCCACTTTTCTGATGCAAGCATTGGTATCTAAGCAGGTGGTCCAGTCTGTGTCACAGAATTGCTCCCTACGGTTTTGTTTCAGGACTTGATGAGCACCCAGCAGACATCCTTAGAGATACTAATGAGCCACATGCAACCAGGTCCACACTAATGCTGATCTCCTGTGTCCTTTTAAGCTCCATAAAATATATTCAACTGAGAGAGAAAGAGAGACACAAGGTGGTGTGATAAATATCCGAGGGTTGCTAGAAAATAACAGAATCCAAGATGATTGGCTTTATAAGGAAGAATGTCCTTCCCTACTATATTTCCAGGCTTAAATAATTTCGACCATTTGAAACCTGGGTCAAACACCTCCATATTCCTGGAATAAACTGTCTCTTCCCTCTGACTTTCCTCAGCACTGGCTACTTGACATTGTGTTTCCTACCTTATTCATTTATTCAACAATATTTATGTACCACCCAATACGGACAAAGCATTTTTTTGGGTGCTGAGGATAGAGCAATGAACAAGACAGGCAAAAATCCCTATCCTCCTGGAACTTAACAATCGTGTAGGGAAAACATACAGTAAACAAATTAGCAAATCAACATATTAAGTGTTATAAATAAAAGTGAAGCATGAAAAAGGAATAAGTGAAGGGGTGCGTTGTTAGTCTGTTTAGAGAAGTCCACTGGAAAGCATAGCCCAGTAACAGAGACTTAGTAAAGTGAGCAACATGCCAGGCAGAGATTTGGGGAAAGAACATCCAGGCAGATGGAGCTTCAAGGCTACAAGGGCTGGGCAGGAGCACACCTGCTGAGCGAAGGAAGGGCAAGAAGACCAGACCAGCGGAAGGAGAGCAAGCCAGGGGGGGAGAGTGGAGAAAAATGAGGCACCAGTTGGACTACAAATTTCTTGAGAATAGGGTCCAAAGCTAATTTAAATTACCCATAAATTTGATGAAAGAAGATGGCCAATTGTTTAATTGCACAACATTAATATTGAAATTTTCACAGTATCATGGCGATGGTACCAAAATTAAAACAGGATGTAGTACCTAACTTTAGAATAGACTGGAGTAGGGAAGTCACAGGATTGAAGCCATTTTCTTGTAAAACATAATGGAAGCCTAAGCAAAACAGAGGCAGTGTGAACTGAGCGGAGGGGACACCCTGGAGCAGTGAGGGTAGTTTAGAGGTTAAGTCAAAACTGTAAATCCTGTCTAATGGTTGGTACCTCACAGAAAGTCTGGGGAGGGCTTTGCTTCTCAGAACTGAGACAGACTGCCCCTTGCATACTATGTGGCTCCAAATTGCTCATTTCCTGCCTCATTTTAGATGCTATTTGCTCCATCTGTGGTTCTCATTTGCCCTCTCTGTCCTCACTGCCTCTCTGGTTTAGATCCACATCTTGCTCTGACCTATGTATCCCAGCCCTGGATTTCCCAGTGGGTCTCTGATCCTGTGGATGTCCATAAATTTCCAGGTACTTCCCTGGATCCTGCCTACCCCTCTCCTAATTTCTCCAGTACTTTAGTTCACCACGGTTTTAACTCAAATATATATTCAGTGCTTCCTACATTTCAGCCTCTGTGCTGGGGACTGGAGTCCCAAATATGAGTAGATATTGCCCTACTCTGGAAGTATATATGAAGCATCCTTGTCTACAACCTATGGCTGACTCTAGAAAAAAATAAAGAGCCTTGAAATCATGGGTTTACAGAGACTAAATGACGAAATTGGGAGATGAAAGAGAAATGGGTTAATTGGTCATTTTTGTAAATTCCCATTTTAAGACATATGCACATGAGAATTGACCTATCTCAAGTCATCTATTTCTCATGAGAACCACAAATAAGATTATCAAAAATTATGTTCAATATAGATTACTACTAATCACACTTATATCTTGAAGATTGTGTTGGTACTGTATAAAGCCAAAAGCTGGAAGCAATGAGGTGGGTCCCTCTGTTCCCATATGGTCATACATCATGGGTCACAATTAAGGTGAGAAGACACGTCATTCATGCTTCTGCAAAGTAGATTAGAGAAAAAATTTCCAATCTGGAAATGGCAGCTTGACAAACAACATTACAGGCTGGATTCAATGAAAATGCTGCAGACCTGGTTCCCTTGGGGTCTATAAATCACAATGAATCCACAGAACATTACTGGAAAATGGAGAACAGGAAAGAGACTGTGCGACTGTGACAGGCCCTCGAGCTTTGGCTCACTGAAGACTAATTGAGGGAGATTCAATGCTGCAAAATCTCAGCATCATGGGAAACCTGGAAAGCCCTCCTCACTGAAGAACACTGCAGAACAGATTCCAGACCCCAACCATCCTCAGGTGAGCCCAGGAGGGGGAAAAGTGAAGGAGCACCATCCCGAGGAGTAAAGACAGGAGGGAGGACTCACTCTATTTCTCACTCTCCCTGTCCCCAACTTTCCTGAACATTCTTGTTAAAATCAGCTGAAATCAAGTACAAATTGATCTAAAATACAACCTTAAAAGAAAGAGAAACCCCAACATAATGGGAGAGTGTTATGTAGAAGTGAAGGGGGGTTGGTGAGCTTCCCTGCCTCTTGGATATCATGGTAATAATAATAACTGGAGAACTTGTGAGTCAATGACATATCTATGAATCTGGAGCGTTTTCTGCCCCAGCTGACAACCCATTTACTTCTCTCCAGCAAGCTCCGTCCTGAGTCACTTTCTGGTTTTGACCTATGGTCCACAGCAGGGGAAAATTGCACGCTCAGGGTCACTGTAACCAGGCAGGGATAGGCATTCAGCGAGCTGAGGCAAATGAGCTGATTGACCAGGTTGGGAAGCTTCTTCTTTTCTTGCAGAGTCCAGGAAAGAACAATGCAGAGCTTTAAGATGGGGGCCAGAAATGGGAAACATCCAGCTCGGTTGTTCAGACCTAGCTGTAAGAACAAGTGCTTCCTTGAGTCACCTCTGCAGACTGAAGGATTCTTGTCTTTTACTTTGAGCTGCTCATTGATTCATTTTTCTCACTCATCAAATATTCACCAAGCACCTACCAAGTATGCTGTGAGCCGGAGGCACTGCATACATTACACACCAGCTGTACACTGCAATACTCATATGGTCCGCACCCCGTCTGTGATGGCTCTTTTAAATTATTTTTCTAACTCAATCAGGTAGAGAATTTTGAGTATTATGCATATGTAGTCCCTTCTCTTATATCAACATTTCCATAATGCAAAGCACTTCATAAGGGATTGCAAATAGAGTAATGATGTCGATGTAACACGGAAGTTAAAGCTCATTTTTCCCAAATAACAGCACCTGAACATAAATGGTGTCCGCCTAGCTGAACACAGCCAGCCTGAAGTAGTGCAATACTGCCCACATCCGCCTTCTTTATTTTGGACACCTGCTCTGCCTTGGAAGGGCGTCTGAGGCAATTCTCCCCAGTCTCTGTTTAAAAGACACAAACATAAGGTTATAAACAAAAGAGATCCATCTTTAGCATCACTACATTTTGTACAAAGCCTCCGCTTCTCTCTCTACCTGTGACATGTGATGTGGGGCCCTTGTCTTCATAATCCAGCAGCCTGCACTCTTCCCGACGTTCCCTTTGATCAAGCTGCCTTCACGTTGGTGAAGTGAAGGCCAGGACTACTGCAGCTCTTCCGTGTTAGACTCTGACCTGCTTTTGTGTTTTAGATTATATAAATATAGCCTTTACTTGGTTAATGTATCTTTTTAACTCTACTAAAATCTTATCAGGATTGTTGTTTTTGTAAGATCTCTGTTTCCATAGGTGTAAAGTTGTTTGTCCTAACTATTATATCATAAGTCCCATTCTTTTTAATGAACAGTCTTGCCCTAAAACCAGGCTTTTCAGCAATGCATGTATTGTACCACAGCTGGAAAGTCAATATGTAAGTGGGCACAGGCTTATCCATTCTGCCCATTCAAAAGCACATGCTGTATTCTGCTTAGTAATGTGGTCCTTTCAAGTGATAAGCATTGGCAACACAAAGTGGGGGGTTAGATCAAATAAATGAAAAGGACAAAAACCTAGATATCAGATGATGGTTTGGAGTATTCTTCATCCAAACTTTTCTACTCTCCCCTTTATCAAGCTATGTTAAGAAATCTTTAAGCTTTATAGACTTATTCATCAAAAGTTCGAATTTTTTAATTCAGCCTGAATTTTAATAAAGGAAACTTTTATGCAGTTTAGATAGAAAAATAATATTATATGGTACTCCAGGCAGAAACAAATTTTAAGACTGTTACAATCAAGCAGGTTGAGAATATTTTATTTAAAATATAAGATAATTTGATTTAATAATTGTAAACTTCATTTTTTTACTTCATTTAACTCTAAGTATTTGGATATCTTCTCAGTATGTAAAACGCCTGCAGTATTTGAATTATTCTATCTTTCTCTGTTTTTAACCTAAAGTAAAATTCCAAATAATTTTCAGAATTAAAAGGTTGAATTCTTTACCCTGCCACATGTATCTTCTCACATATCTCTGGGCTTTCTTATATCTCTAGGCTCATTTCTGCACCAGTTTCCCTTAAAACTGCTCGCACGGGCATCATAGCACGTGTGAATACCTGTTGCAGCTGTGCACACACACACACTTCCTCACAGTCACACTCTACATACACTCCAGCAGTACGAAACCAGGCATGCATATTGCCTCTACCTTTATAAACGATACTTCTTCTATTTGAAAAGCCCAGTTTTACCACCTGTTTTCACTACTTTGGTAATTCCTATTCATTATTTTTAATTAAAGTTTATTGAGGTGACAATTGTTAGTAAAGTTACACAGATTTCAGGTGTACAATTCTGTGATACATCATCCATATCTTACATTATGTGTTCACCACCCAGAGTCAGTTCTCCTTCCATCACCATATATTTGACCCCCTTTTACCCTCATGTACCACTTCCTCCCCGCTTACCCTCTGGTAACCACTAAACTATTGTGTATGTCTCTCAGTTTTTGTTTCTTTGTTTGTTTGTTCCTTTATTGCTTTCAGTTTTATATTCCACATATCAGTAAAATCATATGGTTCTTGACTTTTTCTGTCTGACTTATTTCACTTAGCATAATTATCTCAAGATCCATCCATGCTGTCACAAATGGCACTATTTCATCTTTTCTTATGGCAGAATTTTGGAAAGCCACGCATAAAATAGTGAAACTAGACTGCTATCCGTCACCGTGTACCAAAATTAAAGACCTAAACGGAAGACCTGAAACAATAAACAGCATAGAAGAAAACATAGGTACTGAACTTGTGGACCTTGGGTTCAAAGAGCATTTTATGAATTTGACCTCAAAGGCAAGGGAAGTAAAAGCTAAAATAAATGAATGGGACTATATCAAACTAAAAAGCTTCTGCACAGCAAAAGAAACCATTGACAAAATAAAGAGACAACCAACCAAATGGGACAAGATGTTTGCAAACAATGCCTCCAATAAGGGGCTAATATCCAAAATATACAAGGAACTCATACAACTCAACAAAAAACAAACAAACAACCCAATTCAAAAATAGGTAATTCCTATTCATTTTTTAAGTCCCAGCTCATGTCTTCTCCTCCTGAATGTTTTCCCTGACTCTCCAGGAGATAGGATATTGTCTGTGCTCTGGGATTTAGCACATCTCAGAGGGAATGTCCAATAGGAGCATTCGCATTCCAGTATGATCGTTGGTTTCCAAACATATATTTTATTTCTGTTAGACTGCAAAAAACATAAGATGAGGGATTACTGTTAGTCGTCTTTGTATTTCCTCATATGTATGTACCACAATGCCTAGCATGTAGGAGACGCTCAGTAAAAATGTGAAAACTAAACGACCTGCCCATCCAGTCTAAAGACGCCAGCAGTAATTCTCCACATGTAACCCTGTTTTGTTGTCTCTGTAGCATGTGTCACTATTTGATATTTTCTTGCTTATTTGTGACTCTTTTTCATTATGGCTTCTATCACCAGAATACAAGCTCCTTAAGAGCGAACTTTTGTTGTTGTGTTCACTTCCCCCAGTGCCTAAACAAAACACATGCTCAACACCTGGAACAAAAGAGGTGCAAGTTAAAACTATCAACTCTGTGAAATGAATGAGGGAATCCAAATTTTGCTTTCCTTGACTAATAGCAAGCTTTTAAATAAATCAGTATATAAGTTCAGTGCCTCCAGGGAGACATTAAAATACTCTGATTTCAATTAATCTTTTAATTTTAGCAGTATGAAATTCCAGAACCAATTTTTCACTCATTTGGAAGACTTATAAAGGCAAGTATAATTAAGTAGTGAACACAAGTTTCAAAAATCTAAAATAAAATGATCATTTGCTAACAAGTGCCTCTATTTTTCCACTCATCCTCATTTTCTGCTGAGTTTCACTTACCCTTCTGAATCTGGGATAATCAAGTATTTATGTTATTAAAACAAATACTTTTACCTAATATCAAATCAGGCTGATCATTAACATTAAAGAATAACCAGATAACATGAGTCAGTAGCCAACATTAAAATTGAAGAGCAGCATATAACAAGAGAGAATTACTGCAATGACCTAGCCAGTTATTCAACACTAACATATTCTAATTAAAAAGTCATTTAGTAATGACTGAGTCATTCACTAATGATCTCTAGAGGCAAAAGAAATAGGGACTGATGTCTCTAAACAGCTTCCTATGATAGCATTTTATATAAACTCAGCCTAATCAAACTAAGACATAGTTATCACTCCCTTCTCAGACCTCACGTGATACATTATTTATATTTTACTTTTGATACATATTTGGCTTTAAATCATGAATTAAACAAGCACTTCTTTAGTACCTTTTATGTTTGAAATTCTATTCCCTAGCCTCCTCCTCAATGTTATTTGGATTATTCTATCTTTTCCTGTTTCTAACCTAAAGTAAAATTCCAAATAATTTTCAGAATTAAAAGATCCAATTCTTTACCTTGAGAAAGAAAAGCACAAGTGAGTAAGAGAATCAAAAGTAAGTACATTTATAGACAATGTGATCCATAAATATGATGGTTTAATAGAAATGTGTGAAAAGAACAGTTGGTTACCACAGAGGCAGTGATTAATTTCCCGCTGTGAGTTGGGGAAGGCTTCCAGAGGTGGGAGCATTTGAGATGGGTCTAGAGTCACAAAGGTCTTGGTCAGTCTGGCTAGATTTGGGGAGGGGTGGTGGTCAGGCAGATGAACAGAGGCTCGGAGGAAGGTTGGAATCAGACTGAGAAGAACCTAGTTTTCTAAATAAAGTCATGTGGATTTTATGTTGTAAATGATGGAAATCAAAAGGTCTTTAATTAGCACAATGACTTGATCAAAGGTAGTTTTGAGAAAGATAATTCTGACTACTCCTTAGAGGATAACTGGAATGGAGAAGGCAGTGAAAGGCCGGAGGCTGCTTCATTGCCCTGAGCCACATAATAAGCATCTGAACTAAAACAGAGGCAGAGGGGAAGGAGGAGAAAGGCTGAATCCAAGTAACATTTTTTAGGCTGCGCCAGCAAGGGATAGTGTTTGAGGTTAGAGACTAGGGATGAAGATGCTTGTGCATCTGACGGGGCTGTGCACCCACAGTGACACCATTACCCAAGACTGAGAACACAGACCGTTCAACAGCTGCAGAGCAAAGCTAGGCTGGTTTTTAAAATACTACATTTCATTCACGTAGGGACCATTAGAGATATTGGAAATATTTATGTATGGTACAGGAGACGTGGGAGTCTAGATTTGGAGATCATGGTTATGTAGAGGAAATGAAGGAACCCTGAGAGGTTGAGAGTGAGAAAATTGTACAAGAGAACAGTAGCCACCACTATTATG
Organism: Rhinolophus sinicus; assembly: GCF_057876585.1. Taxonomy (NCBI): domain Eukaryota; kingdom Metazoa; phylum Chordata; class Mammalia; order Chiroptera; family Rhinolophidae; genus Rhinolophus; species Rhinolophus sinicus. The sequence goes on along the minus strand of NC_142502.1, from coordinate 73,667,490 downwards.
AGCCAGCCACTCTGAAATCAGACCCACTATTAACACACTTCTTTATATCATGTCCCTATAAACCTTAATGCCAAGCACCCTTTCTGTTAAAATTTATACTTGAAGCATTTCATTAGGTGACTTCCCAGGACTTGGCTTACCACCTCTGTCACCTTCAACCCTGGCATTTACTTTTATTTCTTTTTTCTGATTAGTTCATTTATTCTTTTCTTTAGATTCCACATATAAGTGAGATCATATGGTATTTGTCTTCCTCTGACTTATTTCACTTAGCATAATATTCTCTAGGTCCATCCATATTATTGCAAATGGTAAGGTTTCATTCTTTTTTATGGCTGCATAATATTCCATTGTATAAATGTACCACAGTTTCTTAATCCAGTCATCTACCAATGGGCATTTCAGTTGTTTCCATGTCTTGGCTATTATATATAGTGCTGCAATAAACATAGGGGTGCAGACATTTTTTCGGATTAGTATTTTGGATTTCTCTAGGTAGATACCTAGTAGTGGAATTGCTGGATCTTAAGGTAGTTCCATTTTCAGTTTTTTGAGATACCTCCATATTGTTTTCCACAGTGGCTGCACCAATCTGCAATCCCACCAACAGTGCACAAGGGTTCCCTTTTCTCCACATCCTCCCCAGCACTTGTTGTTTGTTGATTTGTTGATGATAGCAATTTTGACTGGGGTAAGGTGGTATCTCATGGTTTTTATTTGCATTTCTCTAATGATTAGTGAGGTTGATCATTTTTTCATATATCTGTTTGCCATCTGTATGTCTGTCCTCTTTAGAAAAATGTCTTTTTGTGTCCTCTGCCCATTTTTTAATTGGATTGTGTGGGTTTTTTTGGAATTGAGTTGAGTGAGTTTTTTTTTTAATTTTGGATATTAACCCCTTATTGGAAATATGATTGGCAAATATCTTCTCCCATTCAGTAGGATGTCTTTTTGTTTTATTGATGGTTTCCTTTGCTGTAAAAAAAACTTTTTAGTTTGATGTAATCCCACATGTTTATTTTTTTCTCTTACTTCCCTTGCCTGAGGGGATATATCAGTAAAAATCTTACTCTGGGTAATGTCTGTAAACTTTCTTCCTATATTTTCTTCTAAGAGTTTTATGGTTTCAGATCTTACATTTAAATCTTTAATCCATTTTGAATTTACTCTTGTATATGGTGTAAGGAGGTGGTGCAGCTTCATTTTTGCATGTGTCTGTCCAGGTTTCCCAGCATTTATTGAATAGACTGTCTTCACCCCGCTATAAATTCTTGCTTCCATTGTCGTAGATTAAATGACCATATTGCCATGGATTTATTTCTGGGCTCTCTATTCTGTTCCATTGATCTATGTGTCTGTCTTTATGCCAGTACCATGCTGTTTTGATTACTGTAGGTTTGTAGTATAATTTGATGTCAGGTATCGTTATACCTCCCACTTTGTTCTTTTTCTCAAGATTGCCGAGGCTATCTGGGTCTTTTATGGTTCCATATAAATTTTAGGATTATATGTTCTATTTCTGTGAAAAATGTCCTTGGTAATTTGATAGGAATGGCATTGAATCTGTATATTGCCTTAGGCAGTATGGACATTTTAATGATATTAATTCTTCCTATCCATGAGCATGGTATGTGTTTCCATCTATTTGTATCTTCTTTAATTTCTCTCTTCGGTGTCATAATTTTCTGAGTACAGATCTTTTACTTCTGTGGCTAAATTTATTCCCAGATATTTTATAGTCTTTGAAGCAATTGTAAATAGGATTGTTTACTTAATTTCTCCTTCTGATATTTTATTATTGGTATATACAGGTGCAACTGATTTCTGAATATTAATTTTGTATCCTGCTATGTTACTAAATTGATTTATCAGTTCTAATCGTTTTTTGGTGGAGTCTTTAGGGTTCTCCATATATAGTATCATGTCATCTGCATATAATGACAATTTACTTCCTCTTTACCAATTTGGATGCCTTTTATTTCTTTTTCTTGTCTGATTGCTGTGGTTAGAACTTCCAGCACTATGTTGACTAGAAGTGGAGAAAGTAGGCAACCTTGCCTTGTTCCTGATCTTAAGGGGAATGGTTTTAGCTTTTCCCCATTGAGTATGATGTTAGCTGTGGGTTTATCATATATGGCCTTTATTATGTTGAGGTATGGTTCCTCTATTCCCAGTTTCTTAAGAGTTTTTATCATAGATGGCTGCTGGATTTTGTCAAATGTTTTTTCTGTATCTAAACCCTGGCATTTAAATGATTGGAGTATTAGTTTACAGCAATCTTCATCGAAAGCCTTGTGGCTCCTGGATGACAGATGCAAAATTGTGGATGGAGCTTTTTTCCTTTGAAGGAGCTCTGGATCAACATTGTACTGGGGATCCAGTGAAATTAATTAATTTTTAAAAAGTAAAATTCTTTAAAAAGACTCACTGAGAATTGTTCTTAAATCTAGGATTAAAAAATCCATGAAGCTTTAGGGTGATTCCAATCTCCCACTGCTGCCCATTTTCCCACAGGATAGAGGGATGGAATTCTCCAAGAAATGGAGCATCGTGGAAGATTTGGTTCCTTTCATCTACATAAATGTTCAAGGTTGTGTGAGATCAGTGCTTTGTAGAAATCTAACATCTTGCCCAAATACCAGTTTGCTTTCCAACAATCAGTGAAGAAATCAAAATCACCTCCTAACACATCCTGTGTATTGTCCTGAGCCCTTGGCAACCACTTTTCTAAGCTGCTGTGAACCGTAAAAAGTCAGCCATTAGCCTTAAGCCTCTGATATATGTAATCCCAGTCAAATATAACACCTGAGCAGCAAATAGCAATTTAAGAGTTCAGTCACTGGCACAAGCATCTGCATCATTAGGACAAAATGACTTCAAAAGAAAACAATTTTTTAAAAAAAGCTTTAGGTTCCGTACGTGTATGTGCTTCCCTTGATATGTCATCAAATGATAGCTGGGAATAAAAAAAAATATCAAAGTTTGGGATTTTCAGGAAATGAGAAAAGGAAAACTGAAGAGAATAATTAATTGCTTGGGAAAATCTCCAAGAAAAATGCATCTGAAATGAGGGATTACTCTTTCTCTTGACTCAGTAATATTCAGAAATACAGAAGGATGAAATAAAATCTCAACATGATTTGACCATGGCCAGAGCCAGAATTCGTTCATTCTTGTTTCTGTCAATGGCAACAACTTTTTTAAATTATAAGATGGAAATTTCTAACCACAATGGTGATGAGCTACTTTTTATAAGACTGACATTTCAGGTGAACAAAAACATTATTCAAGTAGGTTCTTTATCCAACACCAAAAACATCACCAAAGCAAATAACTACACTCACTGTCTATGAATCAGGTCCCAGCCTGAGGATGCTAAGATGTGAAGAGCATGCTGCATGCCCAATGGTCATCAAAGATTTCAACATTTAAGTAATGGTATCAATTATAAGCCGTACGCTTTTCTCTTTTTGTAATTTAAATTATTTTATTTTTTAATTACAGTTGACATACAATATTGTATTAGTTTCAGTTGTACAACATAGTGATGAGACATTTATATAACTTACAAAGTAATCTCCCTGATAAGTCTAATACCCATCTGACATCATACATAGTTATTATAATATTATTGACTATATTCCCTATGCTGTACTTGACATCCCCATGACTGTTTTCATAACTGATGATTTGTACTTCTTAATCCCTTTACCTTTTTCATTCATCCACTCATTGCCCTCCCATCTGGTGATCATCAAAGTGTTCTCTGTATCTATAATTTTGTTTCTGTTCGTTTTGTTTTTTAGAGTCCACATATAAGTGAAATTGTATGGTATTTGTCTCTTTTTGTCTGACTTATTTCACTTAGCATAATACCCTCTAGGTCTACCCATGTTGTCACAAATGGCAAGATTTTATTCTTTTTATGGCTGAGTACTATTCTATTGTATATATGTAGCATATCTTCTTTATCCATTTATCCACTGATAGACACCTGGGTTGCTTCTGTATCTTGGCTATTGTAAATAATGCTGCAATGAACATAGGGGTGCATATATCTTTTCAAATTAGTGTTTTGGATTTCTTCAGATAAATACCTAGAAGTGGAATTGGTGGGTCAGCCATGTGCTTTTCTTAACATCTTGAACATTCAGCATTTTGTTTAGAGACTGGGGAAAATATTACTATTTTGTCCCTAACCTCTTTAAAATATTCTCACCTTACGATCACTTCTTTATATGCAGCCCTAAAGTCAGAAAATAAGGGAAATTTGAAGTCTCTTCTCCCCAACTTTTGGATTAGCTGTCAGAAAAGTTAAAATTGATCTGATTTTCACTATCTTTGTACTATCCCAAAGACTTCTGAGCCAACTATTTATCAAATTTGGAGAAAAGGAGGGCAATTTTACCAAAACTGTTGCAACAAAATTGATGTTCTAGATCCCCAGCAAGAAGAATTTAAGCAGAAGAACAGCATAAGCAAGCCTTATGAGGTTTTACATCCTACAAACTTATAAATAGAAACACTTTAAGTTTTCCGCATTTCCATTTAAATTTATCTTGGAAAGTATATAAAAATCAAATGTAAGATGATTCTTTGTGCGTCAGGTGTTTTTCTTTACTTCCAATAAATGATAAATCTTACATTATTTCCCATCTCCTCAGAGCTCGGGAGCTTGTCAGTTTAGGACCACACTGAAGACTAGGAGTGAGGCACTCTGGGCTGGCGCTTGGCAGTGAGCAGTATAGCATCCATCTGAAAGTTCTGGTAATTATAGGAAATCATCAGATGAGGAGATGATATAATATATTGACAGCTTTGAGCACGTGTCAGGGAAGGCCTTGTTCTTAGCTTAGATCCCCTTGCCTAGAATAGACATATGAGTACATACGGGGCCTTCCCTAGTTTCCATGCCCTGCTTCTTGGATCATCTGTGGGTGCCCAGCTTCTCTCAGAGAGCACACCCATCTTTACCAAAACCTAGAAAGTGACTAGAGCAGCTGTGGTGAGGAGACAGCGAATGCAGGCTGGTTCTTCCTGAGGCCTTTGCCCTGGAGCACATTCCCCATTTTTCTCAGAATAAAAGCCAGAGTTCTTACAGTGACCTACAAGACCCGCCAGTCTAACCCCCCATTCCCATCTGCCCTCAGCTCCTACTCCTCTCCCCTTACTTGACCTACTTCAGCCACCCCATCTCCTTGTTCCTCATCCACACCCCAGGGCTTTTGCATCAACTGATCCCTCTGCCTCAAAGCCTTTTTCATCAGGCTTGGCACATTTCCTGACCAAGTTCCAGTCTGCTCAGACAGAACTACCGTGACTCTCCTGTTTAAGGCTGGACACCTGCCAGCTCTCTCAGCACCTTTATCTTCCTTTATCACCCTCTAGAGCACTTCCTTCTAATGTTCTATAAAATGCACTTATTTAGTAGGTTTATTGTATGCTTTGCTCACCAGAAACATCCAGAGGGCAGGGATTTTTGACTCTGCTCACTTCTATGTCTCCAGCATCTAGAAGAGTACCTGGCACATAGTAAATGCTCAGTAAATATTGAACGGTGAATTTACTTTATTTAGCTGTTAGAAAAGTGGTTTCTATGTGTCACGCACTATTCTAAGCACTGTACAAATATGTCGTTTAAACCGTGACAACAACCCTATAAAAAAGGGATTTTTATCCCTATTTTATAGAAAAGAAAACTGAAGTGCAATGAGGTTAAGTTAAATTGCCAGAATTCACACAGCTAGCAAGTGGCAGAGCCCTTCATGTTCCTAACCCCTGCTCTCTGCTGAGTAAGTGAATGAAACATAGTGAAATCTCCATTTTCTGCGTTTTGTCCTAAGCTTCCCATTGTGACCAAATGAATGATCCGAGTGTTTGATAGTGACCTAATCAAGTCACTACACTGGCCCTCTGCATTGTGTTAGGTCTCCAAGGACTGGTATCAGAGAG